>NC_057720.1:78411671-78456686 GCF_004010195.1 Chiloscyllium plagiosum | reverse complement strand
GCCTTCTTCACTATCCTATCTACCTGCGACTCCACTTTCAAGGAGCTATGAACCTGCACTCTAAGGTCTTTTTGTTCAGCAACACTCCCTTGGACCTTACCATTAAGTGTATAAGTCCTGCTAAGATTTGCTTTCCCAAAATGCAGCACCTCACGTTTATCTGAATTAAACTCCATCTGCCACTTCTCAGCCCATTGGCCCATCGGGTCAAGATCCTGTTGTAACCTGGGTAACCCTCTTCACTGTCCACTACACCTCCAATTTTGGTGTCATCTGCAAACTTACTAACTGTACCTCTTATGCTTGCATTCAAATCATTTATGTAAATGACAAAAAGTAGAGGACCCAGCACCGCTCCTTGTGTCACTCCACTGGTCACAGTCTGAAAAACAACCATCCACCACCACACTCTGTCTTCTACCTTTGAGCCAGTTCTGTATCCAAATGGCTAGTTCTCCCCGTATTCCATGGGAGACTGGCTAATCAGTCTCCCATGGGGAACCTTGTTGAACGCCTTACTGAAGTCTCAGTTAAAACAGACAAGGAGTTCCACCACTCAGCAGTTCACACACCAGAAGATTACGGACATTTCACCTCATCTAAGAGAAAGTACACGCCTGTTGGATTTTTGCCAAAGGATTTCACAGGCCAAGAACATAGTTCTGGGCGATATGATGACTCAGTGGTTAGCACTGCTGCCTCACTGACCTGGGTTCGATTCCAGCCTTGGGCGACTGTCTGTCTGGAGTTTGCACATTCTCCCCGTGTCTGTGCGGGTTTCCTCCGGGTGCTCCGGTTTCTTCCCACAGTCCAAAGATGTGCAGATCAGGTGAATTGTCCATGCTAAATTGTCCATAGTGTTCAGGGATGTGTAGTTTAGGTTCATTAGTCTGGGGTAAATGTAAAGTGGTGGGGTAGGGGAATGGCTCTGGGAGGGCTACTCATCGGAGGGTCGGTGCGGATTTTCGGGCCGAAGGGCCTATTTCCACACAGTAGGGATTCTATTCTATAACACTGGTTTTGGTTAAACACCTCATGGATGCATTCATTCACTGACTGGGCAAGAGGGTCCTGAGGGACCTTAACCCACTGCCTGGAGGCTCATCTCTTCAAGGAGTGAGAGAATGCACCAACAGGAAGAAGCAGTTGCTGACAGACACCCAGGGAATCTTCAGCTCAGGACAATCCAGAGATGCCCATCTGCATCAACCACTCTCTGCCAGGGGCACGGACATCTCCATTAGATCAGACCAAGGAGGTTGTACCTTCAACAATGCTAGAGACCCAGCAAGACAGCATCCACCCTACCTTGAACCACACGATGACCCACACCAAAGTCAACTGAAGCAAGGTGACCAAGCTATTAACAATGATCATTGTATCACAAGGTTTAGGATGAGGATTTTAAAAAATGACATTGGTCAATTCAGGGTCCGAATAATCAACTGGCAGAGAGAAGAATTCGATGGGGGAAGAGCTGAGCTGGACAGATTGGAACCAAAGGTGGGTAACAATAGTTGAGCAATGGCCTATCTACAAACAGGAGATGATTCGGGCACTGTTAATGTATATTCCCACGAAAGGGGAAGGAAGGACAAGCAAATCCACATCTCCCTGGATGACAAAGGAGATAGAAATTGCTACTGAAGAGAAAAGCATGCTTATGTCAGTACAGTTGAGTACGTAGTTGACGGTTCAGCAGGGAGGTGAAGAAGCAAATATGAGAAGCAATGAGCAATTATGAAAGAAGACTGGCAGCTAACATAGAAATAAATCCTAAATTCCTCTATAAGCATATCAGTAGTAAAGGGGTGGGAAAATGAGATGTTAGACTGATTAGACACCAAAAAGGGAAATTTCATTGAGAGGCAAGAGGTACTGAGTCGTTAAATGAACACTCTGTATCTGTCTTTAGATACGAGGCAGATTCTGCCCAGGCCATGGTGTTAGAGGAGGCAACTCAGTCACTGGAAGGACTAAAATTGACAAGGAGGAGATATTGGATAAGCTATTGGTACTTACTGCTAATAAGGCACCAACCCTGTAGTAGGTGCATCAAGGCCATGAAGGAAAGGGAGTGGAGAGACACAGGGAGAATGATCTTTCAATCGTCCTTGGATTCAGAAGTGGCACCAGAGGATTGAAGAATTGCAAACATTACCCCCTTGTTCAAAAAAAAAGGGGGCAATTGGAAATGGGGGGAAGCAATGGCCCACTGGTATTATTGCTCGACTATTATTTGAGAAACTCAGCTAATGTTCTGGGGACCCAGGTTCGAATCCCATCATGGCAGATGGTGGAACTTGAATTCAATATGCTAAAAAAATTCTGGAATTAGGAATCCACTAGAACCATTGTTTGGGTGGGGGGGGGGGGGGGTTAAAAAAAACCTTTCTGGCTGGCTAATGCCCATCAGTGAAAGAAATCTGCCATCCTCACTTGGTCTGGCCTACATGTAACTCCAGAGCCATAGCAGTGTGGTGACTCAGCTACTGCCTGAAATGGCCTAGCGAGCCATTCAGTTCAAGGGCAGCTAGGGATAGGCGATAAGTGCGGCCAGCCAGCGATTCTCTCGAGTGATTTAAAAAAAAGGTTTGTAAAGATCGGCTCAGCAATTCTGGACCAGCTTAACTTTGATGGCCAGGAAGCTTCCAGAAACAATTATTTAGGATAGAATTAAGAGTCACATGGAAAAAAGGTGTTCTGGTTTAGAAGAGATGGATTTGTTAAGGGAAAATTGTGTCTGAATAAATTGCTGGAGTTATTTTTGGAACAGGTAACAGATGAAGGTTGATGAGGTGAAACAGGTGCACTTTCAAAGGGCATTTGATGTAGCGCCACATGGCAGACTTGTGAAGGAAGTTATAGTCTGTGGAATAAAAGGGGCAGCAGCACCATGGAGACATGGAGATCCCACCTCCCGTTTATTAACGACGGATTGGCCGTTCATTAGGCATGGAGCTGCTGCTCATCTTAGCCAAGGTTTGGTAGGGGGTGGGGGACAGAATCTATGGTCCACATTAAAATCTGACCATGGCCCTTACGGGGCAACATGGTGGCTCAGTGGTAGGCACTGGTGCCTCACCGCACCCAGGACCCGGGTTTGACTCCAGCCTCAAGCGACTGTCTGTGTGGAGTTAGCACATTCTCCCCATGTCTGTGTGTGGTTGCTCTGGTTTCTTCAAGCAGTCCAAAGATGTGCAGGTCAGATGGATTGGTCGTGCCAAATGCAGGGTTACAGGAATGGGGTGGATCTGGCGGGATGCTCTTCAGAGGGGCGGGGAGGCTTGACAGGCCAAATGGCCTGCTTTCACACTGTAGGGATACTAGGATATAAGTCGAAGAATTGGAAAGTCAAGCTTGAGTGGACATTCATATTTGCAACCTTTTTGTGCCTCATAAAGTGCAGAAATGGGAGGCAGTTTGAGATGTAAACTCACAGACAGAGGCTGGTTAAGACAGTAGTTAGGTATTAAATGCACTCACGGTTGTGGTCTTAAAGAGTAGAAGTGGAAAACAGGGCACAGAAAGGCAGTGGACTAAGGCGCACAAGAGGAATTCCCTGGCAAGCCTGTGCAGCCTTCAAAGCAACTAGAAGGGTTAAATACAATAAGACCATAAGACCATAAGACATAGGAGTGGAAGTAAGGCCATTCGGCCCATCGAGTCCACTCCGCCATTCAATCATGGCTGATGCGCATTTCAGCTCCAATGTAGGAGCAAAGGTTAAATACTTCCCATCCATTACCATATGCCAAAGATGTGCTACAAGGAGACATCATCCAAGTGCTATGTTTTAAAAGATTATGTGGACTCCATAGAAACATTTATTAAGATTTAACACAAAGGACATCTTGCCAAGGAAGAGAGGCCAGTTACAACAGCAATGTTGTCCCTGCAGGCAGTAAAGAACCTGGATGGAGTCGCACAATCTGGATAGTTTTCACAGAGAAGTCAGATGGCCTCACTTAGGAGCGAGACAAAACTGTGTCCCTTCTGAATGCAAAGGTTACACAGGTTGGGACTCGACTCATTGGAACTTAGAAGAATGAGATGTGATCTCATTGAAACATACAGGATTCTTAAGAAGCATGACAGGGTAAATGCTGAGAGGATGACATCCCTCACGGGAGAGTCTAGAACCGGACAGCTTTGGCTCAGAATACTGTAAAGGGCTGCCAATTTAAAACTGTGATGAGGAGGGATCCGTTCTCTCAGAGAGCTGTGAGTCCTTGACACTCGTCGCCACAGGCAGCTGTGGGGGCCGAGTCCTTGTGCAGACCGTATACACTCCAGTAATGGTCGAATGTTTTTGACTACTTTTTAAGGTTAGATTTATGGGGCCGACTGTTACATGGATACTACTTTTGAGGGGCTGAAATTCATGCCCGTCAAAATTCACACCGTACCATGAGCAGAAGCCCACCTGACCTCTAAACGAATAAAGAACAGAAAATGAATTATGGTAATTCTGAAAACCCGGAGCAAAACACAACAGCCAGCGGACTGGAAGAGCGGAACAACTGGCAGACTGGAAAGCTGGAGCGGGATGTGATGGCCAGCACACTGACTCATAAACGTTGAACTGTTATCTGTGAAGAACTAGGGTTGACTTTTACACGGGATAAATGGAAATTTCCAGGTTATTTGGCCAAAAACAGGGGGTCGGGTTTTACATGAGGTCGACTTTTACTGGAGAGAATTTGATCTGCCTGAGGAGAAATAGCTCGTTGTTCCCTTTCTGTTTTTTTTAAATTCCTCTCAACAAAGTGGGTGAGCTGAAAATCCATTGTTACCAATTAGGGACAGTTCCTGAAGTAGATTTCTTGGAATCTACCCTATGCTTTAAAGAAAAAGGATTCAGCCTCTCCTTCTGTTCCAGGAACACTGCCCTTGAATGACTCAAACCTGACTCCTGATATCCAAACATCTCTTTTCCATAAATTATCTCTCTCGCAATGGCAGCAGATAATAACAACTTCAGTATCTTTTGCACTGATCAACATGACACATGAATGACAACGCATGGGAAGCAAGATCATTCAAAGGATAATATAAGCAACTGGGAGCCTTAACAGATTGAAAGAAATGTTACATAAAGTGCAGTATTTGTACAAAGTTTCAAATTTCACACAATCTACACTGTTTTGACACTTGTGAACCACATGTGACCTTGGTGTCCATTAATCTTTCTTTTCCCACTGTTATGATTAGATTTTAGATTAGATTACATTACAGTGTGGAAACAGGCCCTTCGGCCCAACAAGTCCACACCAATTCCCCTACATTTACCCCTTACCTAACACTACGGGCAATTTAGTATGGCCAATTCACCTGACTGTGGGAGGAAACCGGAGCACCCGGAGGAAACCCACGCAGACACGGAGAGAATGTGCAAACTCCACACAGTCAGTCGCCTGAGGCAGGAATTGAACCTGGGTCTCTGGCGCTGTGAGGCAGCAGTGCTAACCACTGTGCCACCGTGCCGCCCATTATGCTGGGTTATATTTCATTACTTCAACTGTGCTTGAAGAATTGGAACCGCAGATCTTTGATCATGCAGAAGGACATCCACTCTGTCTGCCCAGGCTTTTAGCTTCATGTCTATCTCCTGTCTTTTCCCTGTAATCCTGCACATGGTTTCCATATTAAAACATCATCCAAAAAACGCCCTCTCGCATGCCTCAGTAGAATCAGTCTCCACCACATTTCCAGGCAGCGCAATCAATACCCTAATTACTTTCTGTGTAAAAACAATAATTTCACACCTCACATTCGCTTATTTTCTAAACATTTTAACACAGTGCCTTCTGGTTCTCATTCCATTTACAGGAAGACACGCTCACCTTACCCCAATCCCAGTGCCAGCCGCCTGTCTCTGGAGAACATTTGGGGCAATTCACAACTTATTGTTTTTCCCCTGAGTTTAACTGTTACTTTGTCAAAAGACAGTACCTTAAAATTAACACTCTGCAGAACTTGCATTTCTTTGTTTCTCCTCAGTTGTGTGTTTTTTTGAAGGGTAGATATATGTGCCTAATCCAAATTGTTTGTTGATAATCACTGTTTCGTTCTTTGTACAAGTTTGCCTTTGATTACAAACAGGTACTCGTTGTTAACTGACGTAACCAGGCACACCTATTCTTAAGATGCAACCTGACAGTTTTGTTCCCTGGAATTATTTGTTCTGCTCCAAGGCATGATTTTGCAGTGTCTTCTGGAACTGTAAGAGAGTCTACTGGCACCTCGATAGCAAAAGTGAGACCTTTGAACGACTCCGCATTGAGGGAATGTTGTCTGACAGTCTGAGGCCTGTGTAGTTGACCATATCACCACTTTGGTTACATTTGAAGATATTTGTATCCAAAGGAAGGGTGGGACTAGAAAAAGGAAACAGCCCACCCTTCCAATCTCAGTTGTAATAGAGGAAAGTTATTTAGGGAAAATAATGCCTGATATTTACGAGTCCTGCAGCTCTCTGGTTTCTGGGATCATACTGAAATGACAGTGCGAACGACCTCGGACAAAATTACCCGAACCAAGTTGTGATTATTTAAGTTATGGTCTGGAGTTTATACTCCTCAGTGAGTGGATGAGTCTTGTAAAGTCCATCCACCCATCTACCCCCGATCTGTATTAAATGACATGGGGTGGGTGATGGAGGCATTTAGCCATTGCCCTCCATAGTCTTACTGAGCCCCTATATGGCTACTTCTGGGTCCTATCCCATCATTCCCCCTCACAACCATGAGGGAGTTAAATCAGAGTTGCTGATGCTTTTCCCATTTCCAGGCTCTTTTTTCTTTCACAAACTTAGCATATTTCTTTAATCAACTGTTATTACACACCTTAGGAGCAGGTGAACCTTGAACCTGGGCCTCCTGGTACACAGGAAGGGATGCTACTACTGCACCACAAGAGGGCCCCTTGTACAGAAACCCAGGTAGTAGTGGGATGTGAACCAACACCTCCAGACAGGCTGTAACCCAGATCCAGCACCTTAGACCAATGGGCCACACTCTGGATGACCAATCCCTGAAGTGTACTGCAAGCAAATGTTGTTTGACCAACCTGATTGATGTAATGTCACAGGGGTGGGAATGGTGAAGGGTCCTGAGGGTGAAGCTGTAGATTTGCACTTCCAACAGGTGAGAATAGCACCATTGACTCAATTTTATGCCTTTTTGACTTTGGACTAAGTGTGTTGCCTCCCAATGGCAATATAATAGACACAAAGTCACACGGCCGTCAGCTCAGAACCAATATGGCTGACGGTCCCTCACACTTACAGCCCCATTCTCTCACCCTAGTCACTTTTGGCACACCACGTCGTATAGTTTACCCAGCCTTAGCTCCATGCTCTCGAATAATCCCTCACTTTGTCCTCAATGCCCATTGTCAAGTAGGGGAACATCACATACAGACAAAGAATCAGACAGTTCCACACAGGAGCTTTTATATATATAGTCAGCAAACAAATGAACCCAAGAGAAACCACAATACTAACTGACAATGCAGGACAAATGCTGGAATTGTGACCCAATGACTCTTTTACCTTCCATGTTGGTGTGCTGATCCCAGCTCCACTGGGACTGGGAGAGCCGGAGAGTCAGAGAGGCATATAGCAGGGAAACAGACCCTTCAGTCCAATATGTCCATGCTGACCAGATATCCTCAACTAACCTAGTCCCATTTGGCAGCACTTGGTCCAAATCCCTCTCAATCCTTCCTATTCATATACCCATTCCGATGTGTTTTAAATGTTGTAATTGCACAAGCCTCCACCACTTCCTCCGACAGCTCATTCCATACCAAAGCCTCCCTCTGCGTGAAAATTGTAACTTTGTTCCGAATAAAGTTGGGACTGTTTTGCTTTGGTACCAACTTGTGTTCATATTGATTTGTCTGCTTTGGTACTGTGGGATACCTGGGCAAATTCACTCATAACACTCCGGTCGGAGTTGTCTAAACTGTTTTCAGCAGAGAGTAGACAACAGCCCCAAGTGGAGACCCATCACACTGAGCTTCACCTCCAACAGCCCTGCTGACCTCTGAACATTGACATTACACCTTAAAGATGCCACCCCTTCTCCTCTGTGCTCTCCTTCTGGAGGCCATGGTGGTAGTCAATGCCAATAATGCTATCTTCCATTACCTCCCATGCCCTTCAATGCTATCCCACATAGCCCTCCCCGTATATCTTGAGTTTCCAAACCGTCAATGTCCTTTTCCCTACCTATATACCTACTGTATTTTCTCCTGTGCCCTCCAGCCTCAGCTCCCACATCCTTATTGTTCATGATCCCACCCTACAAGGCCAGTGGCTCCCTTGCAGCTCATTCATGATCAATAGACGGACCCCCACGACTGCATTCTCCTGACCAACTTCAAAGGGCAGCTCCTAGATTTGACTGACCACAACTCTGACCACCACCTGTTCAATTTCCTGCCTGATGGCATGCCAATCTCCTGACCATGGGTCGAGACCCTGCAACACTGACTGTCACCATTTTTCCAAACCTTCCGACTGCAAGTGGCCCAAGTAGCCAACTGACTGTTGCCAAGCCCCTGGACTGATTGGTGACACGGGAACCCTTCATAGCCCTCCCCACTCCCCTCCATTCCCGACCAAAAACAGCATATTCCCCTCCGCCCCCCCCCCCCTTGACTGGACTGAGGATCACCCCTCACCCACTTTCTGATGTGACCAATTGGTTAAATGAACATGTTGTGTGTTTGATGCACTGGCAGCTTACTGTACAGCAAGATGCCCTGCGACAACCCTGCCACTCTCACCACTCACCACCCCACTGACATATCCCTAGTGACAACAGCCTGACTGTGTGTCTGCAGTAAAGAGCACATCAACGTGGCAGTACTGATAGCTTTCAGCTCAGGCTGAAACACCAACACACTAACTGGCACAGCATGGTACGGCATGGCATGGCATGACAAGGCATGGAGGCTGGGAACAGGCAGGTAGATGGTAAGGGACTGAGTGCTAAGAGAGTAAGTGAACAGCCTGGAGTTGCAGCCTTGTCTAACCCAAGGACTGGGGTGTCTATCACTGTGAACCATGTTTCTCTGCAGCAGCATTTCAGTCCTAGTTGCCAGCGTGTCCAGTAATGTGGGTCTGTGCTTCATGATCCCCTGAAATCAGCA
The DNA here is from genome assembly GCF_004010195.1 of Chiloscyllium plagiosum. NCBI lineage: Eukaryota > Metazoa > Chordata > Chondrichthyes > Orectolobiformes > Hemiscylliidae > Chiloscyllium > Chiloscyllium plagiosum. The sequence continues at coordinate 78,447,524 of NC_057720.1, read as the reverse complement.
AGTACCTGCTTTGACTTCCATGCCAAGAATGGCACGGTGGCTCAGTGGTTCGCACTGCTGCCTCACAGCACCAGCGTTCCAGGTTCAATTCCAGCCTTGGGTGACTGTCTGTGTGAAGTCTGTGTGAAATTGTCATTCTCCCCGTGTCTGTGTGGGCTTCCTCCCATGGACTTCAGTAAGATGTTCAACAAGGTTCCCCATGGAAGACTGGTTAGCAAGGTTAGATCTCATGGAATACAGGGAGAACTAGCCATTTGGATACAGAACTGGCTCAAAGGTAGAAGACAGAGGGTGGTGGTGGAGGGCTGTTTTTCAGATTGGAGGCCTGTGACCAGTGGAGTGCCTCAAGGATTGGTGCTGGGCCCTCTACTTTTTGTCATTTACATAAATGATTTGGTTGGCATGGACGGGTCTGTTTCCATGCTGTACATCTCTATGACTCTATGACTCTATGTGTAGGTCAGATGAATTAGCCATGCTAAATTGGCCATAGTGTTAGGTGCATTAGTGGTGGGTTATTTTACGGTGGGTCGGTGTGGGCTTGTTGGCGAAGGGGCCTGTTTCCACACTGTAGGGAATCTAATCTAATCTAATTCTCGACATTTAGTTCGTAGGGCTTGCATGGTTTGATAGGAAGGTGAATACTATTGAGGTCAGTTCTGGCATTAATAAGACTTTTAACATGCCTAGGGAGAAATATGCTTTGCAAATGCTTGGAGGTGGAGTGAATTACTCATAACTTTGAGATTTCATTGAAATTGGAAGATTCTGACTCAGGAGTTTGTCATGGGGCAGATAAGTGCCCCTGTTAGTTTAACTGGTATGGTCAGTTAGTTCAGATGATTGATAGCATTGCATAAAGGAGAACCCAGATCTTGGAATTGAGTACAGATGAGAGTGAGATCAAATATTCCAAATCCTCTCTGTCCAACAGAGCGTGGGTGGCACGGTGGCACAGTGGTTAGCACTGCTGCCTCACAGCGCCAGAGACGCGGGTTCAATTCCCGCCTCAGGCGACTGACTGTGTGGAGTTTGCACATTCTCCCCGTGTTTGCGTGGGTTTCCTCCGGGTGCTCCGGTTTCCTCCCACAGTCCAAAAATGTGCAGGTTAGGTGAATTGGCCATGCTAAATTGCCTATAGTGTTAGGTTGCGCTTCGGCGGGGCGGTGTGGACTTGTTGGGCTGAAGGGCCTGTTTCCACACTGTAAGTAATCTAATCTAAGCCATTAAAAACAAAGGAAATGGTTTGGCATTGGAAATTCCTCTCTCTGACTCTACAACTCCCAGTCTCAGTGGTGCTGGGAACAGCAAACCATCATGGAATGTAAAAGAGTCACTAGGTCACGATGTCAACATTTATCCTGCATTGTATGTGTGAGATCGAACATGGAAAAAATATTTCACAAATCTTCAAACTAACATCGAGAGAAAAAATGAGAGCAGTGGTAAGAGACAAAAAAAAGAAACATTGGGAGCTAAAAGGGCTAGCCTTAAATTTTATTTCAAGGGGTTGTCTTAATTAAAGGAAGTATTCTCTAAAATTGACCATTTAGTGATCATGCAACCATAATTTGTTCAGATTATTATACATATTTTGTAATTGCTACTTTAGATAATGCTGTCAGGTATTTAGCAAGACAATAAATTATCTCTTTCAGTGACAATGCCTTGATTGAGTCATGCACCTGTTCCCAGCTCTCACAGAAACATAGAGGATAGGAGCAGAAGGAAGCCATTCGGGTCTTCGAGCCTGCTCCACCAATCATCACTGTCATGGCAGATCATCCAACTCAATTGCCCAATCTTGAACTCTGAACATAGCCTGTGATCCCATCCGCCCAAAGTGCCACATCCAGCAACCTCTTGAATACATTCAATGATTTAGCATCAACTACTTCCTGTGGTAATGAATTCCAGAGGCTCAGCACTCGCTGGGTGAAGAAATGTCTCCTCACCTCCGTCCTAAATGGTCCACCCCAAATCCTCAGATTATGGCCCCTGGTTCTGGATACACCAACCATGCTTGGCCATTTTCTTCAGGACCCTCTCAAGCAGAGATCAGCTTGTTGCAGCTAAAACAATGAGTAAGACCAGATCATTAGATGATTCAGAGGATCAAGGAAAGTGCGTGAGTAATCATTAATCGGAAAGCAACAGCTTTTAGGTATGAAGGGCAAATATCAGTAAATGGGATAATGTGTCTTTTGCAATATCCAGAAAGGGGGATTCTAGGAAGACCTCCAGAAGCGCCAAGGGCAATGAGTGGTTCTCTCAACTGCAAAGCATGGGACCTTTATTTGCAATCTCTCACTTTTGCGTTCCTGTTTCAAAGAGTCTGGAACACAGCTGTCCATTTCGCCTCCAACAGATTATTGTGAACAAGAGTTCCAGAATAGTCTTCAAAATGCCTTTGGCAATGATATGAGGTATTAAGTGCTCCATGCGTAGATTTTGAGAAATCCATTCAGTCTGTGCAGTAAGTCCCCTGAGAACCTCTACAAATAGGTGCTGTGCAAGTACTCTTGGCCAGTTATGGAAAAGTAATCTAAATGATGAAATACTCCAAGAAAGCAGAAAGATGGAGGAAACAGCAATATTCCTTGGAAAAGGCATTATGGCAGGGATGACTACTTGGGGTATCATATTGCCAAATGCTTTTTACAAAGTAGTGTACAAGAAATTGTTATTAGGAAAAGCAGAAAAGATTACAATATAGTTACAACAGAGGAACAAGTCTTTTTTTATATGCAAGCTATCACTAATGACTCAATCGATAACATGCCCTTTTCTGTGTCAGAAGGTTGAGTGTTCAAACCCACTTGTACAGAAATGTCAAGCTGACACACCAGTGCGATACTGAGGGAGTGCTGCACAGAGAGAGTGCATGCCCTTTCAGAGATGCCCCCCTAAGTTCCCATGAATCTACTTCAAAGAAGAACAAAAGAGTTCGTCTTCTGAGCAAGAGTGAAGTCATCCAAAAGATGGAAATCTGGCATTAAAAACAGAAAGTGCAGCAGGTCTTGTGGAGAAGGAATGAGGGTTGATGAAAGGTCACAACAGAGTTAATACCCTTTGTTTCTCTCTTCACAGATATGGTGCCAGACCTACTGAGTATTTCTAACGTCATCTGATTTTCTTTTTAGCTACCCCTACCCCCCAAGAGTCCTGGCTGATATTTACCAATTCATTTAGGTGGGGAGATAGTGAAAATGTCACTGAACTGATCATGGTGGAAGCTCAGGCTCATGTTTTTGGAGTATGAGCTCAAATTCTACTGTGGCAAGGGGTGAAATTAAACTCATCTGGAATGGAAAGATCAGCTCAGTCAAACTGACCATTCCTGATGAAGGGCTTTTGCCCGAAACGTTGATTTTCCTGCTCCTCGGATGCTGCCTGACCTGCTGTGCTTTTCCAGCATCACTCTAATGTTGACTCCAGCATCAGTAGTACTCAAAAGTGACCATGAAACAACCAGTGATCTGTTAACCTGCTACCTAAGAGCTGATAAGGACTGTTGTGGCATGAAGAGACCACCTTAAGAGACAACCTTCAAGTTCAGAGGTTCCAGAGGTGTGTAATGATACTTCTGAACAGGTGAAATGGAACATATAAGCATGAAGAGTGTGTTATTCTTTAAATAGTTCCAAGACACTAATGAGACAAAGGAGTAAGTAAATTAATTAGATAAGACTTGTATTAAAGAGGTCAATTTGCATTCAATATATTTCTGAATTGTATAAAAATAATTAGGAACAAATAATCAATTTTAAAACAAACTAATCCATCAGTTAATTAATACTTGGTCTTGTGATTATACTTATAACTATTATAAATTAATAAAGAAACAAAATTGGAAACTCATTGTCTGTATTGACAAGAATGAAAGAGTTTGTGCTCAACAAGACAATTTTGGATTAAACATCTGTAACAAATTTTACTGAATTGAGTCACTTGGGCCAGAATAGAAATTGTTATGGCCCCATCTGATAGCTCAGAAAGGTGGAGGAATTTCTGGGCAGTTTTAACTGGACACAATCTCACCCTAAAGAAAATTACTCAGTTTGGGAAGCAAGGGTGGTACTGTTAGCCAGCCATTTGAAGCAGAGACTGAGACAGTTGGAAAGGATAGTTCTGCACACAGTGGTCCTGTTGAGCAGGTAGCACATTGTAGTCTGCCTATGAAGACAAGGAGGAAGACTATGGGCAGGCATATACAAAGCAGACCAAGGTTCTATGGCTCAGGAGGTTCTCCAAGGCTGTGGGGGACCAGCTTAGGGGCAAGGAGGAGAATAGAAATGTGGCAGTGGTAAGAGATTCTGTAAATGGGGGATTAGAGAGTACCTTATGCAGTTCTCAGGACTGTTGTCAATCCCCAACTAGAAGGTATAGGTTTAAGGTGAGTGGGGAAAGATTCAAAAGGGATCTAAGGGGCAATGTTTTGACACAAAGGGTGGTGTGTGTGTGGAATGAGCTGGTACAATTACAACATCTAAAAGGCATCTGGATGGGTATATGAATAGGAAGGGTTTAGAGGGATGTGGGCCAAGTGCTGGCAAATGGGATTAGATTAGTTTAGGATATCTGATCGGCATGGATGAGTTGGACCGAAGGGTTTGCTTCTCAGCTGTACATCTCTGTGACTCTATAAACCAGGTTTGCTGTGAATGGAATATCTTGAATTAGTTAAAAAAGAATTTCTACAGGGAGGGGAGATGAATCCAACGGTTCCTATTCCTTGTACAAAGGTAGGACACAAGGGTGTGGTTCTGTCCCAGGAATGAAAGAACTAAGAAATGAGGAGGAGGGTCATAGTTTCTGCATAATTGCCACAGCAACAAGTAAACAATCCGAAAAATAATCAGATCAAGTGAGTTAGTGCTTAGCTAAAGGGGTGGATTGGGAAAAAAGCTTCTTTTTCACAAGAGTGTGTGTGTGTGTGTGTGTGTACGTGAGTGCATGTTGTGGGGGTTGGGGTGGGATGGGGTGGGTGGGGAAGTGGGGTTTCTGGTTGGAAAACGAGTAATTCAGGGAAAGAAAACAAGGGACAGACTAAAAAACAACATTGTGACCTGGGGACAACTGGTGTTACAGAACAGAAGCACAAAAATATGGTTAAACAAGGGCATGAGTGACTCCAGTTAAAAATGAGTCAGCTAAACAGTAATGCAAATAGTGTTTGTAATAAACAGTGGAGCTGAAGGAAGTAAGTTTGTGGCAAGGAATCGGATATGATTCAATATCTGGGTCATAGCTAGAGAAAAATGGCTACTGGAATTAGACTTGCAGAGGTTAACTTATTGAGAACTGACAAAGAGGGAAATTGGGGAGGTGGACCTGCTGTACTGGTAACAATATGGTATCAGAAAAATAGTGACCACTTGAACCACAGGAGCACTGGTTAGCACAGCTACCTCACAGCATCAGGGATCTAGGTTCGATTCCAGCCTTGGGCAACTGTCAGAGTGGAGTTTGCACATTCTCCCCGTGTCTGCGTGGGTTTCATCCGGGTGCTCCGGTTTCCTCCCACAGTCCAAAGATGTGCAGGTTAGGGTGCATCGACCATGCTAAATTATCCATAGTGTTCAGGGATGTGTAGGTTAGGTGCATTAGTCATTTCTGATGAAGGGCTTAAATCCGAAATATCGATTCTCCTGCTGCCTGACCTGCTGTGCTTTTCCAGCATCACATTCTCAACTCTGATCTCCAGCATTAGTCAGGGAGATGCAGAATAATTGGGTTGGGGAATGGGTCTGAATGGGTCACTCTTCAGAGAGTGGTGTGGACTTGTTGGGCCAAATGGCCTGTTTCCACACTGTAGGGATTCTGTAATTCTATGAAATATAAATCATATGAATAGGGATGAAATCGAGACAGGATCAGAGACGCTAGTTGGGTTATCTACAGACCATCTAATCATGAAAGGGAGATGGAGGAGGAAATATACAAACACATTTGAGAAATGAGGAATAGACATCGAATGATAAACATACAAGATTTAAAACCATTCCAAAATTAATTGACTAGAAGAGGTAGGTAGAGGGGCTAGAATTCTACTTTGTGCCCTTTTGAACACACTATGGGAAAAGCTCAGTAATAGGACTGGTGGATAGCTAACAGAGTAACTTTACTTTAGGAAAGATGTAGAATATGCCCAGGAAAATTAGAACGTTGTAGATTCTTGGACAGGTTCTCCAAGGCTGTAATAGTGTCTCTGAATAAGCAAATAGATGCTTTCAGCTACCAAGTCCCAGCATGTTTGTAGTAGACAAGCAAGAATCCCTCAGACTGAGTGTAAAACCTCACACTCAGTCTGAAGGACGTGAAAGAGACCAACACTTCATTCAGGCTTTTCAGTGGCTTTAACCTTTTAGGTTCAAAGCCATTATTGTCAACAGTTTCTGGACTGTCTTTGAACATCTAGGTCAGAGGTTCAGTGTATTTTTGGCCTTTTGGCTTGGATTTTGTGGTCAGTGATGAAGTGACCCTGCAGAAAACTTCCCATCAAGATATAATGATTTTTGTGTTGTGGTTTTCCCTTCTCCTGGCCACGGTTTACATAGGCACTAGGCCAAGGGAATCAATTACATGTGCAACAGCAGTGATATCGACAAACAGGATCTGCAATTAATGAGCAGTGAAGCCATCATCAGTAAACTAGGAAGTTGAAACTACTGAACATCTTCACTTCTATTTACGTTTTCAGATATAAAAAATAAATAACAATGATTGCACTAATATAAGAGCTAAAACAAAGATCTAAATGACAAAAAATGTTTATTTCAAAAAACGTGCATTTATTCTAATCGTAACTAAGATTGTTGGCATTTTACAGTTATTAAATAAGCTTTCCAGGGCTTGTGAAGCTGTCTGTAAAATAATAAACTACTTAGTGCAAAAAATATGGCCGCAGTCCAAAGGCAGAAACCCTGTGTAACTTACATTTAAAAACCATTATACATGGACTTAGCAGTCAGGTTAAAAACTTGAAAACATGTAGCAGTCATGTAATAGTTAAAATAAATTCATCAAGTAACAGGGATAGGATATTAAAAGAAAAATGTTGAATTAAAGTGATATTAAAATTGCAAATGTGCATAAGATTTCTATATTGCAGCCGCTGGAGTACAATTGATTTTATCATTGAAACACTTCATTGAGACTCAAACCGTGAAAAGAATTTGGAATCTTTCGACCTTGCATCTTACAGATTCATAGAGTCATACAGTACGGAAACAGATCCTTCAGCCCAACTTGTCCATGCCTCTCAGTTGCTGTGATTTCTTTGGGCATGGTGCTGGGAGACAGCTCTAAATTTGGGATTGTAAAAAGGGATTTTTTGAACACTTTCTTTGGAAATATTAAAATATAAACGTTTTTCAATGTCACCAACTTATTCTGTTTTATTTTGAGAGTCACAGTACAGCTAGGAGTGCACATGCCTCTGGTTAGAAGGTGTGGTACAACTCCCACTCCAGTAACTGGAGAACAAAATCTAAGCTGATACTTAGGCAGCATGACCAGAAATGGAGAGTGTAGTGCTGGAAAAGCACAGCAGGTCAGGCAGCATCCAAGGAGCAGAAGAAGTCCTTCATCAAAAATGAGGCTTGTGGGCCGGGGGGCGGGGGGAGCTGAGAGATAAATTGGAGGGTGGTGGGGCTCGGGGGTAGGTAGCTGGGAATGTGATCGGTAGATGAAGGTGCATGTGGATGTGATAGGTCGGAGGGGAGGGTGGAGTGGATGGGTAGGAAGGAAGGAAGATGGACTGTTAGGGCCGGTCAAGGGTGTGATGCTGAGTTGGAGGCTTGGGAGTGGGATAAGGTAGGGGAGGGGAAGTGAGGAAACTCACATTGATCCCATGTGGTTGCAGGGTCCCTAGGCAGAGGTGTTGTTCCTCCAGGCCTCGCTTGGTAAAAGTTTGGTGATGGAGGAGGCCCATGACCTGCAAGTCATTGGTGGAGTGGGAGGGAGAGTTAAAATGCTCAGCCATAGGGCAGTGTAGTTGGTTGGTGCGTGAGTCCCAGAAATGTTCTCTGAAACGATCTGCAAGTTGGCGTCTTGTCTCCCCAATGTAGAGGAGATTCCCAGCTCCTTACCCCCCAGCCCTATCCCCCTCCCATTTATCACTCAGCACCCCCCTGCTCCACAAGCCTCACTCATGATGAAAGGCTTATGCCCGAAACATTGACTCGCCTGCTCCTCAGATGCTGCCTGACTGGCTGTGCTTTTCCAGCACCACACTCTCGCCTCTGATCGCTAGCATCTTCAATTCCCACTTTCTCTTAGCATGACCAGAAATGCCATCATTTGACTGGCATGTGGAACTGAGGCCACATCTGCTGCCTGACGTGAACGTACAATCAATCAATCTCAAAGAAGCTATGGGAGTCAGTCTTGGTTTCCTTGCTAATATTTATCCTCAATTTCTATTTTAACTCATTTTTGTGGGATGTGGGATGTGGGATGTGGGTGTCGCCTGATCCCAGTTGCCCTTGAGAAGTTGGTGATGAGCTGCCTATATGAACCACTGCAGGCCACCTGCTGTGGGTTGGCCCACAATACCATTAAGGAGGGAATTTCAGGATTTTGACCCAGAGACACTGAAGGAACGATGATATATTTCCAAGCCAGGATGGTAAATGGCTTGGAGGGGAATTGAAAGTGGTGGTATTCCCATACATCTGCTGATCTTATCCTTTTAGGTGGAAGTGATCATGTGTTTGGAAAGTGCTGTCTGAGGGTCTGTGGTGAATTTCTGCAATGTATCTTGTAGATGGTACAAATTGCTACTACTACTGAGTGTAAGTGCTGGAGGGAGTGGATTCTTGTGGATGTGGTATCAAGTAAGTGAGCTGCTTTGTCCTGGATGGTGTCAAGCTTCTTGAGTGTGTTGGAAGTGCACTCATCCAGGCCAGTGGGAAGTATTCCATCACATTCCTGATTGTGTCTTGTATATGGTGGACAGGCTTTCGGGAGTCAGGAGGTGAGTTACTCACTGCAGTTTTCCCAGCCTCTGACATGCTCTTGTAGCCACTGCATTTATGTGGTGAGCCTAGTTAAGTTTATGATCAATGATAACTCCCAGAATGTTGATTGTGGGGCATTCAGTGGTGCTAACACCCTTGAACATTAAGGGGTGATGATGAGGTGGTGATGGTCATAGTCTGGCATTTGTGTGACGCAAATGTTACTTGCCACTTGTCTGGATATTGTCCAGATCTTGTTGCATTTGAATATGGACTGCTTCAGTATCTGAGGAACTGTGAATGGTGCTGAACATTGTGCAATCATTGGCAAACATCCCCACTTCTGACCTTATGGTGGAGAAAAGGTCAATGATGAAGCAACTGAAGATGGTTGGCCAAGGACACAACCCTGAGGAACTCCTGTATAGATGACCCTGGAGCTGAGATGACTGACCTCCAACAACCACAAGCATTATTCTATGTGTCATGTATGACTCTAACCACTGGAGAATTTGCCCCTGACATCCACTGATTCCAGTTTTGCTAGGGGTCGTTGATGCCACACTTGGTCAAATGCAGCCTTGATGTCAAGGGCTGTCACTCTCACCCCCCCATCTGGAATTCAGCTCTTTTGTCCATGTTTGAGCCAAGGCTGTAATGAGGTCAGGAGCTGAGTGGCCCTGGCATAACCTAAACTGGGCATCACTGAGCAGGTTATTACTGAGCAGGTGCTGCTTGGTAGCAATATTGATGACACCTTCCATCACTTTACTGACGATCAAGAGTAGACTGATGGGGCTGCAATTGGCCGAGTTAGATTTGTCCAGTTTTTTATGTACCAGACATACCTGGGCAATTTTCCACATTGTTGGTAGATGCCAATGTTGTAACAATACAAAGGGAGCGGCAAGTTCTGGAGCACAAGTCTTCAGTAATATTACCGGAATGTTGTCAGGGCCCATAACTTTTGCAGCATATAGTGTCTCCAACTGTTTCTTGAAATCACAGGGAGTGAATGAAATTGGCTGAAGACTGGTATCTGTGATGCTGGGGACCACTGGAAGAGGCTGAGATGGATCACCCACTCGGCACTTCTGGCTGAAGATTGCTGTGAAAAAACTCAGTCTTATTTGATGCACTGTCATTCTATCATTGAGGATGGGGATACTTGTGGAGCCTCCTCCTTAGTGAGTTGTCCAATTGTTCACCACCATTCACAACTGGATGTGGCAATACTGCAGAGCTTAGATATGATCCACTGGTTGTGAAATCGCTTAGCTGTGTCGATCACTTGCAGCTTAGGCTGTTTGGCATGCTAGTAGTCTTGTTTGGTGGCTTCACCAGGTTGACACCTCATCTTCAGGTCTGCCTGGTGCTGTTCCTGGCATGCCCTCCTGCACTGTCCATTGACCAGGGTTGATACTCTGGCTTCATGGCAATGGTTGAGTGGGGGATATGCTGGGCCATGAGGTTACAGGTTGTGCTGGAGTACAATTCTGTTGCTGCTGAAACCCCACAGTGCCTCATGAATTCCCAGTCTTGAGTTGCTAGATCTGTTCAAAGTCTGTCCCATTTACAACATGGTGAGGTTATTCTCAATGTGAAGGTGGGACTTTGTCTCCACAAGGACAGTGCGGTGGTCGCTCTTACCAATACTGTCATGGACAAATGCACCTGCATCTGGCAGATTGCGACGGATGAGGTCAAGTATGTTTTTCTCTTGTTGGTTCCCTCACCACCTGCTGTAGACCCAGTCTAGCAACTATGTCCAATTAACATCACAAAATATAGGTTATGTGGTCATTGCTACAGCATCAAAGCTTGAGTCTGGCATGCTAAGAAGACAGGGTATACATCATCACAGGAAATGGCATAACATGTCACTTGATCTTGCTCAGACTAGTGGCCTCCAGGGAGATGAAGGCATAGTTTTTATTCCTTAAGTAAATGTCATGTTGTCCTTATCTCAGCAGACTCTGTGAATATTCGTCAGCAACACAACAAGACCAAAACTATTCTAATTATCACGTATTTATGGAAATTTGTTGTCAGATTGGCAGCGACATTTCCTGTATTGCATCACTAACAAATTACTTTGTTGGCCCTCAACTAATTGGGATCTTTCTGAGGCCATGTAAGTCTTTCTCTCTTTACAAACACAGCCTTAGAATTTGGATTTCTTTACTTTGGTTTGCCACTTAAATAACTGCATTCAAATAACTGCGGCATAGTGGCTCAGTGGGTAGCACTGCTGCCTCACAGCGCCAGGGATCCAGGTTTGATTCTAGCCTTGGGTGACTGTGTGGAGTTTACACATTCTCCCCATGTCTGTGTGGGTTTCCTCTGGGTGCTCTGGTTACCTTCCAGACATATGCATTGGCCATGCTAAATTGCCCACGGTGTTCAGGAATGTGTAGTTAAGTGCATTAGTCAGGGTAAATATAGAGTAATAGGGAATGGGTCTGGGTGGGTTACTCTTCAGAGGGTCGGTGTGGACTTGTTGGGCTGAAGGCCCTGTTTCCATACTGTAGGGAATCTATGAAGCACACACTTTGGAACATGGCTCCCTCCTTGTCTCTGCCTATCAATGATAGAACATTGCTGTTCATATTATATGAAGGCATACAAGGTAATGAGAGGCATGGATAGAGTCAATAGCCATGGACTTTTCCCCAGGGCAGGATTGACTGGCACAAAGGGTCATAGTTTTAAGATATTAGGAGAAAGGTATAGAGGGGTAAGTTTTTTACGTAGCGAGTTGTGAATGCATGGAATGCGTTGCCAGCGGTGGTGGTGGAAGCAGAGTCATTAGGGACATTGAAGCGACTGCTGGACATGCGCATGGATAGCAGTGAATTGGGGGATGTGTAGGTTAGGTTATTTTATTTTATATTAGGATTAATCCTCGGCACAAATTCGTGGGCTGAAGGGCCTGTTCTGTGCTGTTCTTTTCTATGTTCTATATGAGGTCCCAATGATGGTGCTCGCTGAGACAAATGCCACCACTGAGACTTGCAACAGCATTGCAACATCTGAAATGTACACACGTGTGCACATCTGCTCTGGGAGTGAGAAGCTGGGGTGTTTAACAATGTGTTATGAATCAGTCTGCACCAATGGACTTGCTAAACCTCTTGGTAAAGTGGCAGGGACTCCTACTTCATGAATTTGGCCCAAAAGTAGCTTCTTATTTTATGCGGATTCTTTTAGAACTGATATTAGCAGGCTTAAAGGCTTATGCCAACACCGTTAAACTATATGCAAAGTTATAGATGGAAGAGATGATAAACAGAGATGACTGTTTACTGTTGACTCAATCAAGGATACTTGGAAACAAAATAGTCAATGTGTTTTACGTTTTTCCACCGCCTTTCACCACAGTGGAAGAGTGCCGTTAATCTGAATCAATATCATCCATGGAAGCTTGATGGCAGCCTATGCAGTGGGAGGAAATACAGTTAACAGCCAACCATTGTTTAAATGTTAAACTGGGCAGGTTAATCATGATTGGTGAAGGCATTCCTCAGATAAATGTATCAAAGAGAAGCTGTTACTGTTTTATTGTGTTGAAACAGGTAGATTATTGCAAATTCTTTCAGTCTGTAAAGAACAGGGCCCTGTGTATCAATCGATGTAGCTTTCCATTGGCACAAGTGTGCTACATTGTGAGTCCAAATGACAATCCCCTAATTGATCCCCTGGGTAATTCTTAGCACGTTCAGGATTATTTAGCAAATCTTGCACAATAGAGGCATAGTGGCAGCAAATGAGCTGAATGACCAACTAGTAATGCTTGCCGTCACATCATGTCAGCACAAAGAGCAATATACTTATTTATTAAACCCTATGTCTACACCTCCACCACTCCCAGAGTATTGACAATTAACCTTACTTCAATAGCCTCCCTATGCCCCTGCCATCTAATATAGAGAACCCAGATACACATCTCCCCATGCCAAAGTGCTAACACCACATGGAGAGTCATCCAAGGGTGAAATGGAACATGGTTCCCTGACTCTGTGAGGCACAGTGCTAACCACTGTGCCACCGTGTTCTAGATTCCCCTGTGAAAGGGAACATTTTCTCAACCTGCCTGCCAACGAAAATAGGCTCAACTCTTTCATATATGAAAGTTTATTAATCCCAGGAAGCAACTGAATGAAGCTTCTCTGAACTGCATCCAATGCAAGTGTAAAGGTCCTTAAATAAGGAGGTGAAAACAGTTGTATAGTACTCCAGGTGTGGTCTCACCATTGTCCTGAATCATTGAAGCAAGACTCTCCTACTCTTATACATCGATTCCTTTGCAATAAAGGCTAACATTTGCTTTCTGAATTATTTGCTGTACTTGCATACTATAGTTCGTGTTTTGATTGACACCTGCCTGTAAACTGACATTCTTCAAGTGCAACATTACAGAGAAAAAGAAAACAACAGGAAATTCAGATAAATGCGAGGTGCTGCATTTTGGAAAGGCAAATCTTAGCAGGACCTATACACTTAACAGTAAGAGAGACCTTGGAGTGCAAGTTCATAGTTCCATGAAAGTGGAGTCTCAGGTAGGTAGGATAGTGAAGAAGGCCTTTGGTATGCTTTCCTTTATTGGTCAGAGTATTGAGTATGGAATTGGGACGTCATGTTGCTGCTGTACAGAATGTTGGTTAGGCCACTTGGAATATTGTGTGCAATTCTGGTCTTCCTCCTATCGAAGGATGTTGTGAAACTTGAAAGGGTTCAGAAAAGATTTACAAGAATTTTGCCAGGGTTGGAGGATCTGAGCTACTGGGAGAGGCTGAATAGGCTGGGGCTATTTTCCCAGGAGCGTTGAAGGCTGAGGGATGACCTTATAGAAGTTTATAAAATTATGAGGGGCATGAATAGGATAAATAGACAAGGTATTTTCCTGGTGGGGGAGAAGGGCAAGATATAAAAGCAGAGGGTGGTGTGTGTATGGAATGAGCTGTCAGAGGAAGTAGTGGAGGCTGGTACAATTACAACATTTAAAAGACATCTGGATGGGTATAGGAATAGGAAGGGTTTGAAGGGATTATGGGCTGGGTGCTGGCAAGTGGGACTAGATTAGGTTGGGATATCTGGTGGGCATGGACGGGTTGGACTGAAGGGTCTGTTTCCATGCTGTACATCACAATGACTCTCTGACTCTATAACTAATATCTGCTTTAATGCTCCATTTGCCTTTAAAGGTTCTTAGTTTTATGTTCAGGGCAACACAACTTCTAAATTAAAGTACAGCCCATTTTGAATGTTGAGCCAAATAAGCAATACAGTACTACTTAGGAGCACCATCCAACAACACATGTTTACCAATTGTAGAGAATCCCTTTGCTTTGCTCATTAGCCTATTCAGAGTCCTGTTTCCTCATCAACTTATTTCCAGTCCCATTCCTTTGTCATCCCTAGTGGTCACTTCCACAGTTTCTGACTCAAAAGTTCTGGAATCATCCTTCACTGTGGAAGCCAAGAACTCCCTTTGAATGGATTTTATATCTTCTACCTGCACTGCTCTCCTTCCTGATGCCTACATTTCATTACTGTACCAATGGCTTAATCTTCCAAGAATCCAGCTCTGAAAGTTATTTCTAAGCCATACCACTTTTTCAAACTCTCGTTCTCCTGCTTGAATTCCCTCCTTAAAATCTACCGTCTTGAGTTTAGTCAGCATTTTGCCCACCTCCATTAAGATAATCTTACTTGCTTCCTGGACTTAGGACATTGTATTCAGTTAAAGACATTATGCAAATGTTATTGTATTAATTAATCATGTATAAATTATGGTAATGATTTTCTATGATGAGATCATAGATAAATGGGAAATTTTAGAAATACTAGTAGCTATAGAGAGAAAAGCAGGGTTAATGTTTCAGATCAATGGAAATATTATAAGTGTGAGTCATAGAGTCATAAAGATGTATAGCATGGAAACAGACCCTTCGGACCAACCCGTCCATGCCGACCAGCTATCCCAACCCAATCTAGTCCCACCTGCCAGCACCCGGCCCATAGCCCTCCAAACCCTTCCTATTCATATACACATCCAAATGCCTCTTAAATGTTGCAATTGTACCTGCCTCCACCACATCCTCTGGCAGCTCATTCCATACACGTACCACCTTCTTGTGAAAAAGTTGCCCCTTAGGTGTCTTTTATATCTTTCCCCTCTCACCCTAAACCTATGCCCTCTAGTTCTGGACTCCCCGACCCCAGAGAAAAGACTTTGTCTATTTATCCTATCCATGCCCCTCATAATTTTGTAAACCTCTATAAGGTCACCCCTCAGTCTCCGATGCTCCAGAGAAAACAGCCCCAGCCTGTTCAGCCTCTCCCTGTAGCTCAGATCCTCCAACCCTGGCAACATCCTTGTAAATCTTTTCTGAACCCTTTCAAGTTTCACAACATCTTTCTGATAGGAAGGAGACCAGAATTGCACGCAATATTCCAACAGTGGCCTAACCAATGTCCTGTGCAGCCGCAACATGACCTCCCAATTCCTGTACTCACTGCTCTGACCAATAAAGGAAATCATACCAAATGCCTTCTTCACTATCCTATCTACCTGTGACTCCACTTTCAAGGAGCTATGAACCTACACTCCAGAGATCTGAACTAATTACAAAGACGGGGAAGGAGGGGGGTGTTAAGGAGAAAAGGGAAAACAGAAGAGATTATATGATTAAAAGGGATGGAAATCAGGAGGCCAAAAAGGGAACACGAGATAGCTTTGGCAAACAGGGTTAAGAAGAATCCAAAGAAATTCTACAACTGCATTAAGGACAAAAGAGTAACTAGAGGGAGAATAGGACTCCTTAAAGATCAACAGCGTTGTAATGTATGGAACCGCAGGAGATAGATGAGATATCAAACAAGCATTTCACTTCAGTATTTATTGTGGAGGATGATATGGAAGCTAGAGAACTTGGAGAAATAAATAATGTTATGTTGAAAAGTGTCTGTATTAGAGAGGAGGTAGTGCTGGATGTCTTAAAATGCAAACAGGTGGATAAATCCCCAGGAACTGATCAGATATATTCGAGAACTCTATGAGAAGCTAGTGAAGTGATTGCTGGGTTCCTTGCTGAGATATTTGTATCATCGATAGCGAGAGCTATCAATGCCAGAAGACTGGAGGTTGTCTAACAGGTGGCCATTATTTAAGAAAGGTGGTAAGGCAAAGTCAGGGAACTATAGAATGGTGAGCCTGATGTCAGTGGTGGGTAAGCTGTTGGAATGGATTCTGAGGGACAGGATTTACATGTATTTGGAAAGTCAAGGACTGATTAGGAATAGCCAACATGGCTTTGTGTGAGGGAAATTTTGTCTCACTAACTTAATTGAGTTTTTTGAAGAACTAATGAAGAAAATTGATGGAGGCAGAGTGGTGGACGTTGTCTGTATGTACCTCAGCAACGCCTGTGACAAGGTTCCGAATGGTGGACTGGTTAGCAAGATTAGATTGCATGGAATACAGGAACAACTGGCCATTTGGATACAAAACTTGGCTTGAAGGTAGGAGACAGAGGATGTTGGTGGTGGAGGGTTCCTTTTTGGGCTGGAGGCTGTGACCAGTGGTGTGCTGCACGGATCATTGTGGGTCCACTACTTTTTTGTTATTTATATATATGATTTGCATGTGAATATAGGAGGAATGGTTAGCAAGTTTGCAGACATCACCAAAATTGGTGGTGCAGTGGACAGTGAAGAATGCTACCTCAGAGTACAATGGGACTTTGATCAGATGGGCCAATGGACCAAGAAGTAGTAGATGGAGTTTAATTTAGATAAATCTGAGGTGCTACATTTTGGAAAGGAGATCAGGGCAGGACTTATACATTTAATAGTTGGGTTCTGGGGAGTGTTGTCAAAGAAAGAGACTTTGGGGTGCAGGTTCATAGTTCCATGAAAGTGGAGTCTTAGGTAGACAGGGTAGTGAAGAAGGCATTTGGTGTGCTTGCCTTTATTGGTCAGAGAGCATTGAGTATAGGAGTTGGGAGGTCATATTGCGGCTTTACAGGATATTGGTTAGGTCATTTTTTGGAATACTGTGTTCATTTCTGGTCTCCTTGTTATGGGAAGGATGTTGGGAAACTTGCAAGGGTTCAGAAAAGATTTACAAGGATCTTGCCAGGGTTGGAGGGTTTGAGCTATAAGGAGAGGCTTTGTCTATTTTCTCTAGAGAATTGGTGGCTGAGGGGTGGCCTCAGAGAGGCTTATAAAATCATGAAGGGCATGGATAGGGTGAACAATCATTTCCTAGGGTAGGGGAGACCAAATCTCAAGGGCATGGGTTTAAAGTGGGAGGTGAAAGATTTAAAAGGGACTCAGGGGACAACATTTTCACACAGAGGGTGGTACAATTACAACATTTAAAAGGCATCTGTTCATGGGTACATGAACAGGAAGGTTTTTGGAGGGATATGGGCCAAAAGCTGGCAAATGATACTAGATCTGTTTAGGATATCTGATCGTCCTGGAAAAATTGAACTGAAGGACCTATTTCCATGCTGTGCAACTCTATGACTCTATGAAAAGCAGAATTGATACCAATTACTTCTGCCCTAAAATGTCAAGCAGAGATTAGGATCTGAAATCAATGCTGAGTTGTGAGGTTTGTCAGGAAATGCCTAATGGAAAGATGAGATACTGTTCCTCGAGTTTAATTTGAGTTTCGTGCTGTGTGGGAGAGTGGAGTGGGAAATTAAGATGGCAGGCAATTAGAAGCAGGAAATCATGCTTATGAAATAAACAATGGTGATCTGCAGAACAATCACCCAATCTGTTTTCAGCCTCCCCATTGTAGGTAAGACTGTACCATGGGCAGTGAACATACAAAATTGAAAGAATTTCAAGTAAATCACAGGAAGGAGAGCTCTTGGTGTTGGATAATGAGAAAGAAGAGCATAAAAGAACAGGTACATTTATTTAACTTCCTGTGTTAGTACTGCAGATGCTGTGGGAGGAGAAGGTGCTTGAAAAGGCATTGGGGTTTTTTAATAATTTATTTGTTGCGTTTGGGCATCACTGACTGGCTGAAAAAAAAGAAATCACCTTCAATGCTTGATGAATGGACCAGGCTGCCACACAAAGTGAACAGCTCCTGCAGAATTCTGAAGGGGGAATGCACAGGAAGACATGTTTGCCGGTGGCAGTTGCGTGGTGGAATTAGCAGTGAGTGATCCATTAAAGTTTGCTGTAGAAGGTGGATCCTCTGGATTGAAGGAGCAGGAATGAGAACAGAAGATCGGGCAATGACAGTGGTCGAAGGCCCTAAAAAATACAATGAGTGTTGGTGGGTCATGTTCCCCAATTGAGGAAAGTGAAGAAATGGTATAGAAGATTGCATTGTCAGAACAAAAGCAGAATTGGAGAACTGGGAGAACAGGATGCAGAGTGGGAGGAAATGCAATTGAGGAAGCAAATGGGTGAGTGGACTTATAATGGACATCGATTAAACACCTTGTTTGTAAAAGTTGAGTCAGAGAGGTTGAGCAGAAGTCAGAATTAAATCTTGGGATGTAGGCAAGGAATTAAAGTTCAAAGCAAAAATAATTGGAACTTTTCTGCTGGAGGCAAGGGAAGGAAGTGAAGGGAGGGAGGAAAGAGGAGGAAGATTGTATCAGAGAATGCTCCGCATACCTCACCTGACAACATAGTCAAAAACAATATGTTCTCACATCAACATCTATTATTGGCAGAAATTCTGAGTAATTAAAGGAAAGATTGCTCAGTATAAAGGGCAAGTTGAGACAGGTGTGGATATTGGTAGCAGATGCTAGCTCCCTGTTCAAGACAAACTGGAATAAGGTAGGACTGAAACAAACACATATTCCCCAAAAATGCAGATGTAGCAATGGCCCAGATGGGTTCACACAGGTGCAAGTATTGTTTATAAATTAGCTCATTTGTAACATTTTCCAGCTCCAATCAAAATGTCATCAGACTGACGTGTTAATTTATAGAGTCGTATAGCATGCCCACTAGATCCTTCTGTCCATCTGGTCCATGCTGACTCTGTTCCCAACCTAAACCAGTCCCACCTGCCTGTGTTTGGCCTGTATCCCTCCAAATATTTCCTAATCATGAACTCATCCAATTGTCATAGGTTTAGGGCAAGAGAAACGAAAGATTTAAAAGGACCTAAGGGGCAAACTTTTCACGCTGAGGGTGGTGCGTGTGTGGGATGAGCTGCCAGATGAAGTGGTGGAGACTGGTACAATTATAACATTTAAAAGGCATCTGGATGGGAATATGAATAGCAAGGTGTTTAGAGGGATATGGGCCAAGTGTTGGCAAATGGGACTAGATTTACTTAGGATATCTGGTTGGCATGGACGAGTTGGGCCGAAGGGTCTGTTTCCGTGTTTTACATCTCAATTAATCTATAACTCTTGTAACTGTACCTGTACCTGCCATTTCCTCAGGCAGTTGATTCCATACATAGCCCATTCTTTGTGTAAAAATATTGCCCCTCATGTCCTTTTTAAATCTTTCTCCTCTCACCTTAAAAATATGCCCACTAATTTTGAACTCTCCACCCTACGGAAAAGACACCTGCCACTCACTTTGTCTATACCCCTCATAAATTTATAAACCTCAATATGGTCACCCCATAACTTCCTATGGTCCAGTTAAAAAAAAAGCCCCAGCCTTTCCAGTCAATTTTTATATCTCAGACCCTCCATTCACAGCAACATCTGGATAAATCTTTTCTGACAGCTTAATGGTATCCTTCCTGTAACAGGTGTCCAGAGCTGCACACAGTACTCTAGAAGAGGCCTTACCAACATCATGTATAATCTTAACATGCTGTCCCAATTCCTATACTCAAAGGTCTGAGCAATGAAGGAAAGTGTGCTGAACACCACCTTAACCACCTTGACTACCTATGATGCAAATTTCAAAGAATTATCCACCTGAACCCCTATGTCTCTTTGTTCTGCAACATTATCCATTAACTGCAACCATTAACTGTATAAGTCCTGTCCTTCTTTGTATTCCCAAAACACAATACCTCACATCTATCCAAACTAAACTCAATCTGCCACTCCTTAGCCCATTAACCCAATTGATCAAGATCTCTTTGTAATCTTAGATAACCTTCTTCACTGTCCACTATACCACCATTTTGGTGTCATCTGAAAATGTATTAACATTCATATTCTCATATATTCATATCCAAATCATTTATATAAATGATAAACAAAAGTGGAGCCAATACAGGTCAACATGGTCACAGGCCTCCAGGCAAAATAACTTCCACCACCATCCTCTGTCTGCTCCCCATGCCAAGTTGTATTCAGTTGGCAAGCTCACCCCTGATTCCCATGTGACCTAACTTTACTAATTAGTCTACCATGTAGAACCTTGTCATTGGGTTTTACCAAAGTCCAAGTAAACAATGTATATCACTCTGTGCTCATAAATCTTTTTGGTTACTTCATTAAAAAAAACTCAATCAAGTTTGTGAGGCACAATTTTCCTTGCACAAAACTGTGCTGACCATCCCCAATCAATCCTTGCCTCTCCAAATGCACTTATATTCTATCTTTCAGAATCACCTGTAACAACTTAACCACCATCCATGTCAGGCTCACAGGTCAATAGTTTCCAGGTCTCTCTTTACAGTCTTTCTTAAACAGTGGCATAACATTAATTATCCTCCAGCCCTCCAGTACCTCACCAGTGTTTATAGGTGATACAAATATTTCTGCTAGGAGCCCTGTAATTTCCTCCCTAACTTCCAATTCAATTTCTTTAGTCTCAGAAAACTTCATTTTTTCCAGCATTTTCTGGTTGGAGGTCTCTACATGGTTCATCCTTGGTGCCTTTTGTTATGCCCCAGCATTAGATTTGTAAAGGTAACCACTGTTGTTGAATTGAAATGGTTTGCAATTGTTTATATGGACAGTCTTTCACACATGGCTTCACATTTCTAGAAGGCAATCCCCTTTCACCCTACTGCAGAAACTGAGCCCATGCCCAATGAAGGTAACTGACTAGGTACAGTTTTGAAATCATTAAAGTTGCATCTTTTTATAGAATTGAAACCTGGAACCCATTCTAAAAGATGAAAGACTTAACAGCAATCTAGATTTGCTCAATATATCATTTTAATTGCATGACACTGTGATCTTTTGCTATAAATTTTGTGTCTTATGATCCTGCCCCACTAGCTACCTGATGAAGGAGCAGCACTCTGAAAGCTAGTGCTTTTAAGTAAACTTGTTGGACTATAACCTGGTGTTGTGTGATTTTTAACCATGTTCCAATAGTTCTTGCCTCAAGTAATATGGTCTGTGCTTTTTCTTTTGTGTTATAAACTAGTCTTGTTTTTGTTAAAAGCAAACACACAGTCAGGTGACTGACTGTGTAGAGTTTGCACATTCTCCCCGTGTCTGCGTGGGTTTCCTCCGAGTGCTCCAGTTTCCTCCCACAGTCCAAACATGTGCAGGTTAGGTGAATTGACCATGCTAAATTGCCCGTAGTGCTAGGTGCAGAGGTAAATGTAGGGGAATTGGTCTGGTTGGGTGCACTTCGGGGGGTCGGTGTGGACTTGTTGGGCCGAAGGGCCTGTTTCCACACTGTAAGTAATCTAAAGTAATCTAAATCTAAATCAAACTGATATCCTCTGTGAATTTGTTCAGAGATGTAGTAGTGCTGTAAAAACAAGTTAAAAATCAAAGTTATGGTCCGTCAAGTAACATCTCATCTGGGATCTGGCTTGTCTAGTATTACCAATAACTGGGATTCTAACAGTGTATCTCGTTTCTGTCTATCTGGAGACTGTATGATTATTTTCACTGGAGTAGGTTAACAATGAAAGACAATTTTATATTAATACTTTGCACTTATAATCACTCTCACGTATTAATTAAGGAAATTACATTATTAGAACCAGACCAAAACAGATGATTAATGTTAATTGAATTGTAATTGAAGAATGCAACATTAATCAAGTAGTTATACTAAGCTATACTTAAAAGTATAAGTCTAAATATTGCTGCATTGGTGCGATAAAATCCTATTTCTGGATGAGCATGAAATCAAATATCACATGCAAAGTTCAGCATTGCTGTAGGCTTGATGATCTCTAGGATCAGAATGGACATTAGACAACTGTTCTTGATCTTTTGAATCAACAATGCATACAGTTAGCAAGATTTCAGCTCGAACATCAATTACACAGACATGGTCTGAGATGGCAGTGGGATAAAACTAAAGATTTCCAGTGACCACGGATCCTTGACCACGAATCACAGACTGGCTTCCAAGGCAGAATTGCTCTCAGTGAGGAAGTGAAATTTGCCATCAGCCTGATCGCCCAGTTGGGGCTGTGAAAGGTCTGTTCCTCATCTGCTCACCACCTGCTGATCCCTGACCCTAATCTCTGATCTGCCATCCATCTAATCTATCAATGGTAGGTTCTTCATACTGCTGCTTATAAGGCATGGTGGCTCAGTGGTTAGCACTGCTGCCTCACAGCACCAGGGACCTGGGTTCAATTCCCAGCCTCAGGCAACTGTCTGTGTGGAGTTTGTACATTCTCCCTGTGTCTGTGTGGGTTTCCTCCCACAATCCAAAGATGTGCTGTTTAGGTGAATTGACCACGCTAAATTGTCCGTAGTGTTAGGGGCATTAGCCAAGTCTAAATGTAGGGGAATATGTCTGGGTGGCTTACTCTTTAGAAGGTTGGTGTGGGTAGAAAATTTGCAGTAGCAGCATTCTGATCAAATGCTGTCATGCTAACTGTCTGTGAGGTAATGCTGCCATGTGTTCTAGCCAGCCTTTCCATTCACTGCTATGCTTTTGCCCAGTTTTCACTGGTGACTTCCAAGAAGCCAGGGAAATTGATGCAACCTTACAAATAAGAGTGTGTTGAAATATCACTGCTGTGGAGCAATTTCCATTTATTAATAGAACACCCAACTCTTGTGAGTATGCTGTACTTAAATAGCCCACAGAGCTCAAGTTCAGGATGGAAGTTGACAGGTTGAATCTAACTTTCTGACATGATGACAGTTTTGCTGAATTCAACTTGACCACCCCAAACACGGAGGCAGGACTTACGGTTAATGATCGCACCCTGGAGACTTGTCGAATAGAGAGACCTTGGGGATCAGGTACATAGTTCTTTGAAAACTGCCTCACAGGTAGATAGAGTGGTTAAGAAGGTGTTTAGCACCCTTGCCATCGTTGTTCAGACCATTGAGTTTAGATGTTGGGATGTCATGTTCAGGTTGTACAGGATGTTGTGAGGCCGCTTCTGGAGTACTGTGTACAGTTCTGTTCACCCAGTTATATAAAGGATATTCTTAAATTGGAGAGAGTTCAGAAAAGATTTACCAGGATGTTGCTGAGAATGAAGGGCTTGAGTTATGGGGAGAGGCCAGACAGACTGGGACTTTTTTCACTGGAATGTACGAAGTCAAAGGGATGACCTTATAGAGGTTTATAAAATTATGAGGGGCATTAATAAGTTGAATAGCAAGTGTCTTTTCCATTGTGTGGGGAGGTTCAAAACTAGGGGCCATTCTTTTAAGATGGGAGGAGAAAGAGTTAAAAGGGACCTGAGGGGAAACTTTTTCCCATAGAGAGTGATTCGTACATGGAATGAACTGCCAGAGGAAGTGGTAGATGCAGATACAGTTAAATTGTTTGAAAGACATTTGGACAGAGGCCTGAAGGAGTGGTTAAGTTTGGGAAACTTGGTCGACATGGGTGAGTTGGAGCAAATGGTCTGTTTCCATGCTGTATGACTCTATAACTGGGTTAAAGGGAAGTGAGACAACAGAATAAAATGTTTACGACATACCCACACCAGTTGTCCCAGCCTCCCATTGAATGAACAACAGCAGTTGTTGGAGATGGACAGGGTATGAGAGTGTGGTGCCGGAAAAGCACGTCAGGTCAGGCAGCATCCGAGGAGCAGGAGAATCGACGTTTCAGGCAGAAGTCCTTCATCAAGATCATTTGTCCAACAAAAGGTTGGTGTGGAGGATACGTAAGTGTATAAATGTTATGGGAGATATCAATCGTCGTGTTTTCAACAATGCGGTCTTCAGCCAAAATTAGCCATACCTCATCAACTGCATTTGAGCTGGGATTTATTGAGGGTGCTATGATATGCAGCATTTGGCTCTTTCTTTTAATTGTAGTCATTGATTATGACTCCAGCATGTGCCAAACGTCTGTTCATTTGAAACTCATGAAGTTAACCTTGCGACAATATAAAGCAATGGTTAGTTTAATGATGTAGTTAGATATGAAAAAAAAGTCATGATCGTCAAGCATCAGTTGTCAAATTTTATTGAAGCAACTTGCCAGAGAAAAGTACAGAACTATATTTATGGATTGTGAGCAATTCAGTCATTACTCACACTTAACATTCAGATATGAGGGATTAGTTGCTCAATTGTCTAACATCAAGCCAAGTAAGGCAAAAACAGCTTTCTGGAACAAAAGAAACATTATTTTCTGGGTGTGAGCACACCTTTGAAAAGCTTCTTTGCAAGTCATGTCAACATTACACCGCTTCCGTTGCCAAGCGTAACTCCTGACTTGCTTGCTGCATCGTCTATGAAGGCTGTCCAAAGTACTGTATATGGATGGATTTTCCCATGGCTTTAATGGATGAGTGTTCAGTAAGGAAACTAAATTTTTAGGCAAGATTTGTGTTGACTCTTATGTGGTAAGCTGAATTTTGATCTGTGAATTCTATTGCAAATGTTAAACTTGAAAGTAGTGGAGGAGGGAAGGTGAAAGCAAGTGGTCTTGCAGTGAAGTATTTGTCCTGTCGAGAGCAGATTTGGCTTGTTTTCTGGCATTGCTTGCTGTTGGAAACTTCACCAATTGGACATCTCAGGCTTGTTTCACACTCACATAGTGAAGTCCAGTTTAGAGCCTTTGAGGTTGTCTTGGAGCCCTCACCTCTGATCCTGGAGAGCTGGGTTCAGGTTCAAGACCCACCTGCTTAAGAGGTGCATCATTAAGATGCCTGATCAGAGTGCGGCGAGTGGTGTAATGTAATGTAGTGCAACGCAATGTAATTTAATTTTTAGATTAGATTAGATTCTCTACAGTGTGGAAACAGGCCCTTCAGCCCAACAAGTTCACACAGGCCCTCCAAAGAGTAAACCACCCAAACCCATTCCGCTACACTATATTTAGCATGGCCAATTCACCTGACCTACTCATCTTTGGATTGTGGGAGGAAACCAGAGCACCCGGAGGAAAACCCAACCAGACACGGGGAGAATGTGCAAACTACACAGACAGGCGGGAATTGAACCCAGGTCCCTGGTGCTGTGAGGCAGCAGTGCTAACTGCTGAGCCACTGTGCCGCCCAATTTTATTGAATTATAACTTAATTTAATACTATTTCATTTAATTTGAGCTCATTCTGGTTTGGGTTAAGTAAATAAGAGATAATTGTCTCTTGAAGAGTAGTAGGCAGTTTATTGTTAACATTACTATAATATAATAATGTGATTTTTTTTCTACTTTTCTGTACTTTTATAACATTTTGGGTTTTTTTGTAAAAACGTAAAAACTTTTTCAATAAATTATATATTTTATATATATAAGATGCCTGATCAGGTTGATTAAAAGAAAATCTGAGTTTTTGGGGGCATTCTTTGGCCTGCTTTCTTGTGTTCAGCTGACTAGATTAATTCCTCATGCATCTTCAAAAGTGCAACAATGAATGAAACAGCATGAAGCGAATTTGATTTTCCCATAAGAGTTAATATATAACTTGGCGTTAGGTTCTTTAGGACCTTATAAAATGCATGGTCAGTACACCCCTGTACAAAGTAACATTAAAGATAAAATAAACTGCTAAATATAAAATCCATACAATTATAATTAACATTCTGCTGTGAATCTTGTTTCCTCAGTCACTTGGCTTCTGAGAGACCAGGCTTTTTTTAGAGCTGGAGCTGCTGAAGGAGTTCAGTGAGATGATGCTGACTCATACTGTAGAAATCTCAGAACTCTAGGATCCAGGAAGAGAGGAGCAGGAGAGGGAAGGGGAGCTTGGCAAGTGGGGGGGTAATCCACTTGGTGACACAGCCTCTCGCCGCCAGGGTTGGTCACTGTAGGCACAGGTCTCTGAGCTGCATCAGCAACCCAACCCCAGTTAGTGCAGTTGCTGATGCATGCTGGGAAATGAGATTTATGATCAGAGCCCAAAGTGCAAGACTGTGATACAACAAAGTGAATCGTTTTGCCCCTTTTTCCCATCCCCACTGAGACAAACAAAGAGCCACTTGCCTCCCCCCAATCGATCAGAGTGATCTTTGGATGCACTGATATGGTTTAGTGCAGCAAACTTCAACATGAGCCACGCATAGAGTTTGGGCCGAAGCTGCATTCCTTTTTTCGGGAATCGCTTGTCATATTCTGCTTGAAAACAAAGTGTAAATATCCCAAAGCTTCTTTCAAAAGCAAGGGAGAATACGGCAAGCCACGGTAAGTGGGTAAGGGGAGAGGGTGGGTGGGTGGTAGATGGGTGGAGTGGCAAGTGTCTCAGGGGATATGGTGGTCACAGTGGCAGGTCAACAAGAAGGCTTGAGGGCTAGCCAGAGAATGGATTGATGGATTGAGGCTAGGGTGTGAGAGAGCTGTCTGTCTGATATTTCTTGTACAACTATCCAGGTAAACTCTCTGATGCCTCTGACTCTTAAGTCAAAAGTCAATGGCCTTTCTGGTTGCTCCCAGGGAGTGGGCAAATTGCCCATTTGAAGTTCAAACATTCTGGACAACCTCCACAGAGTCCTTGCATTGGTTGGAAAGGAGAGGAGCCTGTGTGATAGTGTGCATTGAAGGGGGCAAGGCAGATTGAGAGAGCATGTTATATATAAAAAATATACAGTACCTTGGCATTGATAACATCGGGACAGTGTACAAGATAAGGGAAGCTATGATTGTATAATTATGAGAGAATTATGAGAGAACATCTTCACTTTAGGAGCATGTGAAGGTGTTCATTGCAGTTCAGAAAAGATTCCCAAGAGTGGTTCCAGAGATGAGGAACTTTGGATTTTTGAAGATAAATTCGAGAATTTGGAACTCTTTTCATTGAAGAGAAGGTTGACAGGAGATATGAAAGAATCAAGAGGGGTCTGGCCAAAGTAGATTGGGAGAAATTGTTTCCACTTGTTAAGGGTCTGAACATGAGATGGCACAGTTTTGAAGTAATTAGCTAAAGAAGCAAAAGTGATAGAAGGAAAAACATTCCCATGCAGCAAGTAGTTTGGGTCTGAATTGCAGGCCTGTCAGGTGTGGTGGAGGCACACTCAATCAAGGCATTCAGTAGGAGAATAGACTGTTACTTGAAAAGGAAGAATGTGCAGGTTACAAGGAGAAGCAGGAGAATGGCACAAGGTGAGATGCTCATTCGTAGAGCCCGGGCAGACACAACGGGATGAATAAACTCCTGCGCTGTAATAGTTCTGAGATTTCTACAGTGTGTACTACTTACTTACTGCTCAAGATAAACCTCAGACTCTCAGCCTGCTGTGTAGGTCATACATGAGGTACATTGGCAAACAAGAGCTCACTCACTCACTGCACTTCATACCTTTTGTGCCTTTGCAATTAAAAAAAACTGTCATCAGTTCCCAACTGCAAATGCACTTGTAGGTCAAGATTTGAATAAGTTGTGGGAGCACAGCCAAAATCTCACAATCCATCTCTTTTCCTCACCTGCAAAGGCACAAAAGGTATGAAGTGCAGTGAGTGAGATGCCTTTCACAATTAATCTTCTCATGTAGGTAAAAACAATGACTGCAGATGCTGGAAACTAGATTCTGGATTAGTGGTGCTGGAAAAGCACAGCAGTTCAGGCAGCATCCGAGGAGCAGTAAAATCAACATTTCGGGCAAAATCCCGATTTTACTGCTCCTCGGATGCTGCCTGAACTGCTGTGCTTTTCCAGCACCTCTAATCCAGAATCTTCTCATGTAGTATGGTTACTAGTAAATTTACCCACCCACCACACCACTACTCCATTCTAATCCAAGCCAATCTAATAGAGTCATACATCATGGAAAGAGGCCCATCTGCCCAAAATGAATGTGTCTATGGCAATCATCTTGCTATTTCATTTTCCAAAATTATTTAATATATGGCAAACGGGACTAGATTAATTTCAGATATCTGGTCAGTGCGGACGATTTGGACCAAAGAATGCATTTCCTTAATTGTACGACTCTGTGTTCTTTCTTCCAGATCTTATAACTTATGTTTCATCTGGGGTTAGTTGTTGCCGAGCTAAACATAAAGCTAGTTGCAAATATTGTTCTTTCAGTCCATTGAAAATTCATACTTGACCCATGGAATATTGTTGAAGAGGTAATAGATGCTTCAGAACCATGGCCCTGTTATAAGATGGGATCAATTAGGCAAGGGTTAAAATGATCATGGAGCTAAAACAGAACTGTGGTTGTCTCAAATAGCACGTATATAAAATCCCCGCTTTGGAGAAGTGTCTGGGACTTTTGGAAGAGTTCCATGCTCAGCCTGGCAGATCCATCTCAAATAGTCAAATATCACTGTTTGACCAAGCATAAAAGGAGAGAAAGCACCTTTAATCTCATTGCATCATTCATTTACTTTTCTGTCATTACTGCAACATGACCATCAACTTCAAATAAAATCACATTGCATATGGATTTTAGTCAAAACATGGTACCTTAAAACCGAAATGAGCTACGGCCCAGACAAAGAAAAGGTGGAAAACCATATGCTTAAAATATTTGTTTCTCTTCTGACCACAGCTACAGGAAAAAAAATGAATAAGTTCTGTGAAGGTTT
Organism: Chiloscyllium plagiosum; assembly: GCF_004010195.1. Lineage (NCBI taxonomy): Eukaryota > Metazoa > Chordata > Chondrichthyes > Orectolobiformes > Hemiscylliidae > Chiloscyllium > Chiloscyllium plagiosum. The sequence continues at coordinate 78,418,731 of NC_057720.1, read as the reverse complement.
ATTCATGAGATTCAGTGACCTTTTAAAGCAGTTAATCATTGCCCAGCTCTAAGTGGCCTTCTCAAACCGGTTTATCATTGCTCAGTAATAAAATGGCCCTGAACGGAGGCTGATGAGCTGCTTTATTACATTGAAGACTATTTCCCTCTTCAGAAGCCAACTCTTCAGTGGAGGAAGAACCCAGCTTTTGCCTTTTTGAAAAACCCACCACCACATCACCCAACTGACAAATAATTTAACAATAACAACATTCAAGGAAGGGTAGGTAAAAGGGAGAGGGCCAAAATCCAAATGGTGTTGAAAGGGGAAATAATACACCCCAGTTTGTGGGGTGCTAACCTCTCTGTCTAAATGCTTTGAACCCAGTTCATTTGTTAATAAAAGGCTCAGTGGTTGGCACTGCTGCCACACAGCGCCAGGAACCTGGATTCAATTCCACCCTCAGGTGACTGCCTGTGTGGAGTTTGCACATTCTTTGCGTGGGTTTCTTCAGGGTTCTCTGGTTTCCTCCCACAGTCTGAAGATGTGCAGGTTAGGTGAATTAGTTAGGGGTAAATGTAGGGTAGTAGAGGAATCGGTCTGGTTAGACATGTCAAATTACTCATAGTGTTCAGGGATGTGTAGGTTAGGTGCATTAGTTAGGGGTAAATGTAGGGTAGTAGAGGAATCGGTCTGGTTAGACATGTCAAATTGCTCATAGTGTTCAGGGATGTGTAGGTTAAGTGCATTAGTTAGGGATAAATGTAGGGTAGTAGAGGAATCGGTCTGGTTAGACATGTCAAATTGCTCATAGTGACCAGGGATGTGTAGGTTAGGTGGATTAGCCACAGGAAATGCGGGATTTCAGGGATGGGGTGGGTCTGGGTGGGATGTTCTTTGGAGTGTTGGTGTAGACTCAATGGGTCAAATGGCCTGATTCCATATTGTAGAGATTCTACAAAGTTATCTGTTTGACAGTTTAAACAAGAAACAAATTACAACCACCGCATGCTTGAACTCAACTCTACTGAAAGTAACACTTAATGCAAAGCCCAATGATCAACTCTGGAATTGATCTGGTTTACTTTTAAAGGGGTTCCATTTTTAACACTGACACATGTTATACACTATCCTCACTTTGAAAATAACTTACATTAGTAGGTGCGAAATGGGAGTCATCAGAAGTGATCAAACTGATTCAACAAATATTTCATTTCTGTGTCATGCCTCGAGCCAACTGAAGTGTGAACACAGTTTGGATTTGCTGTGGAGCCAGGTGCTACATGTGCACGGCTTGACCCGTTGCAATTGAGCGAAACCAGTTTTCATGTGAGATATTTCAAGGGAAATCTGACAAAGTCAACAGGTTAGACTTGTTCATGTTACTAAAACGAGGAGACCAGTGAAATCCAATGGAGACTGCAGAGATTGGAATGAGGTCAGCCAGGTGGACCTCACAGAATACGAATTCCATAATTGGTCTATGCTAACAGGCCCAATCAGGGAGCCCTGGCTGACAGATAAAAATAGGAGTGTCAGAGCTTCTGCTCACTCTGAGAGCTTTGCTAACTGGACCAGTGTCAAGTATTATGTGCTTGCAAATAAAGGGTGACTTGGTGACAGGATACTGGCCTCTGTGGAGTTAACTCTCTTGTTTTTTTGTCACTCCAATTGTCTCTCTCTCGCTCTTTCATTCTTGCTCTTCCAATCACCTCTTTCCAATTTCTCTCTCAATCCCATATCTGTCCTGCATCTCCCAAGTTTCTATTGATCGTGTCTCTCTCAACCATCCCATATAGGGCAGCACGGCAGCTCAGTGGTTAGCACTGCTGCCTCACAGCACCAGGGACCCAGGTTCGATTCCAGCCTCAGGCGACTGTCAATGTGGAGTTTGCACATTCTCCCTGTGTCTGTGTGGGTTTCCTCCCAGTTTCCTCCCACAATCCAAAGATGTGCAGGTTCGGTGGATTGGCCATGTTAAATTGCCCATAGTGTTCAGGGATCCGTAGGTTAGGTGCATTAGTCAGGGGAAAGTGTAGAGTAATTGTGTAGGGGAATGGGTCTGGGTGGATTACTTTTCAGAGGGTCAGGGTGGACATGTTGGGCCAAATGGCCTGTTTCCACGCTGTAGGGATTCTGTGATTTCCCCGAGTCTCTCTCCCTCTCTCAATCTCTGACGCAGCTACTGTCACTTCTTCAACTTGTCCCACCACCTCCACAACTTTGCAAAACTTCCTCTTTAGCTGTCCTTGCTCCTGCACCAACTGTTATCACTGCCCTCATTATTTAAATTGTCTCTCTTTGTGATTAGAGTGTTGGAATTGTCTCCATTGTCAAGTCATCCAGTGATACTGAACCTATCTTGGTTGTATTCATGTGGAGTCTGTATTATTTATAGTTGCTTAGACTCTTGAATTACCTTCCCATTTTACATGTCAGATATTGACCACATCCCTGTATTTAAGCACTGGTGCAAATGCTGGGCATCAGGGCTCCCTGGACAATGCTGGAGTGTTGGAAGTGTCGAAACGTCGACTCTCCAGCTCCTCAGATGCTGCCTGACCTGCTGTGCTTTTCCAGCACCACACTTTTTCACTCTGATGTCCAGCATCTGCAGTGCTCACTTATTATTCATTATTTGAACAATTTATTATTTGTTATATTTCAGGTTGTTTTTATCTGAGAATCCATTATGCTTAGCACGACTGTGCCCTGTTCTTTAACACTGGTGACATTCCACACACAGTGAGGAAATTCCACTCTTCCTCAGAAAGATGGCTACTGTCAAAGGTTGCACCACACACTCACTTTTTATTTTGCACTTACTTTTCCGTACGGATGTTCCATGTTTTTGATATTTTAAATTTCTCATTTTTACCTGTCGTTGAATGTTCCTATTCTATGGAGACTACAAAAATTTAGATCAGTGCTTGCTTCTTTCATCCTCCTTTCTCTCCTCAACTGTAGGAGAAAGTGAGCACTGCAGATGCTGGACATCAGAGTGAAAAAGTGTGGTGCTGGAAAAGCACAGCAGGTCAGGCAGCATCTGAGGAGCAGGAGAGTCGACGTTTCGAGCATAAGCTCTTGTTTTACCATCACCTCCGAGTGAAGTCGTCATAAAAAGCCAAAAGTTCAAGGTGAAGTATGGTTCATTAAGTGTAAGCTGTGGTCGATTGTCTGTAATTTGTATCTGCATTTTTTTTCTCTTTTGTGTTTTCCACAGTAATTCTAGTAGAGCAAGGTTCAAACTGTTTTACTCTCAGGAGTATTACATCTGGACAATCTGAGGATTCATAACCACAAATTCTGCTTAAAAACTGTAGAAGCAGCTTTCCTATCCCACATACATCCTACTGATCCAGCAACAATGATTCACACATGCATGAATTGAATCAGCATAAAGGAATGGCTATGTTTCCTCTTGAAAATGAATCATGGGTCAAACTATCAGTTGACAGACATCCAGCTAACACTTGGACCTGCCTCAACGAGAATTATTTGGTCCCCTCCACAATGACCCCCCCTTCCCCCAACAACCATCCCACAAACTATCTGAAATGGTCTCGTGCGGAACCAGTTCACCTGGTAAAAAAATCCGCCACTTCAACTGGAACCACTTTGACTACCAAGTCATCAGTTCAAAGCCACCAGTCACACTCAGTTCAGCTGGGTCACCTCCAATTTGGACTTCATTTCCCAGTTCTGTTTGTGCCCACTACCAGTTCAGCTGGAAGCTCCATTTGGCAAAACAGTGTTAGATATTGACCATTTTCAACAAAGAAAATTTAGCCATCTCCACTTGACATTACCTGAATTCCCCCATCATTAACATCCTGAGGGCCGCCACTGACTAGAAATGTAACTGGACCCACCAATATCAATATTGTGGCTACAAAAGTAGGCCAGAGGTTGGGAATTGTTTGGAGAGTAACTGCTCTCTGACATCACAAAGACTATGCACTATCCAAGTGTGACGGAATATTCTCCACTTGCTTGGACAGTTACAGCTTCAACGATACTCAAAAAGTTCAACACCGCACCGGTCAAAGAGTGATCCCATCCATCGACCTTAAGACACTCATTCCCTCTGATACACAGTGGCAGCAATCTGAATCATCAATAAGGTGCACTATAGCAACCTGTGCAGGCTACTTTTGCGATTCCTTCCAAACTTGTGATCTTCATTTCCTAATAGGACATGGAAAGCAACCACCTGAAACTTTGTTTCCAAGTCACACATCATTTCAGCTTCAAAATGGTCACTGGCATCGTGTTCAAATCCTAGAACTAGCTTCCTAATTACAACTGCATGTGGATTTACAGTGGTACACTCCAGGACAGAGGGATTTGGGAGTCCAGGAAGCACAAAAAGCTAGTGTCCAAGATTGGCAAGTAATTGGGAAGGGAAATGGAATGGTCTTTATTTCAAAGGAAATCATGGAATCCCCACAGTGTAGAAGTAGGCCATTTGGCCCATTAAGTTCACATCGACCCACCGATGAGTATCCCACTCTATCCCTGTAACCCTGCATTTCCCGTAGCTAATCTACCTAACCTGCACATCTTTGGACTATGGGAGGAAACCAGAGCACTTGGAGGAAACCCATGCGGACACTGGAAAACATGCAAACTCTACACAGGGGGGAGTTGAAATCAGGTCCTGGCCCTGTGAGGCAACACTGGTAGGCACTGAGTTGCCATGCTGCCATGGAGTAGAGTGTGAAAATAGGTTTTGATAAAACTATACAAAGCACGAGTTAGACCAGAGCTAGAATACCATGAACAGCTTTGCGTCCATTATCTCAGGAAAGAGAAGAAAGGTTCACTAGATTGCTGCCAGGTATGGAGGGATCATAGTGTTTGGAGAAGTTAAGTAGGACAGGCCTGAAATCATTGGAGTTTAGAAGAAAGAGAGGCAGCCTTATTGAAACATACAAGATTGTTAGGAGTCTTGCCAGGGTCAATGTGGAGAGCTTGTTTCCCTTTGTGGGACAGTCTCAAAGTAAGGGATTGCAAATTTTAGATAGAGATGAGGAAAAATGTCTTCTCTTTGAGAGTAGTAAATGTGTGGAATTCTTTACTGTACAGGGCTGATGAGGTGGCATGATGAAGGAATGACATGAAATCTAGATCCACTATTCCTAGGGGCACTACAAAAGTTAAAGATTTTAAAAAGGATGTGGAATTCCCCACTTGACCTGTCTTTAAGACTCAGGCTGACAGAAAGCACAGATTTCTCTCCAGAATCTGGATTGCCTCCAGCTTTCTGTACCTAAATAGATTCTAACTACAGATAAACAATTATGAACTTCTGGCATATAAACTCTACCAGGTAAAACTCTAACCCTCTTATAGACTCCATACAGATTGACACAGACAGGGAAAAAAGCATGGGTGTTATGGGTGGAAGGAAAGTCTGGGAAGGCAGCTGCTTGTCCACAGGATTTACGGACAGATATTTCTTGTCGTGATCAAACACTGCTTTTCAGTCTTCCCTCTCTAGATACTTGTTTGCAGGAAGCACAGTGTGACGGATTCCCAGTCATGAAGGTCTTTGACTTGGCAATTAGAAGTCTCAGCTTGCAGCAACTGGAAAGGGGAAATGAACTGGCTCTCTTCAGACTCGAGGTGCTTTTAAACCATGGAGAATAGAGACAGCTCCTGTCTTTGCAGAGGCACGGTCTCTGCAAAGCATTCACACCCCCAAGCCGCTTAACTACTTGGGAGCAAATCACATCATTGCTGGCAGGCAGAAGGCCTTTGTTGCCAATAACCGGTCACCACTCCACAAAACGGTCAGTTACTTACTGCCGGCCAAAGCTTCATTCATCTACACCCCTTGGGTCCAGTTCGTCTGCAAACCCAGGGTTCCACTACTGCTGGAACAAGCAGCTGCATAAACAGCACTTACAATGAGTGTCAGATTACTTTTTTTAAAGTGCAGTTATCCTTCAGTAATCTTTGATTTTTTAAAAGAGCTCTTTTTCCATTTCAGTATGCAATCAAAAATACAGTAAAAATTATGTCCAAAGATGTGCAGGCCAGGTGGATTGGCCATGCTAAATTGCCCATAGTGTTAGGTACATTAGTTAGGCGTAAATATAAGGTGGGGGAATGGGTCTGGGTGGGTTGCACTTCGGAGGGTCAGTGTGGATGTGTTGGGCCAAAGGGCCTGTTTCCATACTGTAGGGAATCTAATCTAATCTAATCTTCACAATGGGCCAAACTCCATGAATGAATTAAAAAATGCTTTTTTTTATTTCCTTCTGTAAGACAGTAAAGACAAAGGTCTTTGCCCACTGTTTTTATTTCCCTTTCAGCTGCTATAAAAGCCATGTGGAAGAACTATATTGTAGAACTGGCCATGAGTATTATATTCCTCATATCATGACTCATCTTACTCATTCAACAAACATCAGCAGGATAGTGCTGTCAAAGTGACAGATTGACAAGGGTCATGGGAAAATCCCCAGTTCCAAGTACTGCTCCTTGTCACACACCATTCTGACATAATGCTATATTGGTGTGCCTTCGCTATCAGAATGTCAGAACCCTGCTGTACTCCTTCCTAAGAGCATCGAGGGTGTCTTTACACATTAATGATCACAGCAGTCCAAGAAGGAACATAACACCATCTTCCCAAAGGGCATCTAAAGATGGGCCATAAATATTGGCCCTGCCAATGACATTCACATCTCATGATCAAGTTTATAAAGTTTACCTGAGAGAGGTTAAAGAGAGGAAACGCATCAGCGAGAAGAGCTGTTTATATGGTCAGTAAGATTAAATATGAACATGGTTGAAGATGCCCTCCAACGCATCTCATCCACATCCCGCACCTCCGCTCTCAAACCCCACCCCTTCAACCGAAACAAAGACAGAACCCCCCCTGGTCCTCACTTTCCACCCTACCAACCTTCACATTAACCATATCATCCACCGACATTTCCACCACCTCCAAAAAGACCCCACCACCAGGGATATATTTCCCTCCCCAGCCCTTTCTGCCTTCTGCAAAGACTGTTCCCTCCGTGACTACCTGGTCAGGTCCACGCCCCCCTACAACCCACCCTCCCATCCT
>NC_057720.1:78371229-78411455 GCF_004010195.1 Chiloscyllium plagiosum | reverse complement strand
CTGTCCTACCTGCCAATCTCCCTTCCCACCTATCCACTTCACCCTCCCCTCTGACCTATCACCTCCATCCCCATCCCATTCACCTAGTGTACTCTTTGCTTCCTTCTCCCCAGTCCACCCCTCATTTATCTCTTCACCCTGGAAGCTTCCTGCTTCTATTCTTGATGAAGGGCTTTTGCCTGAAGCGTTGATTTTCCTGCTCCTCGGATGTTGCCTGACCTGCTGTGCTTCTCCAGCACCACTCTGATCTAAACTCTGTTTTCCAGCATCTGCAGTCCTCACTCTTGCCCTCTTAAATATGAATCAGGAGAGCAAGGAAAACTTTCCTACTTTCCTGCAAATGAATGCAGTGGGATTTTTCACATCCACCTGAGATGGCAGAAGATGCTGTTGTCTAATGTCTCATCCATAAGGACAGCACCTTCGACATGATGCAGCACGGTGACACATTGGTTAGCACTGCTGACATCAGCACCAGAGACCCAGGTTCAATTCCAGCCTCGAGCAACTGACTGCATGGAGTTTGCATGTTCTCCCTGGGTTTGCTGCAGGTGCTCCGGTTTCCTCCCACAGTCCAAAGATTTGCAGGTTCAGTGGATTGGCCATGCTAAATTGCCCCATAGTGTCCAGGGATGTGTAGCTTAGGTGGATTGGCCATGCTAAATTGCCCCATAGAGTCCAGGGATGTGTAAGCTAGCTATGGGAAATGCAGGGTTACAAGGATAGGATAGTGATGTGGGTCTGGATAGGTACTCTTCAGAGAGTCGGTGTAGACTCAATGGGCTGAATGGCATGCTGCTGCACTGTGGGGATTCAGGATTCTTCCATAACTGCAGCACTCCACTGGGACTGCAAGACTGATTCTTATGGTTAGAGATGTTACCTAATAGCCTGTTCCGATGTGTTATGGCACATCTCTGGAGAGGGCGGGACTTGAGCCTGGGTCTTCTATCTTGGAGATAGGGATACTACCACTCCCCTAAAAGCACCCTTCCCATCTTATGTTTAAATTCTTGGAGTGGGTCTTAAGTCAACAACCTTTCAAGTCAAGAACTTGACTTTGGACTGACAGTGAGAGAGGCACTAGCTCAGGGCGACTCGATGAAAATTGTCTAGTTCTGTGAAAATACAGAGGTGTGTCAGTATCTGTCTGTGTAGGTAAGGAACCTGATACAATTCTGGAGGGAACTTAAGTTGAAACTTTATTGCTGGAACAGCACAGCAGGTCAGGCAGCATCCAGGGAACAGGAGATTCGACGTTTCGGGCACAGGCCATTCCTGAAGAAGGGCCTGTGCCCGAAACGTCGAATCTCCTGTTCCCTGGATGCTGCCTGACCTGCTGTGCTGTTCCAGCAATAAAGTTTCAACTTTGATCTCCAGCATCTGCAGACCTCACTTTCTCCTGGAGGGAACTTAAGTCATGAAGTATATTGAAAGCTGATATCAAGAGATTTTGAATCAGTAAGAGAATCAAGGGTTATGGGGAAAAGCAAAGAAAGTGGAGATGAGGGTTATCAGATTAGTTGCGATCTCATTGAATGGCAGAGCAGACTCAATGGGCTGAATGGCCAACTGAAGCTTTTACTTCTTATGGTCTCTCAGACACATCTGTATCTAGGCTAGTATTAAGCCATTGATTACAAAGAGCTTCATTCTTCCATCAGCAAGTCATGGTTCAATTGGCATGAGTTATGGTGGATCCTGAGACCCTTATGCCCTCCATAATATGTTGAAAAAGTGATTATATTAGAAGTATGTTTCTTAAAGGTACATAAGTACTAAATGAGACATCATAGAAGACAAAATGCTGTAAAAAAAAACCTCAGCAGGTCTGGTAGCCTCTGGGGGAAGAGAGGATGTTTCTGATCAATGACTTTGATCGGAACTGGAAGTTAGAATTTTGTAGACAACTAGGATAAAGGGTGAGTTATGGGTGGAAAGTCAAAGGAAAAGGAACGGGATAGAATGGATGACTGACATAAATATGTTGCAGAGCCCAAAAGAGGTGAAAGAAACAGATGGTGAGTCCAGAGGAGGTGCAAATGTCAAAACGGCAGAGGAAAAGCAGATAATGGAAAAAGTGGCACAGAAAAATAGATTCTCAAGGCCTGGAAATGTGGTGAAGCAAAGGTGGCTTCAGATGCTTTTTATAGCTGTGTCATATGTCAAGACAGTGGAATGTGCAGCTATGGTGACCACAGTGGTGGAAAGTGCCCATTACTTTTTAAAAAGTCGTTGAGCCACCTTGCTCACTTTACACGGATAACTGAGACATTTGCATAATATTGCTGCACATGAAACATGAAAGCTTGTGATTTTTACACAGCTTCTGAAATGCTTGTAAAATCAAGGTAAGGCCAAAGACAAATATAAGGACCAAGCGGATAATGAAGGATATCGAAAATGAAAGCCTGGGTGTGGAAGCAGAAGTTGAGGGCCTGATTTTCAATGACCTAGCCACATCAGTCTTCATGAGCCACAGGGTGATGCAGAACCTTTGGTCAAGGAAGAGGGAAAATTGTGAAATTTTTAATGTGAGAAGCCGAGAGGAATTATTAAGGGGTTTTGCTAGACTGAAAATGGTGCCGTGTTGTACAAAAAGGGAGTAAGTGATAGACCAAGCAATTGGAGTCCTACAGCAGTGAGAAAATAACCAAACAGAAGCTGATAATACAAACTGTAATTTGGAAATGCATGGGCCAAGCAAGGAAAATCTTGACTTTGATACAGTAAGGCTGTGTCCAACTAACCTGAGCAAATGTTTTAAGGAGATAACATGGAGGTTCGGTCAGGATAGCATGCTTAATGTAATCTACCTTTTTCTTTAAACAAATCCATTGAGAATGTTTCACACAGCAGACAAGTCAGAAAAGATACATTCCCCTGCCTCAAATTCTTTGTCCTGAGAAGGCAAAACACTTCTCTAAGAGCATCAGTAACACCTATTTTCAATGTTACTGAACTTTCCCAAAGTCCTGTTTAGTTCAATATGGGGTTCTTTCCAGACTATTGGGGAGTATGGGAACATAGGCCATTCAGCCCTTCAAGCCTACTCTATTAATTAATACACTTCAAAGGGAATATTGCATTTGCCTGGCAATTTGGTTCAAATTTGGCTCCCTGGTAGGAAGACAGGAGTACTGGGTGACTGGTGTTTTTGTGATTCTTGAGCTCTCTTCTTAGTACTAACTAGGTCTCATGCTTCATGAAGAAAGAATCAATAATTTAGACTTAAACCTAAGGTGGCAGGATCAAGTAGTTTAGAAATTACACATAAAATAGTCATGTGGTGATCACAAGGTAAAATTGTCTGGTCAGGGTGGCAGAAAAGCAGCATGTGGATTTTAATCCAGGAGTGAGAACAGCAATCTAACTGGGGAAGGGAAACAGGGCAAAAAATTAAATAGTACATATTGAGAAGTGTCGAGGATCAGTTTGGCTTTGGATTGCATGTCCATAGATCCCTGAAGATAGCAGGTTAAGGAGGTATATTGCTTGACAAGGTATATAAGATGTTTTGTAAGAGTTTATGCTAAGACTGTACAAAGTATTAGTTTGACCAAGCTTGAGTACTAGATACAGTCCTAATCACTACATGACAGGCAGGATGTGATTGTGGAATGTGTGAGACGGTATTGGAGGGGGATTACAGGATTGTTACCAGGAATGGACATTTTTAGCAAAGAGGAATAATCAGTTAGGCTGGACTTGTTTTCTTTGGAAGCGAGGGAGTTTTAATTGAAATGTATGAAATTGTGAGAGGATGTGACAGAGTATACTGGAAGAATGCATTTGTCTTTGCAAAAAGCCCAAAAACTAGGGTAATTAGTAAAAGGTTTAGAACAGTAATGAGAAGAAATGTGGGCATCTAGAGGGTATTCGAAAGGATGGCAGAGTCAGAGATCACAGCTAGACTTATTCATCATTGTTCAAACAGATTGCTACACATTGGACATGTCATTGGCTACAGGACCATAGACCAAGAATTGGAAATTGGGATTAGACTCAATAACTCTTCTGGTCAGGACAGACAAGAATGGACATCTGTGTGAAAAAGGGTCTATATGACCATTTTGGAAAGGTCACGGGTATAAGAGAATTATATCTCTCTTCATAACATGTGACAAATACTGTCTATTTCAAGGGCATTCTTTCTATCTTCTTTCATCTGTCTAAGATTGTCATCACATTAATAACAAAGTCATGAGTACCAAATGAACAATCACTCAGCACAACAATTATAATATTTTGGTGACCATTCAGAAATGTCCATTACACAGAATGTCTGACTTAATGTGTTAAGAAATTTGCATCTCTTGTTTTCCTCACATCTGCACGGATACATTTTCATATTGAAGATGAAAGGTTATTTGCAGAATTCCGTTTAGAAAAGGCAATGGAACAGGGGACGTGGAATATACAAATGAATCATATTTACATAGATTACTTGGAGCAATAAGGAGAGAAAAAAGCAACATGTACTGATCACTACACAGCTAAACAAAGCCCCTCTCCAGCCCTCTCTATCTCAGTTTCAATCCCACCAAACCAGGGCTAGCAGAAAAATTAACTTGGAAAAACCTCCAATGGTTGAAAATTGAAGGTTATCTGTCAGCTTTACTACTCCTGAGGAAACAAGATATTCAACGAAGTCTGGGACTCAGGTTTCACCCTTGCAATGAGAGACTCCACAAATAAATTACACAGTTTAAACTGCAAATGTCTTCTTTCCTGTCTATACCAGATAACCCCACAGCTTCTTTGTAAACTCAGTATGTATTTTTATATGTGTAATTGACATCACATTTGTTTTTTTTAAGGGATAATAAAACTCTTCTCATTCAAGAAATCTTGGAATTGACTCTCCTTCATTTTTGATCTAGTTACTTTAGTTTAGTTGAAGTATGATAGCTACATGCTGTAAAAAAAATACAAAAAGATATTTGCTACAAGTGACTGAAAAGGGTCTTAAAGAGAGGGGAACAGTGGCATCTTTGTTGATAAGCCAACAGCCATCCTCTATGCTTATATGAGAGACCCATTATAATTTTAGCCTCCTAGTGCCTCAAATGCATATAAATATACTATTGTACGTGTAAGAGAGGTCTTTGGTTTGTTTGGATAGAGCCAAACTCCAATGTTTCTTTATTTCTTTAATATGCTCCTGTACAGAACCGAACTCCCTTTATAACAAGGTATGTATACAAAGATATTTTTATGAATAAAATATATTTTTGAAATTTAAGAAAAGTTATAGTTACTTGGGCTACATCATTACAAGTAGCAACCCCATTGTTCTGCTTCACTCTCTCACTGACCTTGCTGTCCAGGATGCTCATCAGTGTGGGATCGTGTTCAAATAATGACCGGAATCAGTGAGTGGCATAAATAGCCCCTTTATTCAGCTACCGCCAAGTAGCATAACTCAAGGTGGCGATGGAATCCCGAAGTATGGTTCTTACGGTAGTCTCTTCATACAGAGTTCTTACATACATTAAAATGCTATCACTATGGCATTATCCATTCTGCACGAAAGTTTGTGAGACGTCTGTCCTGGGGAAGCAGGAGATTGTTTAAACATTTGTAAGTGCTGGCTGCTACTCGGATTAGAATGGCTGTCCAGCCTACTTGCATAAGTAAAAGGTGTTAAAGCTACCTCTTGGAGTTACCATCTGATCTAGTCTCACTACTCCCATAATTTCAAGATCAGATAAGGCCCACCTCTAACTACTTCCTTCAAGCATGTCCACCAACACCCCCCCCCCCAACACCTCACTCCCACATGGACATTAAACCTTCTTCTGTCTTCCTGGAAAATAACGTTATCATGCTTGTGGTGATCTGTGACTGATCTCTGCATTGTGAGTACAGTATGCAAAACTGAAAGGAGTGCAAGTAGACTGCTTTTTCATTTGGAAGGATTGTTTTCATCCTGGACTGTGCTAAAGAAGATACAGTGATGACTCTCCTACATGACACTCCTGTGGGAAGGTGGGAAGGTGGTAGGGGGGGGGGGGGGGGGGGGTTGGAGGTGTGTGTGTGTGTGCGCTCTATGAGTGGACCATGGAGGTATCAGTCATTTTAGAATGCTGAAAGGGGAGGGGAGGAAATGGCATATTTGCTTAACGTTGAAGAGAGAGAAAGGACTCTCAGAAGAACTGATCACTGACTTCAGTAAGAATGGAGGAGGACACGCCCCATCTACATCAATAGAGCGGAGGTTGAGAGGGCAGAGAGCATCAAGTTCCTAGGAGTGACAATAACTGTCAACCTGTCCTGGATCTTCCATGTAGCTGCGACAGTCAACAAGGCACAACAATGCTTCTTCTTCTTCAGGCTGCTTAGAGAATTCGGCATGGTCCATAAGATCCCTCACCAACTCTTGTACCACTGACAGCATACTGTCCAGGTGCATAATGGTCTGATACAGCAACTGCTCTGCCAAGGATCGTGAGAAACTACAGAAGATTGTGTGCTCAGCCCAGACCATTATGGAAGCCAACCTCCCATCCATGGATTTCATTTACATGTCTTGTCACCGCGAAAAGGCTGCCAACATCATCAAAGACCCCTCCCACCCCAGTAAGCTCTCCTCCAACCTCTTTGATCAAGCAGAAGACACAGAAACTTGAACACATGTACCAACAGATTCAAGAACAGCTTCTTCCCTACAATTATTAGATTGCTGAATGGACTCTCTAACTTCAAATAATGTCAATCTTGCTCTGTACATCTCCTGTGCAGTGTAACCTTGTGTGCCTCGCTCTGTCTAAGTGCCCTGTGACCTGTATATTCTCATTTGCTATGATCTGCCTGTACTGCTCACAGAATAAAGTTTTTCACTGTACTTAGGTACATGTGACTACAATAAATTAAATCATTTAAATGGTGGAAAATGAGAACAAGCAGAATATTTAGCGTGATTATGAGAAAAAAAAGAATGAGTAGTAGAAGTATGAGAAATGGTTGGACAATTGAAGATCCAATTAACAATGGTAAAAGTAAAGTCACCATAATCCTACTGTCTCATGAGAGAGACAGAGATGACTGGTGGCAATTTAACCTGAGGCTCACCACACCTCAGGTGAGGGGTGAAGTTGAGAAAGAGAGTCCTTCATGGTATCCTCAACCTCTGGCATCACTCTACATTGCAATGCAGCTGACCAGCCAACTGAGCTCCACCATACAGGGTATCCTTACTTGAAGAAAGAGGAAGCAATATTGGATTCACAAGAATGGAAGGTGACATTGTCAGAACAGATGCAACATAGATGGAGAAACTGGGAGAATGGAATAGGGTCATGAACAGAAGCGCAGTGTCAATATGTGTAGTCAAGGAAGATATAAAAGTCAGTGGGCTAATGGTGACGAGTTAGTAACCTATTCCTGAAAATGAGGATAAAGCAGTCACAGACGTGAAATGCCATGGGTGAACCCCATGAAAGTGAGGGAAAAGTGGAAATTGCAAGCAATGATTGATGAGATGTTCCAGTTCACGGAGACAACAAGAATGGCATCAATACACCAAGGTGCCCTGAAGGGAGATGTAGAAATTAACCTGAAAATGACTGGAACAAAGAATATTCCAAATACATCATGAAAAGGAACAGAGAGCGAGGATTCATATTGATTTCAAAACAACAGCTTTTATTTAAGCAAACAATGTAGCCTGTTAATGTTTAAACCTCAGCAACTTGGCCATTATACAAACTCTTATAAAATAACTCTTAAAAGTGAAAGAATTCATGAGTTGTTTTTTTTTCTAGGCATACACCTACAATGATTGACAGTGATTATACTAATAGATCACATGAAGCTACAATTCATTCTACAGTTTACCCATGGTTATCAAAGCTGACCCAGAGTATAGTGCTGTCAAAGATCCTCGATTTCCATCCAGCCTTCTTCCATTTCATTTATGTTCTGATTCCAATTCAGATTAAGACTCACTGCATAAGCAAACTGAGTTCCACATTTTTAGATTTCTTTCAGATCTGCAGTTTTGGTCATGTGATAGTGAACCCAGTGCATCAGTTCTCCAAGTTATTAAACTCTCTTTATCTGTCTACTGTTTTGTGACACTATTATTTCTTGGCGCTCAGTAGTATGTTACAATGTAAACACAGGAAGTCAAGGTACTGGTGCCACACTCCCAGCACAAGAATTACAAAACATCAAATATTAAAGCACATTTATTTGTAGGTGAATTCTGACGACACCAGCAAGACTTAGGACAAACGAAGTCTTCAGACTACAGATAATTTGTAGGAAAATGTCATCATTAAGGCTTCTTTCCTATCAATAAAAAAATTCCTAATCAGAAAAAAAACATACAAGACAATAGGTAGCAAATTCTTGCTGTCTGCTACACTGTAAAAAGAGATAAACGCAGAATGTCAATTCACAAATATTCCCACTTTACTGGGTATACAAACCCCTTGGTCTGTTTTATCTGGAATAAATACAAATGAAGTCATAAATAACTCCACAAAATATCTCCAAGCACACATTTCCTGATTTACTTTCCTGTTCCAGTAATCATTCATCATTTCAATTTGTCATAACAAATCCGGTCACCTATTTACCATGAACCCCAATGACTTCCAAGTCCCATCAAGACAGCGCTCATTTTTGGAACAGTCAGAGCACAGCACCCATCCCTAGCAGTCAGAGAATCACACACTGGTTATGATAAAGGAAACAATTCAGCTCATTGTGTCTGTGCTATCTGGATGATGGAGTAATTCACGTTGTTCCATTCCCCACCTTTTCACCGGAGCCCTGCACCTTCTTTTGCAGCGGATCCAATTGCCTTTTTAAAGTCTCAATTGAACCTGCCACCAATCAGATTCCCCAGCAGTACATGCCAGATCCTGATCGCTTAGTGCATGGAAAAGAAATTTCCTCATGTTTTCATTGTTTCTTTGGCCAATTATCTTGAATCAGTGTCTTCTTGCTTTCTATCCTTCAGTTAATGGGAACAGCTTTTCCCTTTTCTTCCATTTCCAGACCCCTTGTGACCTTGAACACCTTTATTAAGTCTCTTCTCAATTTTCCCTTCTCATGGAAAACAGTCCCAACTTCACCAATCTATCAACAAAGCACAATGCCTCATTCTTGTGAATCTTTTCTGCCCTCTTCCCAATGTTTTCACATCTTATGCAAGTGTGGTGCCCAGAACTTCTCCAGTTGAGACTGAATCACTCTGATAGACTTACACAGTCATCCAGCACAGAAACAGACCCAGTCCATGCTGACCAAAATCCCAAAACTAGTCCCACCTGCCTGCGCTTGGCCCATATCCCACCAAACCTTTCTTATTCATGTACTTATCTAAATGTCTTTTAAACGTCGTAACTGTACCCACATCCACCACTTCCTCTGGAGGTTCATTCCACATATGAATCATTCTCTGTGTAAAAAAGTTGTCCTTCATGTCTTTTTTAAAATCTTTCTGCTCATAGCTTAAAAAGTCTTGAAATCCCCCACCCTAGGGAAGAGGCACCTGCCATTCATCTTATCTACACCCCTCATGTTTTTAAAACCGCCATGAGGTCACTCCTCAACCACCTATGCTATATAAGTTTAGCATACCTTCATTTCTTTTGCACTCTGTGCCCCTATTAATAATCCTAGGATGCTCTCTCAACATGTCCTGCCGCCTTCGATGATCTTTGCATATGTACATTTAGGTCCCTCTGCTCTGCTCCAGTAGCCACTTTAGAGGGGTGCACTTTATTTTATATTATCTTTCAGTGTTCTTCCTAACAAAATTATTCATTTCACACTTTGATGAATTGAATTTCATCCCCTTATCCACTTGTCTATGTCCCTTTGAAGTTCTATGTTAATCCCTTCATGATTCACAATACTTCTAAGTTTTGTATCATCTGCTCTGCTGAAGCTATGTCTTGCACACCAAGGTCTTGCTCATTAACATAAAGCAGGAAGAGCAGGGATCCCAACACCCGGGGAACTTTACTTTAAGCCTTCCTCCACTACTCTGTTTCCCATCACTCAGCCAATTTTCTGTCCCTTTTATTCTATACACTCCAACTTTGCTGTCAAATCTGTCATGTGGCATTTTATCAGATGTCTTTTGGAATGGACAAGATGGATTGAAGGGTCTGTTTCCATGCTGTACATCTCAATGACTCTAAGTTCTTCAACAGCATTATCCTCATCAATCTTCTCTATTACCTCATTCAAAAAAACGCTTGCAAATGAGCTGAACATGATTTTCCTTCAGTAAATTTGTACTGACTTTCCTTAATTAATCTGAATATGCCTACTTGACTATTTCAGTTAAACCTGCTCCAGCTGACAGGATGGATTTAACATGTTCCCTAAATTTTCGATCTGAATTGCTGCATCAAGAAGCTGAAAAAGTATCCTCGAAGAAGTCTCTCATTGAACAGAAATTATTTCGACCGCGTATGTAGGAAACATATAATTGCATGTCTTGAACGACCTTTTGTCATAAAGGCTTAATTTTAGTGACAAATAAAACCTCGTAATAAAATATTCTGCCATTCCCTCACATAAACGTCTCGCAATGACTGAAATTCTGACAATTGCCCCCTTTCAAAATAAGACCAGGAAGTGCTGGCAACTTGAGCAGATCAAATTGCACCTGCAATGTGTTACTCTGCATCTTTCCTTCTCTTAACAGTTTTAGGTTTTCTGTAAGATTTTAACCACCTTCTCCTTTGTTATACCTTTCTCATTTTTAAAGGCACCTCTTTCCAAGCGGTCTTCTATGATAGTAGGGGTCTAGTTGCCTCTCTGTAATCCCCAGACCACAGGCAAGGTCCCCCGATTTGATAGGTTACAGATGGGATATCAAATATTGCTAAGCTACCCAGCAGAGACAGATGTGTGGCTCCCTTCTTTATCCATCCGCCCATTCGTCTGGGGGTTTGATTTACAAAAGATCCCTTCCCTTGCTCCCACCTTTCTCCCAGCCCAAAAGCACTTATCTTTTAAAAGGAGCCAAGTTAGCCAGGCCTTCAAGAGTTTACAAAGAGTGAGCCTATTAATTAATGATTGCAAAAAAGTATTTATAAGGCAAACACACGTTCATGAAGATTAGAAATACGAAATATGAGTCCACTGAGATAAACATTTGCCTGTGACCTTTACACTCACGTTCAAACCCAGGTTCGTACACAAGAATCTCGGTCCCACTAGTGCACTTGAAAGTTGAGCTGAAATGGCTATTTGATCTCTGTCCTTGTATATTCTTTAAAAGGAAAACACTAAACGTGACTGCTGTCTTTGACATAATCCAAAGGCTGCTGAGCAGGGACTCATCAGCCCCTTAGTATTCTTTGTGGTTGCAACATAACATAGACTAGTCTGTTATGACTTCCTCTTCCCCCTTTAAAGGGTTGCCTGACATCCCACGAATCTGTCTGTCCAGAGAGACGCTTAATTTACATCTGTACCTAGTTTTGTCTGTATCAGTTTGTTTAAAAAGGAACCACATTTTGGAATTACAAGGTAAATTCTTCCACTGTACTTCTGGCTTCTATGGTCACGCCATGTCTTCCATCCACAGAACCTTTTCAACACTTAATCTACTATAATTAACCTCATTTAATCTACTACAATTCTCACTGCGCCACCTCCCACATTCCTGAAACTATTGACTTTATCTGTCACGCCTATTCAAAATAATAATGATTCTAAGATTGTAAGTTTGTACAAACGTCTCTTGCTATGTTAACCAAACCCATGGATCTGTGCCACAATTTAACAGCTCACAGTATGAAGCCAATTCATAAAGATAAAAAAGAAATCTGCAGTTTTGGAGTGTTTGTGTAATACTAGTCTCTCTCCTATGGGAAGGATGTTGTGAAACTTGAAAGTGTTCAGAAAAGATTTACAAGGATGTTGCCAGGGTTGGACAGTTTCAGCTACAGGGAGAGGCTGAATAGGCTGGGGCTGTTTTCCCTGGAGCACTGGAGGCTGAGGGGTGACCTTATAGAGGTTTACAAAATCATGAGGGGCATGGATAGGATAAGTAGACAAGATCTTTTCCCTGAGGTGGGAGAATCCAGAACTAGATGGCATAGATTTAGGGTGAGAGGGGAAAAATGTAAAAGTGACCTAAGGGGCAACTTTTTCATGCAGAGAGTGGTGCGTGTATAGAATGAGATGCCAGAGGAAGTGGTGGAGACTGGTACAATTACAGCATTTAAAAGGCATCTGGATGGGTATATGAATAGGAATGATTTAGAGGGATATTGGCTGGCAAATGGGATTAGATTAATTTAGGATATCTGATTGGCATGGACGAATTGGACTGAAGGGTCTGTTTCTGTGCTGTACATCTCTATGACTCTACGACTCCATGTCTGAGTTACTGCCAAACCACTAAACCTAAATCCATCTGTGAACTATTGCTACTGAAGTTAATACTGATTCCTTACCATACAAACCACAGAATCCAATATTTCCCAATTAACAACTAACACAGGCATATTCCTTGTCCAAAACAGTGCATTGAATTATGGCTGACACTACAATGTCATATGTAATAAACACACTCATATCGACAGCAAAATGCAGCAAGTGGAAGCTGGCTACATCATAAAATTGATTACTTTGCTAGAATCCTTGGGCTGGATTTAATGCTTTCAGGTTAGGCATGGTGTCCACTGCCCACCCCACCCCGTCCCAACATGCTGATAAAAAAATTCAATGTGATAAAGTGGTTTTCCAATCACTGTCAGTATCTTTTAATACAGAATAATAAAACAAAGAACTGTTGGAGTTCTCATGAAGCGTCACTGTATTTAAAATGTTAACTCTGCTTTCTCCCTACAGATGCTGCCAGACCTGCTGAATTTCTCCGGCAATTTCTGTTTTATTTCTGATAACACAGAAGGTCTATGAGGCACAGAAACTGACAGCGTGCCAGCCGTTTAATTAACAAGCTATGAAGCAATAATGTATTTTACAGCTCAAATGAAGCAACACAAGTACAACAGAATAGGAATGCATTGTCAGAATGCTTACCTAACACCCTGGTAGCACATGCAAAAATTCCTGGGATACTATTGTGGGAAAGGACAAGGGAGATATCCTCTGACCAACATTCATCCCTCAGTCATGATGGATTATTTGGTCATTATCATGCATCCATTTTGCAAATTCTTCCCTATGTTACAATTGCCTACTACTGGGATGTTCTGTGGTGTTGAACAATGTTATACAAATGCAACTCTTCCTTTCAGGTGAAGTGTGGTAGATAGTTGCATGCAGATCGTATGCATAAAATCAACACAGTACTGCAAACAATTGGTTTCAAGTACTTCCTCATCAGATACACAACACAACATAACATCTGCCCTGATACTACTAAACCTATCAACTGCAGAGCAATAAAAGTGACAAGCACAGCACAATTGATAATTGCTTTCACAAACAAGTTTTCTTCATATTATCAGACAGTTCAGTTGACCTTTTCAGGTTATTTTTAGTTCTGCCCACTCAGTTTTAAACTTTTACTTGGCATATAAAGTGCTTTCTTTTTGAAATGTCTCTTGTGTTTATACAGTAGTTTGCGATAGGCTATGGAAAAGCCATGAAAATAACATCTGCAACAATTCATAGAATGCAGCTTTAAGTTTCATCGAGGCAGTTTGAAAAATGTGGGTCTTTTTTCTTACATGACATTGTAGAATGCCTTCCCGAAAAGAAAAGGTAGTGAACTAGTTCAGATTTTGCAAAAACGAACATTGACATGGTCGCTTTTCTTGAAAAGAACATGTTAATCTTTGATTTTGAAACCATTCCAATCCTTATGTTTCCAGTGGGATGTTGAATTCTCACTTTTTAAATTATCAAATAGGATTATCGGATTAAAAACCTAACAAGATAACCATGCTACTACAAGATTATAGAGACCTGCATACCTTCAGACTTCCAAACCAACAAGGGATAGCAGGGAGTATCAAATATGCTTAATGCACAGAAGAACACATGGACCATCCTGCCTTTTTGATACAACTCTTCAATTTATTCTCTTGCTCACTTGTCATCTTGCAATTTTGTTCTCTTTAAAAATACATCCATTTACTTTTTCAAAAGTCCAATGGAATCATATTCATTTCAGGTAGTTTTGATTAGATTAGATTCCCTACAATGTGGATACAGGCCTTTCAGCCCAACCAGTCCACAACGACCTCCCGAAGAGCAGCCCACCCAGACCCATTTCCCTCTGACTAATGCACCTAACATTATAGGCAATTTAGCATGGCCAATTCACCTGACCTGCACATCTTTGGACTGTGGGAGGAAACTGGAGCACCCGGAGAAAACCCACACAGACATGGGGAGAATGTGCAAATTACACACAGACAGCTGCCCGAGGCTAGAATCAAACCTGGGACCCTGGTGCTGGGACCCTGACAGCAGTGCTAACCACTGTGCCACCATGCCATTTGTTCCAGATCTTAACATATCTCTACATAAAGCCATTACTCCTCATTTTTTCTTGATTTCTCTGGCCAATTAGTTTAATTGTATGACCTTTCATTACCAACCACTTGCCAGAAGAAAAACTTGCCCCAACTTGTTCCATCAAAACCCTGCCCAATTTTTAATGAGATCTGACAATCATTTTTTTTTCTTTAAGGAGGATAATTAATAGGAGCAGAAATAGACCATGCAACTCAAAATGAATTCGCTCACCATTAAGTAAGATTATGGCTGACCTGATACTCTTCAACCGCACTTCCCTGCCTTTTTCCCACTAATTCCCTTTTTGATTCAAAATCTACCCATATCAGCATTCAATGTACTAAATGACCTAGCCTTCATAGCTCTCTGTGGCCAAGTATTCCATAGATTCAGTACTCTCTGAGGGAAGGAATTCCTCATCTGTCCTAACTGGGCGAGCCCTTATTCTGAGACAATACCCTGTGGTCCTCGACTCTTCCAAAGGGGAAACATCTGTCCTGTCAAGACCCCTAAGTATCATGTATGTTTCAAGTTCTAAATTGGAGAAAGGCCAATTTTGACGGTATTAGGCAAGAACTTTCAAAAGCTGATTGGGGGCAGATGTTCGCAGGTAAAGAGACGGCTGGAAAATGGGAAGCCTTCAGAAATGAGATAACAAGAAGCCAGAGAAAGTATATTCCTGTTAGGGTGAAAGGAAAGGCTGGTAGGTATAGGGAATGCTGGATGATTAAAGAAATTGAGCGCTTGGTTAAGAAAAAGAAAGAAGCATATTTAAGGTATAGACAGGATAGATCGAGTGAATCCTTAGAAGAGTATAAACGCAGTAGGAGTATACTTAAGAGGGAGGGTAAACAGGGGACATGAGCTAGATCTGGCAACTGGAATTAAGGAGAATCCAAAGACTTTTTACAACTACATTAAGGACAAAAGGGTAACTCGGGAGAGAATAGGGCCCCTCAAAGATCAGCAGGGCGGCCTTTGGGTGGAGCCGCAGGAGATACTAACCGAGTATTTTGCATCAGTATTTACTGTGGAAAAGGATATGGAAAATAGAGAATGTAGGGAAATAGATGGTGACATCTTGCAAAATGTCCAGATTACAGAGGAGGAAGTGCTGGATGTCTTGAAATGGGTAAAGGTAAATAAATCCCCAGGACCTGATCAGCTGTACCCTAGAACTCTGTGGGAATCTAGAGAAGTGATTGCTGGGCCTCTTGCTGAGATATTTGTATCCATAGTCACATGTGAGGTGCCGGAAGACTGGAGGTTGGCTAACATGTTTCCACTGCTTAAGAAGGGTGGTAAGGACAAGCCAGGGAACTATAGACCAGTGAGCCTGATGTCGGTGGTGGGTAAGTTGTTGGAGGGAATCCTGAGGGACAGGATGTACATGTATTTGGAAAGGTAAGGACTTATTAGGGATACCTGATGAGGGGCTTTTGCCTGAAACATCGATTTTCCTGCTCCATGGCTGCTGCCTGACCTGCTGTGCTTTTCCAGCGCCACTCTGATCTAAACTCTGGTTTCCAGCATCTGCAATCCTCATTTTTGCCTTATTAGGGATAGTCAACATGGCTTTTAGCATGGGAAATCATGTCTCACAAACTTGATTGAGTTTTTTGAGGAAGGAACAAAGAGGATTGATGGAGGCAGATTAGTAGAAGTGATCTATATGGACTTCAGTAAGGCGTTCAAGGTTCCCCAAGGGAGACTGATTAGCAAGGTTAGATCTCACAGAATACAGAGAGAACTAGCCATTTGGATACAGAACTGGCTCAAAGGTAGAAGACAGAGGGTGGTGGTGGAGGATTGTTTTTCAGACAGGAGGCCTGTGACCCAGTGGAATACCACAAGGATTGGTGCTAGGTCCGCTACCTTTTGACATTTACATAAATGAGTTGGATGCGAGCCTAAGAGGTACAGTTAGTAAATTTGCAGATGACACCAAAATTGGAGGTGTGTTGGACAGCGAAGAGGGATACCTCAGATTACAACAGGATCTTGATCAGATGGGCCAAAGGGCTGAGAAGTGGCAGATGGAGTTTAAATCAGGTAAATGAGAGGTGCTGCATTTTGGGAAAGCAAATCTTAGCAGGACTTATACACTTAATGGTAAGGTCCTAGGGAGTGTTGCTGAACAAAGAGACTTGGAGTGCAGGTTCATAGCTCCTTGAAAGTGGAAGAAGGCGTTTGGTACGTTTTCCTTTATTGGTCAGAGTATTGAGTACAGGAGTTGGGAAGTCATGTTGTGGCTGTACAGGACACTGGTTAGGCCACTGTTGGAATATTGGGTGCAATTCTGGTCTCCTTCCTATCGGAAAGATATTATGAAACTTGAAAGGGTTCAGAAAAGATTTACAAGGATGTTGCCAGGGTTGGAGGATTTGAGCTATAGGGAGAGGCTGAACAGGCTGGGGCTTTTTTCCCTGGAGCGTCGGAGGCTGAGGAGTGACGTTATAGAGGTTTACAAAATTATGAGGGGCATGGATAGGATAAATAGACAAAGTATTTTCCCTGGGGTCAGGGAGTCCAGAATTAAAGGGCCTAGGTTTAGGGTGAGAGGGGAAAGATATAAAAGAGACCTAAGGGGCAACGTTTTCACGCAGAGGGTGGTACGTGTATGGAATGAACTGCCGGAGGAAGTGGTGGAGGCTGGTACAATTGCAGCATTTAAAAGGCATTTGGATGGGTATATGAATAGGAAGGGTTTGGAGGGATATGGGCCAGGCGCTGGCAGATGGGAGTAGATTGGGTTGGGATATCTGGTCGGCATGGATGGGTTGGACCGAAGGGTCTGTTTCAATGCTGTACATCTCTATGACTCTAATAAGGTCGCCTCTCATTCTTCTAAAAGCCAATGAGTGCAGGCCAACTCAGCCTATTCAGTTTATCCATAGAACTCAAGTTCCTTTTCCTCGTTGTCATCCTGATAAAGCTCCTCTGTGAGGCTTGTGACATCTTCTACAAAGTGCGGTTAACACAACAATATACAAAACTCCAGCTGAGGACGAAACAGAGCTCGGCCAAAGTTTAGAATGATCATATTTCTTTCGTGTTTTGTGCCCTTATTTACAAAGCCAGATATTCCATTGGCTTTCTTACTCAACTTACCTCCAAACCTTCAAGGATTTGTCAAAATGCATCACAGAGGTCCTTCTAAAATTTGTATCAACTACATTAACTCACCATTTAAACTGGACCACATCCATTGTGTAAAAAAAATTGCAAATGCCATAAAGCTGAACAGAATAAGATTCAAATATTTTCCCTTGATTTTATATTGCAATTAAAAGACAATAATAGTGCGTTGGTTAAAGCACAAATGATCTTACATGCCGTGCCAAAATAGAAATGAAAGCAGAAAATGATAGAAATATACTCAAGTCTGGCAGCATCAGCGGAGAGAGAAAAACATATTTAACTATTCAGAACTGTAGTGCTTATTTAGAACTGGAAAAAAAGAGAGATGAAACAAGTACAGAGTCAAGGAAATGTGAGGTGGTGTAAGAACAAAATGAGGGTCTGTAATAGAGTGAAAGGCAGGAGAGATTAAATCAGAAGATGCCATTGCAAGGCAAAAGGGAGATGGCAATAACTGGAGAGGTGAAAGATGGTTGATAAGTGACCTTACAGAATCAAAACCAATAGCTAATGCCTGGCTAAATGGGAGAGAAAGGTTATAATCTAAAAATAATGTTCAACAGCTTGTGTTGATTTTGCAAGTGCCAAATGGAAAGAGGAAGTCCTGCTCCTATAGTTTACACCAAGCTTCACTGGAACAGTGCAGCAGGTTCAAGGTCCAAGAGATGGGAGAGCGAATGGGCTGGAGACTCAAAATGGTGGGCAACAAAGGTGTGCAGCAAAGTGGTCACACAATCTGCATGTTGTCTCTAAGTGTCAAGGAGACAATGCTGATCTGTGAGTATATTAAATTGGGAGAAGCTCTAACCAGCCCCTGTTTTAGCCATACCACGGTAATCCCACTGATTCCAACAGGTTTTTTTCATTAAACACTCTCCCATCCCATTTCTTCCAATGATCAGATTCATTTCCAATGCTTCCTTCTCATCACATCTGTCACCTTCCATACCAGTGTTCTGGGTGCATCTTCCTTAAGGAGCCCTATTGATTGATAGGGTCCTTGACTGTGTTTCTTCCATGTCCTGCTCGTATTCCTTTTCCTATTTCCTGACCCAACAATGGGTTTTCTCTAATCCTCAGTTTTCACCTACATTATGCCATCACCGTAGACATTGTCCCTCCATTCTGAGTGATTTGATGGAATCATAGAATCCCTACAGTGTAGAAAAAGTCCGTTTGGACCAACAAATCCACACCAAACCTCTGAAGAATAACCAACCTATACCTATTTCCCTACCCAATTACTCTACATTTACCCCAGACTAATGTACCTAACCTACACATCCCTGAACACTATGGGTAATTTAGCTTGGCCAATTCACCTAATCTGCACATCTTTCGATTATGGGAGGAAACCTACACAGACACGGAGCGAATGTGCTAACTCCACACAGACAGTCACCTGAGGGTGGAATCGAACCCAGGTCCCTGCTATGAGGCAGTAGTGCTAACTACTGAGCCGCCATGCCACCCTTGAGAACAGCCTGGTCAAGTCCTCCATGGCTGACAATACTGCTCTCTGCCAACCCTGCCCCCTCCTGAACACCCCACAATGTCTGCCTGGACAGGGTCAGGGAGATGTAACTTTTATCCCCAACTCTCCCATTGCCAAGGATCCCAAACACAGGTGAAGCAATGATTCACTTGTACTGCTTTCAATTTTCTCAACTGTACTGTCTGCTCCTGATAGGACTGTGCTCTACACTGCAGAGACTCAATGAAGATTACGTAATTTGTTTGCACCATGTCTCACTCAGTCCACAAGCAGGAGCTAAGCCTCTGGTCACTTGTCATTTGAAACCATTGTGCCGTTCCCACCCACCTGTCCTATATTACAACAGTCTTCCTCTTCAAAAGAACTTTATTGCAAAGTCCAGCCAGTTGGGGGTCCAGAGGTTTTGAAAAGTGCAAGCCTTTTGTTCTTTGGGGTGGCTCAGTGGTTAGGACTACTGTCTCACAGACCAGGGACCTGAGTTCGATTCTACCCTCAGCTGACTAAATATGTGTGGAGTTTGCACATTCTTCCTGCATCTGCATGGGTTTCCATCAGATGCTCTGCTTTCCTCCCACAGTCTGAAGGTGTTGGCAAACAGGATTACATTAGGTTTGGATATTTAGCCAGCATGATCAAGTTGGACCGAAGGGTCTGTTTGCATGCTGTACATCTCTATGACTTTATGAGCAGGTTAGCTGGATTAGCCATGCTGAACTGCTCATACTGTCTGGGGATGTGCAGGCTAGGTGGATTAATGATGGGGAAACGCAGGGTCAGAGGGGACATGATGGGTCTGGGTGGGATGCACTTTGGAGAGTCATGTGGACTCGATGGGCAAAATGGCCTACTTCCACCCTGTAGAGATTCAATGAAAAAGTCATTTACCAATTCTTTTTTCACCCTTTAACCAAAACATACACCCCCATGCCTCCTTAACACTTCCTTTCTCCTGTCTTTCTCACTCACCCAAAAAAAATCTGTTAAACTCCTAACTTTACCTCACCGGACCTCTCCTTGGGCAATAATTGAGCGTGGGGAGGGGGGGTGATGGGCTTTAGCAGCTGGAGAGAGATGAATTCCGTTGAGGAACATATAAGAACAGGAGTGTGCCATTCCGTCCCTGCAGCAGGCGTTCCATCTAAGTCTGCATATAACAGGC
The DNA here is from genome assembly GCF_004010195.1 of Chiloscyllium plagiosum. Lineage (NCBI taxonomy): Eukaryota > Metazoa > Chordata > Chondrichthyes > Orectolobiformes > Hemiscylliidae > Chiloscyllium > Chiloscyllium plagiosum. The sequence goes on along the minus strand of NC_057720.1, from coordinate 78,391,191 downwards.
AAAGAAAGGTGCAGTGCATTGAAAAATGCTGGAAACCTGAAACAAACATTGCTGGAGGAAGTCAGCAGGTCTAGCAGCATTGTGGAGACAGACACGATTCAAGTCTAGTGACCCGTCTTCAGAAGGCTGGTGTGGCCTTCAGCAGTTTCCTCATTTTCTCTCCCCCCACCTTACCCCAGTTCCAACCTTCCAGCTCAGCACTGACCTGTCCCTCCTGTCAATCTTCCTTCCCACCAGTCTGCTCCACCTTCCCCTCTGACCTATCACCTTCACCCCCACCTCCATCCACCTATTGCACTCTCGGCTACTTTCTCCCCAGCCCCAGCCCCCCTCCCATTGATTCTCCACCCCGGAAACTCCCAGCTTCATTCCTGATGAAGGGCTCCTGCCTGAAATGTCAATTTTCCTGCTCCTTGGATGCTACCTGACCTGCTGTGCTTTCCCAGCACCACTCCAATCTTGATTTTTAACTTTGTACTCCCCAGTCAAACACTGGCATTTCCAAATCAAGAGATTTTCCTACCTTTTTGCACGGGTCGGGGAGGGAGAGAGATTTTGTTTTCACACTGCAGACGACCCGGCAAACAAATAGAGATTTAAAGATTGCAACAAAACTGAGCAGAAATTTCGAGGGGAAGAAATGCAGCCCCCAAATCAAATAAGACCATTTCAACAAAAACTACAAAATCCGATGTACTTCCTTCACTTGAAACTTGCGTCAAACGCTGAATCAAAATCGAAACTAGACCCAAGGAGTCCTCCTCCACAATTATTCCGTTGAGGTTCAGAGAAATTGCTTTTTAAATTTTAAAAAAAGCTACCGTGCGAGTTGGCAGAGAGAGAGAGAAAAAAAATAAAGAAAATAATTAACCTGACTTTCACTGAGGTCCTCGCTGCTCGGTGTAACTTCCCAAAGCGGGAATCGAAACGAAACTACCGTTTCAACAATTGTCACACCGAAATTTGACAAGGAGAAATCGAGGAGGTTGACCAGAGCCTTGGTTTCACTGTCAGATGCTACATGCGTCTTGCAGGGAAACCAGTGCCCACGCCAGCCCTTGCAATTTTTTTTCTTTTATTACTTGTGGGAGTGAGGAATTTATGGCTCGAGTACAATAAAGCAGCTCTCGGCTGTTTACAATCCCTTTTTGGCTTGACGCCTCGGATCCCTGCTGTGCTGAGGCAAAAAGTGAGGACTGCAGATGCTGGAACCCAGAGTTTAGATCAGAGTGGTGCTGGAAAAGCACAGCAGCTCAGGCAGCATCCGAGGAGCAGGAAAATCTGAAGAGCTTCAGGGCAGAGGAGATGACCTGGCTCCCTGCTGTGTTTGCCTTGAGCGAATGTTTTTCAGTGCAGTTCAGGCAGCATCCGAAGAGCAGTAAAACCGACGTTTCGGGCAAAAGCCCTTCATCAGGAATACAGGCAGAGAGCCTGAAGGGTGGAGAGATAAGCTAGAGGAGGGTGGGGGTGGGGAGAAAGTAGCATAGAGTACACTGGGTAGTGGGGGAGGGGATGAAGGTGATAGGTCAGGGAGGAGGGTGGAGTGGATAGGTGGAAAAGAAGAAAGGCAGGTAGGACAAGTCATGAGGACAGTGCTAAGCTGGAAGTTTGGAACTAGGGTGAGATGGGGGAAGGGGAAATGAGGAAACTGTTGAAGTCCACATTGATGCCCTGGGGTTGAAGTGTTCCGAGGAGGAAGATGAGGCGTTTTTCCTCCAGGCGCTTGGTGGTGAGGGAGCGGCGGTGAAGGAGGCCCAGGACCTCCATGTCCTCAGCAGAGTGAGAGGGGGAGTTGAAATGTTGGGCCACAGGGCGGTGTAGTTGCTTGGTGCGGGTGTCCTGGAGATGTTCCCTAAAGTGCTCTGCTAGGAGGCGTCCAGTCTCCCCAATGTAGAGGAGACCGCATTGGGAGCAATGGATACAATAAATGATATTGGTGGATGTGTAGGTAAAACTTTGATGGATGTGGAAGGCTCCTTTAGGGCCTTGGATGGATGTCAGAGACGAGGTGTGGGCGCAGGTTTTGCAATTCCTGCGGTGGCAGGGGAAGGTGCCAGGATGGGAGGGTGGGTTGTAGGGGGGCGTGGACCTGACCAGGTAGTCACGGAGGGAATGGTCTTTGCGGAAGGCGGAAAGGGGTGGGGAGGGAAATATATTTTTTTGCCAGTTTCCAGTAATTTAGGATGGTGAGAGGACCTTTGGCAGCATTGCAATGTTGTGATGGCTGTTCCAAGCCTTAGAAAGTCTCTCAGTAAAGACCCTCCTGGTGTATCAAATGCATGTAAAGTTTTGTTCAGGTTAAGAGATGCCTTTGGTTTGTTTGAATAGGGTCCAACTCTAATAATTGTTTGTTTCCTTGATATGCTATTGTGTTTTTTTATATGTATATAAAGATTTTTTTATGAATAAGTATATTTTTGAAATTAAATGCAGTAAGTCGGTAAGTTATCTCGCTGAGCTTGAAGGTTTGTTTTCAGATATTTCGTCACCACACTGGGTAACATCATCAGTGAGAGTCTCTGGTGAAGCACTGGTGATATGTCCCACCTCTCTATTTATAGGTATTGGTTTCTTAAGGTGGGTGATGTCATTTCCGGTTTTTTTTTTCAAAGTAAGTTAGATAGGATCTAACTCAGTGTGTTTATTGATGGAGTTCTGGTTAGAATGCCATGCCTCTAAGAATTCTCGTGCGTGTCTTTGTTTTGCCTGTCCTTGGATGTGTGTGTTGTCCCAGTCAAAGTGGTGTCCTTCTTGGTCTGTATGCATGGAAACTAGTGAGAGTGGGCCATGTCTTTTGGTGGCCAGTTGGTGTTCTTGTATCCTGGTGTCAAGTTTCCTGCTAGTTTGCCCAATGTACATCACCGACTTTAAGAAACCAAGGCCTATAAATAGAGAGGCGAGACATACCACCAGCGCTTCACTGGAAACTCTCACTGATGATGTTACCTAGTATGGTGACAAAACGCCTGAAAACAAACCTTCCAGCTCGGTGAGCTAACTTACAGACCTAATATCAACCTGAGCTAGAAATTTTCTCAAAAATCATTTTAAAAAGTCATCCTCGATCGTGGAACATGCCAGTCTGCAAATATTTGGTCAGCAGCTGTTCTTTGCACTGGGAGAGGTACTGGCAGAATAAAGAGTGTCATATACAGGAGTTGATGGACCTCAAGCATCGCCATATTTATTTCAATGAGTGTCCCAGAGGGTCAACCTGAGAGCACAGAGGCTTAGATCAAGAAAAAAACCTACTACATCCTTTTTCCAGGTTGCTGGATTTCTTTTATAAACACTCATCCTGGATTTAACTACACAACAGACAATACAGAGTCAATCAACTACTTTAAGGGAAAGGTGCAAGACTGATCATTGGACAGCAAAACCTTGTCTTTCGTTGCTGTCAAAAAGGGAAACTTTTGAGCACCTTAATGCTGCAGGTTGATGATTTCTTATGGGGGTGATATTGTGGATTTGAGAAATGCATTAGCAATAGGATGAAAATGGGATTATGATGGGAAGTCAGATTTCAGGGGCTATTAAACATGATGATTTCAGCATTACACTGAATAGGTAACTTTACTTGAATCAATTAGATTAGAGAATAATACACCTTTCCCAGTTCATGGTGCCGAGTCATCACAGAAAGATAACGTTATAGTCAGTGTGGATGAGTTGGACCAAAGGTTTCTATGCTGTATGACTCTATATCTGAAGATGAAGCAGAATAATTATGAAGCTAGACTGGTCAGTTAACTGTGCACTCAGACAAGGTGGGTGCTAGTTTTGTGGTCATTGAACTAAGCATCACAATGAAGTAGCCTAAAATTTTACAAATATTAAATATAGAGAAATGCATACTTAGGTTCCCTTCCTTGTGTGACCTAAGGAACATGAAGTTGATTATCTTTAATGATGCCTCAAAAGCTAATTTTCCTGGGTCACAATATCATTTATGAGTGAAAAAGGGAAAACTTGCATACTGGCAAAGAAAATAAGAAAAGTTTTTTTTTAAAAGTACTTCAGTTGCAGAAACTCTGGCTCTTGTAGAAGCAGTGGATAAGGGATTCTATTTGTCACATAATTTATGGGAAATTCTATAGAATGGGTGTACTGAAAACTGTACATAAATTATCATACCTTGTGGCATATGTTAAGTTTTTTAAAGTGTCGATGGAAAAACATTAACGATCAGCCTTAAGCAAATTATAGAAGAAAGGATGTCTCTAAGATCAAAATGGGGTTGAAGAAAGTCATCAATTATCTGATTGCTACACCAAAGAAGAATATTACTGCCAAAATATTTATTGTGGGTCATCAAGGGGGTGCATTTCATGTAAAATTTTACAAAGGGAATGAAAAATAATTTATTTTATTCTTTGATTTGTTTTGATAGTACCCATGAATATTATTGGTTCGGTTCTTGGAAAAGGAAATAAAGAGTCTATTAATTATGAATTAAGGTTGCATGTATAGTGGTGCAGTCACTGATTAAATAAATATTTTCTTTTCTAAAGAAACATTCCTTCCATGACTAGCAGGCACCGCAGGGACTAAGGTGCATCGCCTTATCCAAAAATCACACTTTAATTTAAATTACACCTTTCCTTTGATCATTTGATATAGAAGCACAGAAATGATACAGCACAGAAGGGGGTCATTCAGCCATCTTGTCCATGCCAATCCAAAGACATCCAGATGTCCTTTATAATCCCAGCTTCTGGCCCATAGCCTTGCAGCTTATAACACTTGACATGCTGATCCAGGTATGTTTTAAAAGAGTTTATGCTCTCTGCCTCCACCACCAACTCAGACAGTGAATCCCACAACCCTCTGCATAAAAAATGTTTTTCCTCGCATTTCCTCTAATCCTTCTGCCACCCAGCTTGATTCTATGACTCCTGTCTTTTGAACTCTCTGCCAAGGGAAACAGGTCTACTCTGTTTCTCACAAGTTTGTACACCTTGATCATGTCGCCGGTCAGCTTTCTCTATTCTAAGGAAAACAACCCAAACTCTCCAATTTCTGCTTGGAGATACAATTCTCCAGCCTAGCAACATTCTAGTAAATTTTCTATGCACTCTCTCCACAGAAGTTACATCCTTCCTGTAGTGTGGTGACCACTACTGTGCCACAAAACTCCACTTGTGGTCTCACCAGTGTCTTATACAGTTCCATCATTATATCCCTATTACCTCCGTAAATAAAAGAGAGCATTTCATATGCTTTCTTTATAACCTTGTCTACCTGTACTGCTACCTTTAGGGACCTGTACATTTGCATGCAATGATCTCTCACTTCATTCACCCATCTTAGTATATTCCCATTTATGTGTATTCCCTTTTACTGTTTGACTGCCGTAAATGCATTACTTCACACTTACCAAATTTGAACTCCATCTGCCACTTTCCTTTCCACTCCACCAACCAATCTATATCAGTTTGGAGCTGACAGCTATTCTCTACACCAGACCTGGGCATCTTACGGCCCGCATGAGGTCAATCTTAAATTAGAACATAAATAAAAAACTATTTACGCCATGCACCAATACAACTGTGTTGCTTTTGTTTTGAAAAGGATGCTTTTTTTTATTTACGTATGGACGCACATGTCCGTGTATGTGCGTGCGTGAACAGCTAAAAGTGATGCTTGCTGGCTAGCCCTCAAAATGTCAGCTCACCCCAAGACAAGTTATGTCATATCCCACAAAATTGCCAGAAACAGTAAACCGTTTTCTGATGGAGAGTTTATAAAGGAGTGCTTGTTGGACTGCAGAACGAATATGCCCAGAGAAAAAGGAGGCATTTGAGAATGTGCCCCTCTCCCGACCCACTGTAACGAGAAGGATTTGCGACATCGCGAGAAATCTGGAGCTTCACCTGCAGCACAGAGTGGTCAACTTTGACTTTTTTTCCTTGGCTTTGGATGAGAACTGCGACGTACGTGACACAGCCCAGCTACTCATTTTCATACGTTGGATAACTACGGACTTTAAAATCACGGAGGAGCTGGCAGCCATGCAGTCAATGAAAGGAACAACAACTGGTAATGATTTGTTCACGGAGGTAAATGCATGTTTGGACACGTTGGGACTAATATGGGACAAGCTGGCGGGTGTGACAACGGATGGTTGTCCAAATCTACCGGGAAAAAATGTTGGACTCTTAAAGAGAATGCAGGATAAAGTGACAGAAATTGACCCTGAACAGAAATTGGTATTTTTGCATTGTGTTATACATCAGGAAGTGTTGTGTAAGTCAATGTTAAAAATTAACCATGTGGTTGATGCTGTAACTAAAATAGTTAACTTCATCAGGGCAAGAGCTTTGAATCACAGGCGGTTTGTTGCACTTTTGGAGGAAAATGAGACTGAACATCGTGACATAGGCTGCCACCCAGCTGTCAGGTGGCTCAGCCTGGGCAAAATGCTGAAAAGTGTATGGGACCTGAGAGAAGAGATTCAAGATTTCTGTGTGAAGAAAGGGAATGGCATTCCACAGATTTCAGATGCAGACTGGATTGCGGACCTTGGTTTTGCTCAAAGTTTGGGAGAAGATTTGTAGCTTGGGTGCTTGTTGTTGTGGTTCTGTTCGCCGAGCTGGGAATTTGTGTTGCAGGCGTTTCGTCCCCTAGGTGACATCCTCAGTGCTTGGGAGCCTCCTGCGAAGCGCTTCTGTGATCTTTCCTCCGGCATTTGTAGTGCTTTGAATTTGAATCTGCCGCTTCCGGTTGTCAGTTCCAGCTGTCTGTTGCAGAGGTCGGTATATTGGGTCCAGGTTGATGAGCTTATTGATTGAATCTGTGGATGAGTGCCATGCCTCTAGGAATTCCTTGGCTGTTCTCTGTTTGGCTTGTCCTATAATAGTAGTGTTGTCCCAGTCGAATTCATGTGTAGCCACACACGCAGATGACAAGCAACATGAATTGCTTTTTGTATAGAGTGATTTGTTGTTTGTAATACTGAACAATAATGAAACAACTTTTCATTATTGGTTTGTGAGATTAACATGTTAAAAATAAAATGAAATACTGAAATTATTGTTTATGCTGTTTATTTCTTCTATGTTTGACCTACTGCACAATTTCATATCTTTATTGCAACAGAATATCCTTATTCTTTTGATTATAAGTTTCAGTGCAAAACTATATAATTTAGTACTTTTTACAATGGGAGAAAATTAATACTGAGCAGAATTATGTTCAACTTATTGTTGGTTCAGCCCTCCAACACAACTCAGGCTTCTCATGTGGCCCCTTGGAAGAATTAATTGCCCACCCCTGCTCTACACTATCCACTGTTCAGCTAATTTTTGTGTCATCTACAAATTTGCCAATTGTGCTCACCACATCCAAGTCCACATTGTTAATGTATTAAATAAAGAGCATGTGTGCTGATAAGGGCGGTTTCTTAGGTCATTCTGTGAATTGAGTTAATTTGATTTCATTGGTTTGCAAAAGAATATAAAGGGACACTCTTGTTCAACTCTAAAGGAGCTGTTCCCCACTTTTGGCAGCACTTCATTCCCACACAGCTGAAATTTGGCTTCCCAGTGTGGAGGAGGTGTGCACACTGGATACCTCCTTAAAAGCCTCTACTTGTGCTTAGTCATGGCGTTCATTATGGGGTTCAGGTTGTGGGCTGCTTGCCTCTCTTTCATTTGAATGGACTGCTTGCCTCTCTTTCATGGTTAGGCTTAGCCCAGGATGTCTGGGTCCCTAACTACTCAGGAACTTCTAACCAACTTAACAATTTTGCTTTAAATGACTAGGTTAGTTGCTTAAACGGGTACTGTAACAGAGAAAAAAAATCAAAGGAAATCAAATCCAAATTAAAAATTGAATTTGATGGAAATGGTGCACTCCAGGCCCCCATGGGGCAAACCAATAATGGAAGGCCTGAAGCCTATCAGAGCGTAGGCCCCAATTCCCTTCAATCTATCTTCCACTCTGGCCTATCCCATGGTCTTGCCCACTTATCTCCAACTGTCCCTAACTTCAACCCGACCAGTTGGCATGACCTCACTTACATTTTCTCTGTATCTATGAAAGTGGCTATGGGACGCTGGAGTCCTGGAATACTACAGAGTTTGTTGCATGGTGGACACGTTGTTGTTTGACTACTGATCCCCTTCACCACTGGCTGTGTGGATTCCAGGCCTGGAGTAGACTTCTTTCAACTGAGAAGAACTCCGACCTGGAAGTTCAAATGGAGAACTGCCCTCTGAACCAGAGTTCAGAAATAAGGTTTCCGATCCTGATCGTAAGGTTTGAACTTATGTCTCAATTTACAAAGCAGGTTTCCCTCTGCCTTTTTTTTCTCAACCTGCCTTGTCATCTTCAACAATTTTTTTAATTGTTTCCTTTTTTTAATATGGCCTCTCTTCCTTGTTTCCTTTTTTTTAAAAAAAGAAAAGCCTTTTCATGACACAGTAAATGAAATATGCCACATTTCTCTAGCATATCCATGTCCCCTTGAAATGCAATGTATTGCCGTCTCCCTGTCTGTGCATGACACTTCCACGTTTTGTGTCTATTGAATTGATATACAGGTAACTAAGAAATTAAAAGAGACATGCTGTCTTTTATTGAATTGAGCAAGGAGTACAAAAATAAGGAATTCTTGCTGCAGTTGACTTTGACGAGACCACTTGGAATACTGTGTTGTTTTCTCTCTATATTCAAGGAAGGATGTACTGCCTTGGACGCAATACAGTAAAAGTTCACTTCCTATCGGAAAGATGTTGTGAAACTTGAAAGAGTTCAGAAAAGATTTACAAGGATGTTGCCAGGGTTGGAGGATCTGAGCTACAGGGAGAGGCTGAACAGGCTGGGGCTGTTTTCCCTGGAGCATTGGAGGCTGAGGGGTGACCTTATAGAGGTTTACAAAATTATGAGGGGCATGGATAGGATAAATAGGCAAAGTCTTTTCCCTGGGGTTGGGGAGTCCAGAACTAGAGGACAAAGGTTTAGGGTGAGAGGGGAAAGATATAAAAGAGACCTAAGGGGCAACTTTTTCATGCAGAGGGTGGTACTTGTATGGAATGAGCTGCCAGAGGATGTGGTGAAGGCTGGTACAATTGCAATATTTAAGAGGCATTTGGATGGGTATATGAATAGGAAGGGTTTGGAGGGATATGGGCCAGGTGCTGGCAGGTGGGACTCGATTGGGTTGGGATATCTGGTCGGCATGGACGGGTTGGACCGAAGGGTCTGTTTCCATGCTGTACATCTCCATGACCCTAGTCTTTGAGATGAGAAGATTGTCCTTATGATGACAGGCCGAGTAAATTGGATGTTCTATGGACTTCAGATGAATGAGAGGGTAGCTCATTGTAAATAACAAGGTCTGAAGTGCCTTGACAGGTTAGTCACTGAGCAGTTGTTTCTGCTGACTGGGGGGTCTAGATAATGGAGTTTTAGTCCAACAGGTTTATTTGAAAGTACAAGCTTTTGGACTATAACCTTGTGTTGTGTGATTTTTAACTTTGTACACCCCAGTCCAACATCGGCACCTCTACATCATAGAATATGGGGCACATGCTCAGGATAAAGGTCAATCGTTTCAGATAAAGAGTCAATCATTTAGGACTGAGGTAAGGAGAAATTCCCTCAGTAAGAGGCTTATGAATCTTTTGAATTCTTTTCCACAATTGTTGCTCCATCATTGAATACATTCAAGGTTGCGCCTGACGAATGTCAGACTCTTAAGAAATTGAGAGATTGGGAAAGCAAGTGGAAATGAACAGATCAGCCATAAATATATTGAATGGTAAAGTGGGCTTGAAGGGTTGCATGGTCTGTTCTATTCCCAGTTATTGCATTTTTACTGAAACAAAACAAAGCAATGCTCACACTGCTGAACCAGGGCATTCCACAGGCAAGTTATCAAACAAAATTTATCACTGCAATATGTAAGAAAATATTAGCATAAATGAGTAGGACAAGGAAAGGAGTAGAAAGAAGATTAAGATGGAAATTCCAGAGTCTAGATTAGCTCAGGTGACTGGAGAGCAGGGTTAGTCATTTATAGTGATACCAATAATGTGTATTCAATTTCCCCACCAGCTGAGCTTCCCATTCAGTTCAAACTTGCCTGAAGTGTGGTAACACTCAGGTCAAACTCACCACCAGTTTTGTCTCTCTAATGAAAGAAAAGAGGGATCATGGTGGTTTTACCTTGATTTAGTTTGAAGGATAGCTGCTTTGAAACATGAATAGATTGACAGCTTTGGCACTCAGGAAGCTATTCGGACCACCCAGATGGAAGGTTCTTCTTTACCCAGAGGGAACAGAACAAGTTATAACTGATATAGTTAATATTGTAGGCAGGAAAGTTTATGTGCAAGTGAAATTAATAATGGTGATCTAATTTCTTGGAATAATGATTGCTTAGATGAAATGGAGAAGAATTTTCCAGATATGTTTGTCTCCCTGAATTAATTTTGGATTTGTAAAATAATTATTTATCCACAAAGAGATAACAATCTAGGTGGTTCATGTGTTTATACTGGAATCTCAAGATTATTAGTGTATCATGAGTCAGAGGGTGTACTGCTGCACTGTGTTTTTTATATTCAATGCCCTTTAGTGACTGACTTACAAACCAGGGGATATCGTTCACCATCACCATTTTCAGTATTGGGCATACTATAATAATTTTGTGCAACCCTATCAGATCCCCTTCTAAGACTTGCTGTTGGACCAAGCCCAGTTTCTCTATTGACTTGTCATACTCTTCTGTGATGGGTGGCACGGTGGCACAGTGGTTAGCACTGCTGCCTCACAGCGCCAGAGACCCAGGTTCAATTCCCAACTCAGGCGACTGACTGTGTGGAGTTTGCACATTCTCCCCGTGTCTACGTGGGTTTCCTCCGGGTGCTCCGGTTTCCTCCCACAGTCCAAAGATGTGCAGGTCAGGTGAATTGGCCATGCTAAATTGCCCATAGTGTTAGGTTAAGGGGTAAATGTAGGGGAATGGGTGGGTTACGCTTCGGCGGGTCGGTGTGGACTTGTTGGGCCGAAGGGCCTGTTTCCACACTGTAAGCAATCTAATCTAATGTTAGTGATCTTCTTTAGCAGATCTTCAAGTGTCCTGGCATTGACTGTAGAGAGCACCATTCCACACCACTGAAGCAAATGTCCTTGCCACCAACTTTGAAAAAAGCTACATGAGGAGTTAACAATGTTTGTGATGACAATGTCCACTTTTAAGTCACTCTGACACTAGTTAAAAGAATGTCTTCGTATGCAACAGCAGTGATCTCATCAAGGAGGTGGGCGATATTTTGCAAGTTTCAGCAAATGTACAATTAATTTGAGGAATGACCACTATCAGACATAAATAGAGTGACAACAGCATAAATGAAATTACTCTTATTCAGAGTGAATCATAGAATTTTACAGTGCAGGAGCCATTCAATCCATCACACCTACATTAGCAAAGATATGAAAAAAATGGAGAAAGTGAGAGAAGGTGTGTGTCTGTGTGTGTATGATAGTTTGTGTATGTATGAGTGTATAGTGTGTATGTGAGTGTGTGTTTGTGTATGTGTGTGAGAATGTGGTTGTGAGAGAGCTTGTGTATGTGTGAAAGAGTTGTGTATGTGTGTGAGAGTGTGTTTGTGAGTGAGTTTGTGTATGTGTGTGTGTGTTTGTGAGAGTTCGTGTGCATGTGTGTCTGTTTGAGAGTGTGTGAGAGAATTTATGTGTGAGTGCCTGAGTGTGCACATGAGAGTATCTGTGTGTGTGCGTGCGCACACATGAGTGCATGTGTGTTTGTACCTTGCTTGTGAGTGAGAGGGAATCTTGAGAACAACTCTCAAGATGGATTCTGATTTGGTCTTTTGGGTCTATCCCCAGACACTTTTTCTTAACTTCCTTATTTTGCTAAAGGATGGACTTTACAAAACCATTGTGGCTCCGACTCTGGTGTTGTTTCAGGGACCATTCAATGTGGTCAGTTCTGGTTTAATGTCACCTGCCACAAATCTCACCTGCAATCATGATGCATAATGTTAAATAAAATGAACAGACAGAGTGAGAAATGTGCAATTTTAAGTTTTCACACACACAACAAACCGGGAAGGAAGATATATATGACTGCCTAAAGATAGAAATTAAAATGGGGATAAACAGACTTAAAAGAAAGAAATATCTGCCTTAAAAAAAGATGTAGCATTTGTGTTATCTTAATAATGTCATTTGGCATTTCAAATAACAAGAAAAGTTATGATTTGGAGATGCCGGTGTTGGACTGGGGTGTACAAAGTTAAAAATCACACAACACCAGGTTATAGTCCAAGAGGTTTAATTGGAAGCACACTAGCTTTTGCAGTGACACTCCTTCATCAGGTGATAGTCAAGGAAAGGTAAGCTTTCTATTGTGTAAATATAGCAGGGTTTATGCAGTTGGCATGGCAATAAACATCAAATTTCCCCCTTTCCACAAAGTGGAACTTTTTTCTAGGAATTTATAATGTAAGTAACAGGGAGAATTGGAAGATTTCAACAAATCATGATTGCAGGTGAGATTGTGGCTATGGGAAAGGCTGCACCCTATGTAGTGTATCCTCTGGATTCCCATATTATTCTTTAAATGTCTAAACCATTAAAATACTTGTCAATTTCATGCGAGTAATGACAGTGAAAACTAACAGCGAAATGCCAGTTATTATTCTAATTGTGACCGAATCAAAGCATTGTACATAAACAAAACCAGAAATCCCTGGAGAAACTCAGCAGGTCTGGAAGATTCTACAGAGAGAAACTAAACACTTTTTGTTTGAACTGACAGGGGTTACTGGATGCAAAACCTGAATTCTTTCTGTCTCCACTGATGCTGCCAGACCTGCTGAGTTTCTCCAGGAATTTCTGGTTTTGTTTCAGATTTCCAAAATCTGCAGTTCTTTGTTTAACTTTACTGCCTTATCTATGTTTACATGTTTCTTTAAACTCCTATTTGTAGCAACTTTAGCAAATTCTCAGTTTGGAAGATTTTTTGAAAATAAGAAGATGCATATAAAAGATCCTAAGATTTGTGTTTATCTTTTGTTCAAATTTAATTTCATCTGGCATTAATTAATGCTTTCTTGAAGTTGCTAACAATTCAATCCACAAGTCATCATATTTTTTCTTGTATTTTGTGATCAAATATTTTTAATCTATTCCTTTGCATAAATTCAAATTAACAGCAACAACTTGTGTTTATATAAGATCATGAGCTTATGGTTGTTACAAAGTAAAGTTTGACAGTCACTCACATATGACAATTAAAAAATAAAAGCTTAGGTAAGCTTCCAGAAGCACTTTGAAAGAGGAAAGGGAGTTAGAGATAAGAACAGATCTCACAGGATGAAATTCCAGAGCCTGGGAGCTCTGAAGGTAATCACATGGTTACCAAATGGTGAAGTATTAATATCAGGGTTGATCAGGAGGACAAAATTAGATTAATGTCATTATCATAGCGTGATGTGGCACTAGGGGAAATTCCAAGGATAGAGAAGGGTTGAGACTGTGCAAGGATTTGTATCAGCATCTTGACTGAGATGGAATGTAGGTTTGTGGACACAGGGACAGAGAATATAATTAGGGAATGGATTTTGACTGGACCAAAGGAATCCAGATGAAGGGCTCCTTCCCAAAACATCAATTTTCCTGCTCCTCGGATGCTGCCTGACCTGCTGTGCTTTTCCAGCACCACGCTAATCTTGACTCTGATCTCCAGCATCTCCTCACTTTCGCCTGGCAAAAACAATGGCTTTGATTTTCCCAATAATTACCTATTTCTGCCCATTCTGGCGCAGATGTCAAATAAAGCAGTCTGATAATGGAGTAATAATAGAGCTTTAAAGATGTAACAGGTGGATAGTGCTAGGTGTTGTCAGCTTATGCAGAGAAACTAACATGTTTTTGGCTGAATGCCAGCAAATAGTTGAGAAATAAGAGAGTGCAACAATAGATCCTTATGGGGCACCACAGATACTAGTGCAAGTTTGTGAAGATAAAAAAAAACATTGCTGGTGATACATTGACAATTTTTAAACAGATAAAAATGAAACTAGAGATAGAGGTGCAGTGGCACAGTGGCTCAGTAATTAGCACTGCTGCTCACAGCGCCAGGGGCCCAGGTTTGATTCCACTCTCGGGTGACTGCGTACAGTTTGCACATTCTCCCTGTGTCTGCATTGGTTTGCTCTCGGTGCTCCGGTTTCCTCCCATAGTCCAAAGATGTGCAGATTAGATGGATTAGCCAAGGGAAGTATCTGGTTACAGAAACAGAGCAGGGGGTGGGTCTGGGTGGGATGCTCTTGGGAAGGTCTGTGTGGATTTGATAGGCTGAATGGCCTGGTTTTCTCACTTTAGAGATTCTATGACAGCAATCGCACTGAGGGGGCTGATACTGGGGCTGGTGTTTGGGGAGAATGGTGATGGGCTATGTCAGAGGCACAGACAGCTGGGAAAGGGTAAGGTCCTTGTAACAATCACTAAAGACATCATTTATGATCTTGACAAGAGCTGTTTAAAGTATTGAGGTAGGGGAAAGATGGCCATGGGTTTAGGAGACCACAACACTATCAGGATTTAGAGAATCAAATATGTATTTGTATATCTGCATATGTGTGTATATATGTCTATATATGTATGCATGTAGGTCTGGTCCAAAACTACCTAAATTCCTGATGCAAATCGATTGAGATGACTATCCCATTGAGGTAGAAATTTTCTAATCAACGTGTTCAGGGATATTATGTAAAAACAGTGACTTCAATACCAGCTCCTCCAGAACACCACTTTTCATGTTGCCAGTTCATCAAACCTCACTAGATTTTCTACCCCCGACCCCATGTCTTATCTGTACGTCCCACCACAACTCATAATGAGAACTGTGACTGGTCCACGAATAATCCTGAATGAATCCCCTCGTAATTGAGCTTCCCGGGAGTTGTACACCTGCTTAGGTGCGCCGCAAAGGCGAGTCTCCCCGATTCCCCTGCCGGACACACACAAATAACTCAACACATTTCAGCGCGGCTTCTGCTTGGTACTTGCGCTGTGTGGGTATTGAGTTTCATTGGCACTGTTAGCTACCCTTTGCACCCTTGATTGTTCATTGCTTTAGTGTCGCGTTTGGATTATTCCCCTTGCAAGTCCGCGGCTGCCGCTTACGCCTTCTCACGAGTGGATGGTTGCCAACTGAGAGTCACTTTGTGTTTTCTCAGTTTCACTGACACAGGATTGAAAGGCAGCAGACGGCTTGCCAGTGTATTTGCGTGTGGGAAGTGTGATCAATCGGACCAGACCGAGACCATTTGCATACATGGGGGCTGTCGTGGGATATAAAAGTGGCTGTTTTCTAAACCCACAGTCTATTGACAGCCCAGCTTTCAGGAAGATCTCACTCTCCTCATATAACACAGGGACGGTGACCATGGATGGGACGGTACCATTGAATGAGACGGCAGTCCCACTGAAGGCACGTGGGAAATACCGCAGGGCGCTGTTTCATTGGTCCCTGGTTCTCATAGTAATCATGGTCCAGGTACTAGCAGCAAGTTATCTCTCGTTTTACCTCCTCAGAACACGACTGCAGGATACGGTACGTTTCTTCCGCCATACTTTCTGCTCCCATTCTCGTTGTGCGGGTAGGTTTTAATGGCTTTATTTATTTAAACAGGCGGAACGCCTGGGCAAGATGCATGGGGATGCGTTGTCACCCGAAAAGTGCGCTACTCACTGGACTGCAGGTAAGTGCTTCATGTGTAGTGACGTTTTGTTCAGCTCTGGCACTGTTTTCTGCAAACCCTGCTGCTGCTCTCTCGCCCTGAAGTATTCTGATGCCAACCATATAGTAAAGTGAACAAAGCAAAAATTGTTTGGTCAGCATCTCTAGAAGGAGGCAGAAACGCATTTACAGACTTCAACACGGGGGTAATGATTTTTTCTTTAGGAAAAAGAGCTGACGGTTCAGAGTAATATTTACAAAGTTTTTTAAAAAAATTAATTGCAGCTTTTCTAAGCTTAACTTCGCGACCTTTTTTTATTTAAAAAGTTGATTAAAATTGTGTGGAGTTTGCACATTCTCCCCGTGTCTGCATGGGTTTCCTCTGGGTACTCCAGTTTCCTCCCACACTCCAAAGATGTGCAGGTCAGGTGAACTGGCCATGCTAAGTTGCCCATAGTGTTAGGTGCATTAGTCAGAGGGAAATGGGTCTGGGTGGGCTATTCCTCGGAGGGTCGGTGTGGACTTGTTGGGCCGAAGGGCCTGTTTCCACACTGGAGGGAATCCAATCTTTTTTTTCAAAAAAAGGGGACGGAAGCAAAAGTTGCCGGGAAAGCTCAGCAGGGTCTGGCAGTATCTGTGGAGAGAAATCAGACTTAACGTTTCTGGTCCGGCGACCCTTCCTCAGAGTTGCTGAACTTTTCCAGTAACTTCTGTTTTGGTTTTCTGACTTACAGCATCCGCGGATCTTTCGGTTTTTAGAAAGGATGGGGAGATGGGCTAGTATGCTGACGACGGGCCGCAATCAGTTCCATGATTCCGTCACTGCACTATTTTTAGAACGCAAAAAAAAATTGGCCGTGAAGTGACGGTCCGTATGAATAATTTTGAGTCCATTTTCATTGGCTGTTATTCTCGGCAGGCGTTCCAAGCCATTGACGGTGAACCGGTTGGATCACCCCCCGGGAAAACTCAACAACCACACACACAAAAAAAATGCTTTCTCAAAGTGGGGGAGGTGCCAGATATTTAAATTGATCCGTGAATTCAGCCAGGCTCCCCTCCACTTTACAGACAGGAACCGAGTTCTGCCAAGCCGCAATTACTGAGCAGACAGTGCCTAAATACAGCACCTTGGGCGAATTGCTACACAAGGTCCTGCTGGCACAGGCTGCAGGCTGCATTTGTCATTGCACACTGCAGAGGGACTTCGGGTGTAAAGTTAAATACAGATGGTGACCCTTCTCTACAACTGAATTTGCCTTTCGAGTCCAGTATGACCTTTGCTCACAATTCAGGCTCTCTGCGAAGGTGCTCCCCACAAGCACTGCCTTCCCCGCCCCCAGGACTGTTTTTGTAAAACTGATTTCCAGCATTTTGTTTGTAACTATGAAAGCCCTGCTCTGACGGCTGCGACGTTTATCAAACATGTTTTCTGTTTGGAGGTCGGGATGGTTTTAGTTTTGGATGTTGTTGCTGGGGCTCGGTGGTGCGATTAGAGTGTAGTCCACTTTCCGGCTTCTGACTTACAAACGAAAGTGCTTTCCAATAATGCATCAAAACAGAGAAAGAAAAATAAATGTCGGAGGCGTCAGGTCAGCCCGTGAATATAAACAGCGAGTACAGAGAGAGAGAGAGAAAGTTGGAAGCATCAACTCCCTCTCCAGATGTTACCTGACCTGCAGTCTGCTTTCCCAGTTTTGTTTATTTGTTTAGATTTCCCACAGCCGCAGTGTTTTGTTTTGGGGGGGCGGGGTTGGGAGTGGGGAGAAAGTAGCATAGAGTACAATAGGTGAATGGGGGTGGGGATGGAGGCGATAGCCTGGTCCGAAACACACCCCGCACCCCTCCCCCCCCCCCCCCCAATCCCAAGCCCTAAGAGTTGCCTCTGTATTGTGTTTAACATCTCGCACAAGAGTGTGGGCTCTTCTCAAAAGAGAAACAGATTCAGGGATCTCCCTCCATTACCCATCCACCCACCATTCATCCCCAAGCCAATCCACCCACCTGCTCACACCTCATGTCAGGTGCGAGTCATCTGAAAGTGTTTCCGCTTTCGAAAACAGGCAAAAAATGTGAAAGCGATTATTCATAGAGGTATTTTATATTATATATATGGAGCATTTTCTTGCAAAAGATTTCCTTTCACACACATGCACGTGTGTGAAAGGAAAGCTTTTGCAACAAAATGCTCCATCAAACAATGTTTAGGGGAGCAGTGGGCTGATTTAATCTGTGCCCGAAGTTTGATGATGTATAATGTGTTCCAGCAGCATTCCCAGACAGCAATGAAACTGGAGAAGATCAAGCGCTGGCCTGGCAGAATAGGATTGGGCAAGTTTTCACAGGAAACTGCGCGGAGTATAACGCGACTGATAAATCACTGGAAATAAAAAGCGACGGTTACTATTTCATCTACGTCCAGGTGATGTTGAAGGCCAACTGGACGAGCGTGAAGTTCATCTTGATTATGGATGGCAAGAACGAGATCGAACGGAACTCTCGCACCGCCTCGGAGCTGAACTCAAACACCGTCATCTTCGGGAGCACCTACAGACTGCGGCAAGGGTCAAAGATTTTGGTCAAATCAAACCCTAAGTATGTTCGAGTTCAGGAGACAGATACGTTTTTGGGTCTGTTTAAGCTATGAAAAAGAAAAAAAGGCCCGTGACTTTTTTCAGACTACCGTTTTAGAGCTGGACTTATCTGTAAATACAACAGTGAGACACTGACCGAGTCTCCACTGTTAGGGTGAACTAATCTTTCTATTGTACAGTGTGCAATATCTCTTCAGCAACGTTAATTTTCCCAAATGGTAATACATTACCTGTAACACGGCTTTAATGAATGTCAATGTACAGACATAAATTTTTTTTATAAATATTTTTGTAAATAAAGGCTTCGGAGTCAACATTTTTTAAGATAATGCAGCATTCGGTGTTTTGAGAGTTATTGCAACCAAATTAAGCACATCAATGTCACTCAATGAAGCAAAACTTATTCAAAAAGACCATCTATCAGCATTTTGGACAAAGCATATATTTTTCAGGATGTTATGGAATAGATGTCATTAGGAGTATTGTGCTGATGATGTGAAGTCACAGTCCTACATGATCACAGGACTACTCTGTCTCTCTCTCAGAGAAAGAGGGCTGGTGCTGAGTTCAACAAAGCCTTACAGAAGGGGAGAGGTCAAGAAGGTGGGACCCTCATGAACTCAGCCTGTGCACAGTAATTGCTATAGAAAATCTAGTATGATCAAGAATGTTGTAGAGACATTACGCAACATGGATTTTTGTTCAAAGCACCATTATGATTGATAATGCACAGACTTTTCAGGACGGATGGAGAATGAAGGAAGTACTCCTCAGGGAATTATGAACCTGTGCTTAAAAATCAAAGAATCACATGGCAAAACAAAATACATTTTGCCAGTGGTATTTTGCATCAGTATTTACTGTGGAAAAGGATATGGAAGATATAGCAAGTAGCGAAATAGATGGTGACACCTTGCAAAATGTCCATATTACAGAGGAGGAAGTGCTGGATGTCTTGAAACACATAAAGGTAGATAAATCCCCAGGACCTGATCAGGTGTACCCCAGAACTCTGTGGGAAGTAGAGAAGTGATTGCTGGGCCTCTTTCTGAGATATTTGTATCATCGATAGTCACGGGTGAGGTGCTGGAAGACTGGAGGTTGGCTAACATGGTGCCACTCTTTAAGAAGAGTGGTAAAGATAAGCCAGGGAACTATAGACCAGTGAGCCTGACGGTGGTGGGCAAGTTGTCGGAGGGAATCCTGAGGGACAGGATGTACATGTATTTGGAAAGGCAAGGACTGATTAGGGATAGTCAACATGGCTTTGTGTGTGGGAAATCATGTCTCACAAACTTGATGGAGTTTTGTGAAGAAGTAACAAAAAGGATTGATGAGGGCAGAGCGGTAGATGTGATCTATATGGACCTCAGTAAGGCGTTTGACAAGGTACCCCATGACAGATTGGTAAGCAAGGTTAGATATCATGGAATACAGGGAGAACTAGCCATTTGGATACAGAACTGGCTCAAAGGTAGAAGACACAGGGTGGTGGTGGAGGGTTGTTTTTCAGACTGGAGGCCTGTGACCAATGGAGTGCCACAAGGATTGGTGCTGGGTCCTCTACCTTTTGTCATTTACATAAATGATTTGGATGCGAGCATAAGAGGTACAGTTAGTAAGTTTGCAGATGACACCAAAATTGGAGGT
>NC_057720.1:78331915-78370248 GCF_004010195.1 Chiloscyllium plagiosum | reverse complement strand
TAAATAGACAAAGTCTTTTCCCTGGGGTTGGGGAGTCCAGAACTAGAGGGCATAGATTTAGGGCGAGAGGAGAAAGATATAAAAGGGACCTAAGGGGCAACGTTTTCACATAGAGTGTGGTATATGTATGGAATGAACTGCCAGAGGAAGTGGTGGAGGCTGGTACAATTGCAACATTTAAAAGGCACCTGGATGGGTATGTGAATAGGAAGGGTTTGGAGAGATATGGGCCAGGTATTGGTAGGTAGGACTAGATTGGGTTGGGATATCTGGTCGGCATGGATAGGTTGGACTGAAGGGTCTGTTTCCATGCTGTACAGCTCTATGACTCTATGGTGCCTTAACAGACTCTTTCAAGGAAGCAATGTTGTTTCCTCTTGTTGAAGAGTCTAGGATCAGAGAACATTATCTCAGAATCAGGGTCTCACAGTTAAAACAGATATGAGGATGAGTTTCTTCTCTCAGAGGGTTGTAGCACTCAGAACTGTACACAATACTCCATTTGAAGTCTAACTAGTGTGTTACACAAGTTCAGCAGAATCTGCTTGCTCCTGTACTCTATGCCTTTATTAAGAATGTCTCGGGTACGGAGTGCTTTATTAACTGCTATGTCTACCTGTCCTTGCAGTTATGTACATATACACCCTGGTCTCTCTGTTCCTTCACACCCTTTATTTTATACATTATCCACGAGAACCTCACACTTATCTACACTGAACTTTATCTGTCACCTATCTGCCCACTTGACCAACATGTCAATGTCCTTTTGTAGTCAGGTGCTGTCCTTCTCACAATTAACAATTCATCCAAGCTTGTATCATCTGCAAATTTGGAAATTGTCTCCTGTACACCAAGGTATAGATCGTTAATATATATTAGAAAAAGCAAGTGTCCCAAAACCTGGGGAATTCCTCTATGAACCTTTCTCCAGTCTGAAAAATATCCATTTGTCATAGAACAAAGAACAAAGAAAATTTACAGCCCAGGAACAGGCCCTTCAGCCATCCAAGCCTGTGCTGATCCACATCCACTGTCTAAACCTATCGCCCAATTCCTAAGGATCTGTATCCCTCTCCTCCCCACCTACTCATGCATCTGTCCAGGCGCACCTTAAATGAATCTAGCATGCCTGCCTCTACTATCTCTGCTGGCAACGCATTCCAGGCACCTACTACCCTCTGTGTAAAGTACTTTCAGCTTGTATCCCCCTTAAAATTTCTCCTCTCACCTTGAATGCATGACCTCTTGTTATTGAATCCCTCACTCTGGGAAAAAGCTTATCTCTATCTACCCTGTCTGTACCCTTCATGATTGTAGACCTCAATCGGGTCACCCCTCAATCTCTTTTTTTCTAATGAAAAGAATCCTAACCTACTGGGAATTGGTTTAGCTCAGTTGGCTGGATCATTCATTTACAGAGTAATGTGACGCCAACAGTGTCGGTTCAATTCTATCACGGGTTGGATGCTACCATGAAGGATTTTGGGGTGGTATGGTGGCTCAATGGTTAGCACTGCTACCTCACAGTGCCAGGGACCTTGATTCAATTCCTGCCTTGGGCAACTGTCTGTGTGGAGTTTGCACATTCTCCCTGTGGCTGTGTGGGTTTCCTCTGGGTGCTCTGGTTTCCTCCCACAGTCCAAAGATGTGCAGGTCAGGTGAATTGGCCATACTAAATTGCCTGTAGTGTTAGGTGCACTAGTCAGGGTAGATTGTTTTTCGGAACTTGTTGGGCTGAAGGGCCTGTTTCCACACTGTAGGGAATCTAAGCTGAAAATCTAATCTAATCTACTCAACCTCTCTTCATAGCTAGCACCTTCCATACCAGGCAACAGCCTTGTTATCCTTCTCTGCACCCTCTCCAATGTGTCCACATCCTTTTGGTAATGTGGCGACCAGAACTGTACACAGTATTCTAAATGTGGCTGAACCAAAGTCTTGCACAATTTTAACATGACCTGCCAGCTCTTATACTCAATACCTCATCTGATGAAGGCAAGCATACCATATGCCTTCTTGACCACTCTACCCACCAGTGCAGCCATCTTCAGGGTACAATGGACTTGAACTCCCAGATCTCTCTGCTTATCAACTTTTCCCAAGGCTCTTCTGTCTACAGTACAGTTCGCTCTAGAATTAGACCTTCCAAAATGCATCACCTCACATTTGCATTAGACCTTCCAAAATGCATCACCTCACATTTGCCTGGATTGAACTCCATCTGCCATTCTCCGCCCAACTCTCCAGTCTATCTATATTCTCCTGTATTCTTTGACAGTCCTGTATGCTTTCTGCTACTCCACCAATTTTCGTGTCACCTGCAAACCTACTAATCAGACCACCAATGCCCTCTTCCAGATCATTTATGGATATCACAAACACTGACCCCTGTGGAACATCACTGGTCACATTTCTCCATTTCAATAAACTCCCTTCAACTACTACTTTGTCTCCTGGTGTTCAACCAGTTCTTTATCCACCTAGCTAGAACACTCTGCACACCATGTGACTTCACTTTCTCCATTAGTTTACCATAGGGAACCTTATCAAATGCCTTACTAAAGTCCATGTATATGACATCTACAGCCCTTCCTTCATCTATCAACTTGGTCACTTCCTCAAAGAACTCTATTAAGTTGGTAAGGCATGATCTCCCCCGCACAAAACCATGTTGCCTATCACTGATTACCCCATTATCTTCCCAATATAAATAGATCCTATCCTTCAGTAGCTTCTCCAACAACTTTCCCACCACTGATGTCAGGCTCGCTGGTCTGTAGTTACCTGGAATATCCCTATACCCTTCTTGAACAGGGGGACAACATTAGCAACTCTCTAGGCCTCCGGCACCTCCCCCGTATTTAAGGATGCTACAAAGATATCCATCAGGGCCCCAGCTGTTTCCTCTTTTGCCTCCTTCAGCAACTTGGGATAGATCCCATCCGGTCCTGGGGATTTGACGACCTTAATAACCTTTAGCCTACCCAACAAATCCTCCCTCCTTATGTCAACATGATCCAAAGTAAACAAATTTTTATCTCTAATCTCAACATTGTCCCTCTCCTCAGTGAACACTGATGCAAAGTAACCATTGAGAATCTCACCCATTTTCTCAGGTTTGACACACAACCTTCCTTCCTTATCCTTTAGTGGATCAACCCTTTTATTAGTCTTTGTTTCTTATTCCTCAGCTAATTTTCTATCTACTGTATCATTTATTCCGTGAGCTACATACTTTTACACAAGTCTATTGTTGCAACACTTTACCAAACTCTTTCTTAAAGTTTACACATCCGTGGCATTACCCTCAAAAACTCTCTGTTAACCCCTTCAAAAAACTTCAGCGAATTAGTTAAACATGATTTTCCATTAAGAGATTAAGATTCATGCTGACTCTTCCAAATTGACCCACGGTTTTCCCCTTGGATTATTAATTCTATCCCAAATAACTATTTCAAGGAGTTTCTCCATTTCTGTACTGAAACTGAACAGCCAGTAATTGCTGAGCTTATCCTTATAACCTTTTTTGAACAGGAGTGTTACATTTGCAAGTCTCTAGTGTACTGGTAGCAATGCTGAGTCTAGGAAAGATTGAAAGATCATTGCCAATGCCTCTGCAATTTCCAATCCTTTCTTTTAATATCCTTGCATGTGTCTTATCCAGTCCCAGTGATGCATCCTTTTTGGTCATTGTGCCTGATCAACTTTATGTATGAACAGCCCTATCCACCTCCTTACCAATGTTAATCCTTTCTAATGACGGAGCTTCGTCCTCTGTCACCATGGCCTGGGCAGCAACTCCTTACTTAGGAAAGACAGACGTGAAAGGCTAATTTAATATCTCAACCGTGTTACTGCCTTCTGAAACTTAATTGGGTTCACCATATAAGTACAAAGGCTATAAGAGCTGGTCAGATGTTAGGAAAACTGCAGCAAGTCCTCACTTCCTGACTCACCAAAGTCTGCCCACCATCTACAAGGCACAAGAGTGGTGCTGGAAAAGCATAGCCAGTCAGGCAGCAACTGAGGAGCAGGAAAGTCGATGTATCAGGCAAAAGCCCTTCATCAGCCATTCCTGAAGGGCTTTGTCTGAAACATCGATTTTCCTGCTCCTCGGATGCTGCCTGACTGGCTGTGCTTTTCCAGCACCACTCTAATGTAGACTCTGATTTCCAGCACCTGCAGTCCTCACTTTTGTCTATCTACAAGGCACAAGTCAGGAGTCTGTTGGAATACACTCCAATTTCCTTGATGAGTGCAGCTCGAACAACACTCGAGAAGCTTGACACTATTCAGAATAAAGCAACCCGCTTGTTTGGCATCACATCCACAAGCATCCACTCCCTCCACCACTGGCATTCAGTAGCAGCAGTGTGTACCATGCACAAGATGCACCGCTGAAATTTGGTAAAGATCCTGAAACAGCACATTCCAAACCAACAACCATTTCCATCTAGAAGGACAAAGGCAGCAGATGTGTGGGAGCATTGCCATCTGCAAATTCCCCTCCAGCCACTCAAAATCCTGACGTGGAAATATATTGCCATTCCTTCAGTGTCATTGGGTCAAACAGTTGGAATTCCTTCCCTAACAGCTTTGAGGGTCTACCTACGGCACATGGACTGCAGTGGTTCAAGAAGGCCACCACCTGCTCCAGGGCAACTAGGGACAGGGCAATAAATACTGGCCAGCCAGCAATGCTCAAGTTTCATGAGTAAATAAAGTAAGTGTAAATTTCTTTCCTGGTCCAGAATTGACCCTACTTCACCTTTTATTCTTTATGTGCCTCTGGAAGTCTTTGTAACTCCCCTGTATGATAGCTGCTAGCAATCTTCTCATGATCTCTTTTTGCTTCTCTTATTTGCTTCTGCATTCCTCTGTTGGTTCTCAACTGTATTTTCTACCTGATGTGTTATAATATACAAGTTTCTTCCTCTCTATCTCGCTTTTCACCCAGGAAGCTTTGTTTGCACTCCCTTTCTCTGTTAAGGGAATATACCCTGACTTTATCCAAACATCTTAACTTTGAAGGTAGTCCATTCTTCAGTTACAATTTTTCCCACCAACCTTGAATTCCAGTTTATGAAGTCTAGCTCTGTTCTTGTCCTATTGAAGTCAGCTCCTCCCCAGCTAATTATTCCAACTGAATTGTCCTTTGCCCTTCCCTTCAGTCACCCTCAGCCTTAAGGTCCAACAATCCAGGTGGTTCCAATGACACTTGCTCTACTTAACCCACCTCATTCCCAAGAACCAAGTCTAGCAATACTTCCTTCTTGCATTGAATGTAGAACATTCTCCAGAACTCAATGTAAAAATGCTTGACCCTTGCTGTTCTTTACATTAATACTCTTTTAGTAATTAAATTCCCCCATTATAACTACTGAATGACACTTGTTGTTAATTTCTCTGAAGAGTTGTCCCTCTGTATTCTTCCCACTGGCTGGTACTCTACAGGCAAAACTGAGCAATGTATTTGCACTCCTGTTTTGTTTCTTAGTTCTAGATGAATTGACTTACCCATGAACCTTCCGGAACAACCTCTTTCTGGAGCACCACAACCAGCCACGAATTCATCTGCCTTATCCTCCTATTTCTCTACTCTTTTGCACTTGGCCCTGGGAGTAATCTGGAAATTACAATGTTTGAGTCCTGCTTGCTAATTTTTGTAAAAAGAAACTCCCAAAAATCTGATTGTAGGAGCACATCCTGCTTCCTACCTATGTTATTGGTACCATGTGGACCATAACATCTGGATGTTCAACTCCGCCCCCCACCAACCCCTCCCCCCCCCACCCCCGACCCAAAAGAAAGTAGTGCAGCTGCTCTGTGGCATCATTGGTCCTAGCAGCAGGAGGTGTTGCCTTCCTGGAATCATGTTTACAGTCAGAGTAACATAGAATACCTGAGAAGCGTCATTGGACCGAAAACATTAAATCTGCTTTCTCTCCACAAATGCTGCCGGATCTGCTGAGTCTTTCCAGCAATTCTTGATTCATTTTACCTTGATACTATTCATTTTTCTTGTACTAAGTTGTTATAAATTTTACGTTTTTCAAAATGTCCCAACAACATTGCTCATATTGGAAAACATTCTCTTCCCTTTACTGAACTCCCATCCAGCAAACTTAATGTCTTGCAAAAAGCCTTACTTAAAACATCTCTTGCCCACTCTCCCCAACCTTGTTCTAAATTCCCACTTTGAATTCAATCAAATTCCCCAGGCCTCTTCTGGAGTACTGTGGACAGTTCTAGTCGCCTTGTTATAGAAAGGATATTATCAAACTGAAGAGCATTCAGAAAAGATTCACCAGGATGTTGCCTGGAAGGGTTTAAGATATAAAAATAGACTGGAAAGGCTGGGGATCTTTCTCACTGGCGTGTAGGAGGTTGAGGGGTGACCTTATTGATGTTTATAAAATCACGGGCAGCATAGATGAGGTGAATGACACAGGGTGGGGGATTTCAGAGCTAGGGGACCTACTTTTAAGGTGAGAGCAGGAAGATTTAAAAAGGACATGAGGGGCAACTGTTTTACACAGAGAGTGGTTCGTGTGTGGATTGAATTGCCAGATAAAGTGGTGGATGCAAGTACAGTTACAATGTTTTAAAGATATTTGGATAAGTACATGAATCGGAAAGGTTTGGAGAGATATAGTCCCACTAGTGCACGTGGGACTAGTTTAACTTGGGAACATGGTTGGCACGGACTGACTGGATGAAGGGTCTATTTCCATGAGGTATGACTTTATGACTCTATGACTCCAATCACTGTCTCTTTTCATTTTATTGTAGTCTGACCATACATCCTTTACATACCTGTCCCCTGACATTGAACTCCCCAGTCAACTGCCCTATTTGAAACTTGGTCACGGCACAATACTCCCTGAAGGACAGTGAAAATGTTTTAGGGATATCCACAAAGGATTCCTGAAGAGGTCATACTGATTGCCAATACCTTTGAGATCTGTTCTGTGACTGAGCAAAATATAGATAAATGGGAAGGCACCAAATACATCGAGACTTTGTTGGGAATATGTAGAAGTGAATTTGACTTCTTGAAGGGAGCTTGCAAAACTCCAAACAACTCATACATCCTACCATTCAAACACCAGCTGTCTTGCATTGACTGAGTCTGCAGACCACTCACTGGATTTATTAGTGATTACAGAACCCACTGAGCAGCAGTGGAAGAACTTATTCTCAATCTTGATGGACAATCTTGGACACAGAGGACAGATCCAAGATGCGTACAAAAGCGAGTATGGGTTTATAATATGAGCTGGTTGCCAGACATGGCAAGGTATAATGTTTGGTTTTACATCTGTCTTGGGGAAGTTTAATCTTCATCCCACCCACATTGGGGTGGCATGGTGGCTCAGTGGTTAGCACTGCTGCCTCACAGTGCCAGGGACCCATGTTTGATTCCAGTCTCAGGTGACTGTCTGTGTGGAGTTTGCACATTCTCCCCTTGTCTGCATGGGCTTCCTCCCACAATCCAAAGATGTGCAGGTCAGGTAAATTGCCTATGGTGTTAGGTGCATTAGTCAAGGGTAAATGAGAGGAATGGGTCTGGGTAGGTTACTCTTCGGAGGGTTGCTTTGGACTTTTTGGGTCGAATGGCCTGTTTCCATACTGTAGGGAAGCTAAACTGCATGTCATAAATGTTATGCTGCCATCCATTCAGTCACAGCTAATTGCATTAGTAATTGCATGAGTGATGAATGCCTCATCACCCATACAAAGGCCAACTTAGAATTTTACTTAAACTAACTGGTTATCAATGTTTCCAATACAGGTTAGTATCCCATTAGTATTAAATGCCAAAATTCCATGGAAGACCCACATTGCATGTGGGCAGTGTTAAGTTACTTGCACGTGTTGTCACATAATGGCATGGAAAAAGAATTTTAAAATATACCACAGAACCTTACATGTATCAAATATCCATAAATTCAGGAGAAACCTTAGTCAGGCTTTAATTTTAAACTTTTAAGTCAAGTGGGCATCATTCACTATCTCTCAACATTAACCTGACAACAATAACTTGCATTTATGCCAAGCCTTTTACGTGGGAAGATATCCGAGGGAGCTTGATTACCGGAGCACTAAAATAACCAGTGGAACTTTTGTCTGAACTCCATCGAAAACAGCTAGGCTGGAATTTGTGTGAGCTGTTTGGTTCAGTTCCTCTAGAATATGGGAATTGCTGGTCAGAAAAATGCCAAGGTCTGCCTACTTCACCACCCTGACATTTACATAATAAAAACATATTTATCTCTTTCAACTCACCTGCAACAGATTCAGACACAAAATAAGGAAAGTCCCCATTGGAATCATCAACCGCAAATCACCTTTCTGTCCCAAATGCGTTATACTTTCCGCACATCATGAACAGAAATTACTCAGTAATTTCAGTTCATGATGTGCGGAAATGTGCGGAAATGCTTTTCTCCTGAAAGGAATCTATTTCACAGTTGTATGAACCAGAATTAGTTGTTCCCTTTGTCTGCTGAGCTATCTGACAGCTTCATCTTTATTAATGTACAAGGCAATGCACAATCTTGCCAATATAAACCAGTCAGACAAGCAGAAATGCAACAAACTAGGGATAGCCATACTTGCACAGCTCAGTTAAATCGGTGGCAGTCTCTAACTTTATCTCCAACTGCCCATCTCCTACCCCTGTTTTCTCTCCAGATTCCGAGATATTGTCTAGTCCCCCAAATCTATGTCTACCTTTCCTGAAGAACTGTGTTTGCATTCCTCCAATCAGGGTTACTTCCAAACACAGAATCAACAGCTGTTCCTCAAATCACGATCGACATTTATGAGATTGTGACAAAGGTAAACCATCCCTCCTTAACCTTCTCAAACTGTTTGCGGCCTTTGAAATGGTTGACCACATCAGCCACCTCAAATGTGCTGTATTCATTAAGCTAGGCTGTGCAAAACTTGTTTTATGGTTCCAATTTTACTATTTTAAATTTTGATTCCAAATTTGAAATCTTTGAAACAGGCTTTGTTTAGGTACGGCAAAAGTGATTCATCTATACTGTGCACAGACAGTAATATGTGATTTCTAATTCTACCTTTCAACCTGATGAAAATTGTTGCAAGTTAAACTCTTTTGTACATCTTATTTTGTCCAAATCAAAGTACGTGTCATAGAAAGACCATAAGAAACAGGAACAACAGCAGGCCATTCATCCCCTCTAACCATTCAATAGGATAATACTTGATCTGATATTTCTTATGTCAGCTTTCCGGCTCTTTCCCCATAACCTTTGATTTCCCAACTGATCAAGAATCTTTATATCTCCACCTTAAATGTACACAAGGACTCTGCCTCCAAAGCTCCCTGCAGTAAGAGGTTCCAAAGAACCTTTGAGGAAAGAAATTCCTCCGCATCTCTATTTTAGACTGGAGAAACTTTATTCTGAGACCAAGCCCACTGGTTCTTGACCCTCCCATGAGGGGAACTATAAGATCTTGAATCCCTTCCAAATAGTTCCTTCAAGTAAACCACTGCACCTACTTGAAAAAAAGATGCTTCTGTCAGATAAGCTTCCTGAATTAAGGGTTGTCAAGAGTTCTGAAGAGCAGAATTATAGCTATTATATTTTCATACTGGTTTAATAGATTCCTCTGTTTAACTGTTATTACATTTGTCACTGAAGTTATTCTGTAATCAGCCTTGGTTAATAGTATTACTGTCTTTTATTTCTTTGCACAGGACTGTCCCAGATGATATTGAGACATTGAAAGAAGATTAGCTATGTTTACTGCTTTAACAAAGTTACCCGGTCCACCCTGGAAAGCCAAGTGTTTCAGACTGCAAGGATATTGAGACATTGACACATCACTCTTCAAAGTTTCTATCACGTAATTCTTACTCTGTTCAACATTTACCACGATTTCTCTTGACCCCTTTGCTGTCTGGCTTTGCTTTGCTTATAGAGTCATAGAGTCATAGAGATGTACAGCACGGAAACAGACCCTTCGATCCAACCTGTCCATGCCGACCAGATATCCCAACCCAATCTAGTCCCACCTGCCAGCACCCGGCCCATTTTTCTCCAAACCCTTCCTATTCATATACCCATCCAGATGCCTCTTAAATGTTGCAATTGTACTAGCCTCCACCACTTTCTCTGGCAGCTCATTCCATACACATACCACCCTCGGAATGAAAGAATTGCCCCTCAGGTCTCTTTTATATCTTTCCCCTCTCACCCTAAACTTATGCCCTCTAGTTCTGGACTCCCCCACCCCAGGGAAAAGACTTTGTCTATTTATCTTATCCATGCCCTCATGATTTTATAAACCTCTATAAGGTCACCCCTCAGCCTCTGACGCTCCAGGGAAAACAGCTCTAGCCTATTCAGCCTCTCCCTACAGCTCAAACCCTCCAACCCTGGCAACATTCTTGTAAATCTTCTCTGAACACTTTCAAGTTTCACAACATCTTAACTGATTTTCACTATTGGATAGTCAGAGATTTCTTTCAACTAAATATTGGGAGGATAAAAGCTATTATCTTCATACCATAAAATCATTGCCAAAGAATCTGTCATCTAACTACTGACTCTGTCCCACTCCCTTGTCTAAGTCTGAACCTGACTGTTCACAACCTATGCGTCATATTTGATCCTGGTATGAGCTTCTAAGCATTTTTCTATGGAATACCAAAATCATCAACTTCTATCTCCATAACAACATCTTTTTATTTATTATTCTTTCATGTGACATGGATGTCACTGGCAAGGCCAGCATTTATTGCTCATTTGTAATTGTCAGTGAGAAAATGATTCGGAGCAGCTTTCTTGCCCCACTGTTGTCCAAGTGCTGTTAGGAAAGGAGGTCCAAGATTTTGACTCAGTGCCAATGAAGGAACAGCACTATAGATTGACCTGTGTTCCCATGTATCTGCCGCTCTTGTCCAACTAGGTGGCACAAGTTGAAAGGGTTAGGGTTAGAGTTAGGGATGTTGCAGGAGCCTTGGTGAGTTGCTGCAGTGCATCTAACTCCAAGCATTAGCAACAATGTGAGTGAATTCTAAGATAGTGGATGGGTATTGATAAAGTGGGCTGCTTTGTCTTGGATGGAGTCAAACTTCTGAGTGCTGTTGGAGACACACTTATCCAGCCTAGTCGGCTGTGTATTCAATCACACTCTTGATTTGTGCCTTGGAGATGTTGGACAAACTTTGGGGACTCTACAGGTGAGTTATTTATTGCAGAATCCCTACCTCTAATCTGATTACCTCATCATAATAATTATGAGTGGTCTACATATATTTCTGGTTGTTGCCAATACCAGGACGTTGATGTCTGGAGATTTACCAATGGGAATTCTATTGAATATCAAGAGGAGATGCTTAGATTCTATCCTCTGAGATGGTTAGCTGGCACATGTGTGGTATAAATGTTGCTTGCCACTTATCACACCAATTGGCACCACACACCAGCGCTTGGATTGTTTGCAAAGCCTTTCTTTCATAGAAGTTTGCCTTTGTAGAGAATAAATGACCTTGTGTGCATAGTCTGATGACTAAGTGGGAATTAATATTGCCAAGTGAGTAGTTTCAGAAGAAGAATTTATGTTGATGAGTTCCCTGCTCTTCCCACTAGCCTATATCTGGTTAGTCACGGATCTTTTGAGGGGGACAAAGGCAGTGCTTGTGAAGGAGATATATCTGTTGTCTGTCGCTATCTGTTTTGAATCTTGACTTCAGTTACTTGGAATATTTTCACTTCGAGAACAATGGTCTGACAGTGATTAATTTCAACATGGTCAAAGCTGCATGTGGTATATTCATTTTAAAATGGGGAAAAGTATGAGAATGTGAAAACTTTAATACCTTAATATAGTTTATTTTTAACACAGCTTGCTGGATGACTAAAGATATAGAAATTAAAATGAGATAGACAAAGGGAAACCTATGACAAATATAAGAATCATAATTTCATAGAGAACCAAGTTAGTGTGGAAAGTACAGAGGAACTGAGAAAAAAAAGGTAATAATAGACATGGAGGGAATATTAGAATAGATTAGCAGCCAACCTATGGGGAATCCAAACTCATGAATAATACAATAGTTCAGAACTAAAAGAAGAGATATTTTTATGGATGCAAAAGGAGACATTAAAATTAATATTTTGGAGAAGTGGAGATTACCACTAAGGGATGACTCAGCACTGACATTGGACATGATAAAGGTAAAGAGGAAGTAGATAAAATGTTGGCAGTCATCTGAATTGAAATGTCAATGTATTCTATACTCTACACTGCTAACAAAAGTAAAAGTACAAATCATGAAGATTCTGACTCCAATTTTACTGACATATGTATTGGTGCCCAGAAAATGGGATGATTGTAAATGTCACACACCATTTTAAAAAACTGAGGAATGGGATAAACATGAAAATTACAGCCGAACATGGTGGGAAATTTTTGAGATACAAAAATCAGGGATACAATAAATTGACATTTGAAAAGTGAATGCCAGACACATTTGTTAAACATTAATCATTTATGTTTGCAAGCTCATTTTTTTTATTAACTAACGTGGGGGTTGAAAAATGTGATGCTGGAAAAACACAGCAGGCCAAGCAGCATCCGAGGAACAGGAGAATCGACGTTTTGAGCATAAGCCCTTCTTCAGGAATCTAACCTACATGGCCAAGTTATCGGACTAAGCAGTGAAAAGGTTTGATGATGGTAGAACTGTTGACGCTGTGTGTAACTATCCTTTAGATTCTGTCTCCACACACTTCCAAGTACTCAGCAATCTTATCCCTAATACTGGTCCAATTCTAAATGGAAGCAGGAAGACAGACCTTAGGATGTATGTACACAAGATTTTGAAAGTGGCAGGACATATTGGGAAGGCTGTTAAAAAAATGTAGAGACTATTTGGGTTTATCAATAAAGACATAGGTTACAACAGGATTGAAGTTATACCAATTGTTTTTGAGACATTGGAAGTGCCTCAGCTGCAGTGTTGGGTTCAACGTTTACTTAAGGGAGAATGTCCAGGTTCTGAAGAGTCCAAATCTTGTGTGACATTTACAATCATCCCATTTTCTGGGCACCAATACATATGTCAGTAAAATTGGAGGAGAGATCTTGTAGAATAGCAGCAGAATAGACTTCAGTTCTCTGGGGAATTTAGAAAAGCTTAGAAAAGAGATTAAATGATTGCTAGAGGTGTTTGAAATCATGAATGGTTTTGAACCAACGTTAAAGCTTAAATACTGAAAGTATCAAAAAACAGCAAATGGTGGTAAGTAGTTGTGTCTCCGAACCAGAGAATGGTAGACAGTGGCATTGCTTCAGAATTTGCTGATGATATCAAATGTAAAGGTGTGGCAATTGTGATGATGAAACCAATTGACATAGCAGCATAATGGGCAGACAAGTGGCAAATAGAATTTAATACAGATAGATATAAAGTGATGCATTTTGGCAATTGGTATAGGAAGAGACAATGCAGGTCTACTGCTGCAACTCGCAAGAGCTCAAAACAAGGACAGAGGGGCATGAGGTTCGGGCGCATTGTTATTTCAAGGTGCAGGGAAGTTAATAAAGTACAAGGGATTGTGGGCTTCATAAATAGAGATATCGAATACAAACAAAATCAGAGAGATTATGCTGAGTATTTTATAAGGCTCTGGTTAGGTCAACACATTGCAGATGGGATGTTGAGGTCCTTGAACAGGGTACAGGAGACTTACCAGAATGGTTCCAGGAACCAGGAAATTTAGCTGTAAGGTTAGCATGGAGAGGTTAGGGTACTTCTCCTTAGAACATAGGGGGTTTTGGGAGATCTGACAAAGTGTGTAAGATTTGGACTGCTTTCAATGAGGTGAACAAAGAAAAGATGTTCCTATTAGCTACAAGGACGAGTGGATAAAATAATTACAGGAATGAGCAGGCAGGGAATCTTTATTTGGGATTGTTTTAACAAGAGCTGGTAATAGTATAATGGGCTTCAAGCCTTCTTCAGTGTTTTATTAATCTGTCATTTTTAATGATAATTATCTAAATAAGGAATTGAAAGGACTTCACTACACAATACTAGAGTTGCCTTCCCTATTAATTAGTTGCTGTCAAGATTTGTGTTGTTTATTTTGTGTTGTATCACCTTATATAAAGGAACAAATCAGTTTTGGTTAAAGGGACTGCACTATCCCAGGGAGACGACAGTCTAGTGGTATCATCGCTGGACTATTAATCAGAGACTCAGCTAATGCTTTGAGGACCTGAGTTTGAATTCTACCACAGCAGACGGTAGCATTCTAATTCAATAACCATTAGGAATTAAAAGTCTAATGATGATCAAAAAAAAATTAGTCATTGTCAGAAAAACCCAACTGATTTACTACTGCCCTTTAGAGAAGGAAACTGTCATCCTTACCAGGTCTGGCCTACACATGACTCCAGACCCACAACAATGCGGCTGCCTCTTATCCAACCTCTGGGCAATTAAGGATGGGAAATAAGTGCTGACCTAGTCAGCAATGTGCACATCCTGTGAACAACAGTAATAAACTAATTGAATTGAAGCAGCCTTTGTTTTGACAAAACATTAGGAAACATGGCATTTAGGTGTAAGTGAATCAAGGTTACATGAATTATGAAAACAGGAAGTGTGCAAACAGGTGGGTTGGTGATTAGGTCTAACCTTTCTTAGATTATACAAGATTTGTAGATAAACTCAGCAAACTAAAGGTAAATGTAGGTAGGAGTGTTTTCACAGACTCCAGTGTGTTTGAAGGGCAAATGTTAATTGAATGTTGGGATTAAGTTTCAATTTGAATGTACATACCAAGTTGAAACTCAGCCAAGCAAATGATGCAATGGATTATGTCATCACCCACATGCCTTTTAACTGAATAATAGACACTGTTTTTACAACAGTAGGAAGAACTGTTACTATTCAAACAGTGATGTGGGATATAGGTAGTGTTACTTTTGCAATCATAATTACTTATGCAAGGTAAATGCACTCACACCAGTGTACACTTGTTTCAACCCAAGAGCTGAGTCAACAAGAATGAAAACTATGTGGAGGAAATATATAATTGTTTTTGTGTTAGCTAAAATGTGAATGCAAGAATGAAATGTGCCTGCTAACAATGGTAGACAAATAGATAAGGTGCTGTGAGGATGTAGGTTAAGCCAGATATGCTTGTACAAGCAGTAGTTATAAGCATCTGTTTCCCACTTTTGCAAAAACACAAAAACAAACCCCAATTAAAAGGTCATAAGGATCAATATGGTTAGGGAAAGGGAGGAAATTGCACATGTGAAGGAAGTAGATGAAGAAGGATATACCTAACAATGGGCCACAGCAGGATGCGGTGAAATGGCTGAGTAAAACTTGTACTTTGTTACGCACAAGGCCGGATAAGGCAAGAGATAAACAATAGTAATGGGCACTGGGTTTGGAGTATTGAATCCTATATAAGATATGTACTTGCTAAACTCTGCGTGTCTATTTTAGGCACCACACTTGCAAGCGTATAATAAACATACTGATTGTTTCAGATTTTGTATCGGACTGAAATTATTGAAGTGAGTGAGCTTTGTTTCTCACAGTGATAAAAAATCTGGATCACTGTTATCAACAGAAATCACTGACTGATCTCAAGTGAAGTTGGATGACATTGTCACATTAATTCTGGTAGAAATTCCTCCCAGATATTCTCAGAATCTTGAAATGAACTTCTCCTGGTGTTCCCTCTTACATGAGCACTTACCTCAAGGGCTTGCTCTAGTAATCCATCAGTCAAATGAATGATGTTCAGCGCATGATATCATGGCCATGTGCTAATGTGTGATATCAGCTTGTTTTCATCTAACTTCCCCCCAGCCCCACACCCCTATTTATCTCTCAGCCCCCTTGTCCCCACCCCCGACATTCCCGATGAAGAGTTTATGCCCAAAACATCGATTCTCCTTCTCCTCGGATGCTGCCTGACCTGCTGTGCTTTTCCAGCACCACACTCGCGACTGTCTCGGTTGGATATCACTGTTAAAAGGATACACTTCATACAGAGATATAACCCAACAAAAACTCACTATGCCCAGCTGCAACACATTCGAATGCAACTGAATTCAGCTGAAGCAGCTCACTAGTTGACAATTTGCTGTAGCTTTCTGATGGCAAGTGCACTTCCAGAAATTCACCCTATGCAAAAACGTTTACAGAATTACAGTGTCTTTCACAACTTCAAAACAACCCAATGCGATTCACAGCCACTAAAGCACAACTATCCCTTGTGTCATGCTGCTGGTTTGTTTTTACAGAGCAATATGCTAAACGACAACTGTGCAAGAAAAATCCCTTTTCCAGAAGAAGACATATAAAATGGGTTATGTTCCTCAATTATAATCTCTATAATAAAACCTATGGGCTACCCACAACTTTGAATAAAGAATTCTCTTCAGAACTTGTGAGCTACACATAACCTACCAACTCTTAATGACATCCTCCTAATATGCAGCTCTCTGGCTTCAATTCACTGCCTAACTTGCACTGTCTTCGGCTTTATCCTTCTCCCCGTGTCCTGCCACCTCTCTCTTACCTCCTGTCATAGTGTCATAGAGATAAACAGCACTGAAACAGACCCTTCGGTCCAACTCGTCCATGCCGACCAGTCCCAACCCAATCTAGTCCCACCTGCCAGCACTTGGCCCATATCCCTGCAAACCTTTCCTTGTCATATACCCATCCAAATGCCTTTTAAATGTTGTAATTGTACCAGCCTTCACCACTTTCTCTGGCAGCTCATTTCATACATGAAACACCCTCTGCGTGAAAAAATTGCCCTTTGGTCTCTTTTATATCTTTCCCCTCTTACCCTAAAACTATGCCTTCTAGTTCTGGACTCCCCCGCCCCAGGGAAAAGACTTTGTCTATTTATTCTATTTGTCTATGCCCCTCATGATTTTAAAAGCCTCTGTAAGGTCACCCCTCAGCCTCCGACACGCTAGGGAAAACAGCCCCAGCCTAATCAGCCTCTCGCTATAGCTCAAACCCTCCATCCCTGACAATATCCTTGTCAGTCTTTTTTGAACTCTTTCAAGTTTCACAACATCTTTCCAATAGGACTGAATCCTTCAATTCCTCTAACCCTCTCTTTGCTACATCTTTTACTCATTGCCTCTTCTGTCTGCACTCCTCTCCGTCTTGTCACTACATCTCACTTGTCACCTCTCCTACTCACTCCCTCTCCCACTCGCCCCTCTCACTCATCCTTCTCTCTTTCTTGCTCCCCATCCCATGTGCTTACCATTTGTCTCACTTGCCCTTCTCTCTTGCCTGACCTGCACCCTCTACACTCCCACCCCATCCTTTGCATTTGTCCCAATGCCCCTTTCCTGCTCACCCTCTCTCCAACTCACAACCTGTTCCGTCTCCAGTTTACCCCTCCCTTCCGTCTACCCCTTTTCCCAGCCACCTCCTCCCCTGCACACTCCATTCCAAAGAGCACTTTGTCCCCTTGCTGCCTCTCCCTCTCACACACCCTGCCTGCTCAGAACCTCCTCCATTGTCAGCTCCTGCTGCTTGCCCCCTCTCTCACTCATTGTCTTTGCTGATTCCTCAGCACTGCCACTCACTTATCTCCTTGCATGTCTCCCCTCAGACCCCGAGCACAGCCGGTTTCTGTGAATCCTCACATCTCCACTTGGACAACACCAGTCTCACATACAAACGTGTGCGCCCACAGTGATTGAGGAACTCCTCAGTGGTTCATTGTGAGGGGAGTAAAATATCAAATGGCAGCTTCACGACTCCACCATTTCAAAGCTCTCTCCTTTCAGTGTCATTGGGTGAGCTGCCAGCCAATCCCTTCTTGCCGTACAGTCTGCTCAGCGGCGTTGAACGGTTCAAGCACCAGTGGTCATTTAGCTATGCTTGGCATCTCACGGATTGGCATTGCAGCATGATATGCCATGTGTGTAGAGTTAATAAGCAAATGTGTGGCACCTGATGGCCTGATGCACATTGTGCAGGCACACAGACTGGAGGCACCATTCAAGCAGCCTCCCTCTTTCATCGATGTGGGGGAGCCCAATAATTCAGTAAATGAAACATTCCTCTGTTTGAATCACCATGATCACAGATCACAACCTGAGAATCATTTAATTTCAAAGTGCACTTTTAAAAAAAAAGAGGACTGATACAGCCGAAGTGACTATGGGTGTACATTTAGCACCTTTCTTGAAAGAGAGACCTTGCAAAATGGTGGAAGTGACTGCTCCTCTGTGGCTGCCAACAAGAGCCAAGGCCATGACAATGTAGATAGGGTCCAGAAATATAGGGAGGCAGGAAGAAGTGTGGAAGGGCCATAACGGTAGGGGATTGATCAGTGAGGGGAGTTGACAGAGGATTTCTGTGGCCATATCTGTGACTCCAGGATGGCATGTTAAGTCTTTGTGCCAGGCTCAAGGTGTTCACGGAGCAGCTGAAGGGCATTCAGAAGGAGAAGGGAGAGCCGGAGGTGATGGTCCATACTGAGACCAATGACAGAAATCTGGTCCTGTAAGCAAACTGTAGAGAAAGTTAAAAATCACACAACACCAGGTTATAGTCCAACAGGTTTATTTGGAAGCACTAGCTTTTGGAGCGCTGCTCCTTCATCAGTTACCTGTGGAGTAGGACCATAAAGCACAGAATCTATAGTAAAAGATCAGTGTCATCCAACTGAAATGATATATTGCATGACACTGTAATCGTTTGCTATATATTGTCTGTCTTATGATCCTGTTCCACAGCTCCCTAATGAAGGAGCAGCGCTCCGAAAGCTAGTGCTTCCAAATAAACCTGTTGGATTATAACCTGGTGCTGTATGATGTTTAACTTTGTCCACCCCAGTCCAACACCGGCACCTCCATATCAAAACTTTAGAGAGTGAGGTAGGAAATTGAAAAGCTGGATTTCAGTGGTAATAATCTCTGGACAACTCACAGCAACCCATAGTAGTAAGTATAGAAGTGGAAGGATAAATGAGATGAATGCATGCCTGGAGACATGGTGCAAGAGGGAGGGCTTTAGATTCCTGACACCTTGGAACTGTTTCTGAGTGATGTAGGGACTGCGCAAGTCTTGCATCTGAACAGGGTGCCTCCAGCCTCTTGTTGCGAATCCTAATGGTCTGGTTTTGCACCAGATCAGCAGGGGATGGGATCCTAACAATTCATTCAGAGGAGAGAGAAGCTGAGATGGAATTAAAAGTTAAAAAGTGAGTAAATCTGGACGGCAGAGAAAAACCCTGGCTAGATAAGAATGAACTGAGTTAAATGAGGCTAAATGAAATATATTTTCATGCAAAGCGCCTGAGGAACAAGTCAGACTAGCTAAGGGCAGAAACTTGCACATGGGAGAATGTTATCATAATCAGAACGGAGATTTGGCTGAAAGGTGGGCAGGATTGGCAGCTTAACATTCCTGGTTATGAGATATTCAGATAAAATAGAGAGGTGGGTAGAAGTGATCAAGGAAGAATTGCAATATTGAGCAGGGAATCGATTATAGCAATGAGGGGGGGATGATATATTGGAAGCTTTATCAAGTGAGGCCCTTTGGGTGGAAGTAAAAACCACAAAAGGGGGAACCATGTGTTGGATGTGTACTAAACACCACCAGAGAGTCAGAGATATAGATAATCACATATGCAATGAGATTTCAGAGGAGTGTAAGAGTAATCAGGCAGTTATTGCAGGGGATTTTAACTACCAAAATATGAACTGGGATAGTGTTACTGTGCAATGTAGCGAGATAATTAAATGCTTTAATTGCAACTAAGAGAACTTTTTTAGTCAATAGAAAGCAAGAGAGCTAATATTCAGAAATGAGGCTAGGCAGGTGGAAGACATCTCAAAAAGGGAGCCATTTTGGATTCAGTGACCATAACTCAGTTAGATTTAGGATAGCTGTGGGAAAGGATAAGGATGAGCTAGGAATAAAAGTACTAAGCAATGGAAAGATCAATTTTACTAAGCTACGATACAATTTGGTCAAAATGGACTGGGAGCAGTCCCTTGCAGTTAGAACTGTCAGAACAGTGGAAGGCCTTCAAGCAGGAAATAATGAGGTACAGCCAAATACATTCATGTAAAGACAAAGGTTGAGGACCTATCTGGTGAAGCCGGATATGAAGGGACATAAACGGTAGGATTAGAAAAAAAGTTTGTGGCAGATATTGACAGCACACTGCAGCAAATACCCTTGAGGAATATAAATGGTAGTGTCCCTACCCCTGGACCAAGAGGCTTCAGTTCAAATCCCACCTCTTCCAGAGGAGTGTAATACTATCTCTCAACAGGCTGATTAGAATAAAAACAGGTTAAAGAACAAAAAACAATAAAATTAAGAATTGTAAAAAGTGCAGAGGGAAGCAATGAGAGTAGATGAGAAAACCTTTGCTGGGAGAATATAGGGAAAAACTAAAGGGATTTTAAAAATATATAGTAAGGGCAAGAAAAGAATTAGGAAATGAATAGGGTTCATCTGAGGCTGTACAGGTAATCTGAGGATCTGGGAGACATGGACCACTATCCTTAATGAATATTATGCATTGGCCAATGCAATGGAAAAGGATGTGATGGGTATAGACATCAGAGTGGATGGTTGTGAAGTATTACAACAAATTAATATAGACAGAAAGCTGGTACCTGCAGGTTTAGCAATGAAGAAATCTGCAGGCCTGGGTGATATATATATCTCAGGCTGTTGATGGAAACAAAAGAGGAGATTTTGGCACCAGTTGCCAAATCCTTTTTCGTCGCAGGTACAGTGCCAGGTGATTGGAGGCCTGCTGTTATTGCCCAATTATTAAAACAGGAAGGTAGGAACAGATCAGGGAGCAGTATGGTGGCTCAGTGGTTAGCACTGCTGCCTCACAGCACCAGGAATCCGGGTTCAATTCCAGCTTTGGGTGTCTGTATGGAGTTTGCATATTCTTCCTCTGTCTCTGTGGGTTTCCCCTGAGTGCTCCAGTTTCCTCCCACAATCTGCTGGTTAGGT
Source organism: Chiloscyllium plagiosum (assembly GCF_004010195.1). Classification (NCBI taxonomy): domain Eukaryota; kingdom Metazoa; phylum Chordata; class Chondrichthyes; order Orectolobiformes; family Hemiscylliidae; genus Chiloscyllium; species Chiloscyllium plagiosum. The sequence continues at coordinate 78,349,211 of NC_057720.1, read as the reverse complement.
GAATTAGCCATATTAAATTGCCCATAGTGTTCAGGGATGTATAGGTTAGGTGCATTTGTCAGGAGTAAATTTAGAGTAATGGGAAAAGGGTTTTGGTGGGATACTCTTTGGAGGGTCAGTGTGGACTTGTTGGGCCAAAGAGCCTGTTTCCACACTGTAGGGATTCTAATTCCAAATCAGGAAATCACAGGCGAGTCAACCAAACCTTGGCAGTGAGGAAGTTATTAGAAAGAACTCTGAGAGACAGAATGTACTGGAGAGATAAGGATTAATTAGTGTGGATTTGGTAGTGACTTGGGTCATTTGAGGAAAGAGGTAGAAGGTTTTAGAGGGAAGTTGAGGGTCCTTGTTTGCACACAGAGGGTGGTTGGATTCTGGAACTCCAGGCCTGAAGGGATGGTTGAGTCAGAAACCCTTGTGACATTCATTCACTTGTATTGCCATAGTCTCCAGGGCTAAGGTGCCAAAAGTTGGAAAATGGGATTAGTGCTGTCAAATCTTTGTTGACTGGTAAAGACACAATAGGCCAAGCGGTCTCCTTCTGTGCTGCAAATGAAGAAGCTTCAGAGGGATGGTTTTAAAATGGAGAAATGCACTTTGAGAATATTGGACTGTCAACATGATGGTGCAGAGATATAACATTCAGGGTGAGAGATGTTTTATGCTTTCAAGAATGCACAGGGACAGGGATTAAAACCAAAAGTCTCCTCTGGTTTGTGTACCATAGTATTCTGACATCCTGTGGACTACAGTGCTATGAAGGTGAGAATTTGGAGAGCAGTTATTAAACACGCCTGCAATACAGGTAAATAAAGGTCACTCTTGCTCTTTCTGAATGCTGCCAGCCACTGTCGACAGAAAGGGAAACAATAGAATTTCAATCTTGAAATCAACTGTTCAATAACCTACATCAATACTACCAATAATGTCTGATGTAATTGTTGGCTGACCTGTATATCTTTAATGTTTTTCTTTTTGTTAATCGACTCATTTCTTATTCCTAATCTGCATGTATGTCTGTTGCATTACTACTTTTTCTTGCATTTACATTAGATTAGATTACTTACAGTGTGGAAACAGGCCCTTCGGCCCAACAAATCCACACTGACACTCTGAAGAGCAACCCACCCAGAACCATTCCCCTACATTTACCCCTTCACTTAACACTATGGGCAATTTAGCATGGCCAATTCACATAACCTGCACATTTTTGAACTGTGGGAGGAAACCAGAGCACCCAGAGGAAACCCACACAGACACGGGGAGAATGTGCAAACTCTACACAGACATTCGCCTGAGGTGGGAATTGAACCCAGGTCTCCGGCGCTGTGAGGCAGCAGTGCTAACCACTGTGCCACCGTGCCGCATGTTTAGTAACTCATAAATTCACTCTTTTTTTGGTGAATGCAATAAACACCCAGTTAAATTAGTTTTTTTTTGGAACAAAAATTCATTTGGTCTGGGAGAAAGACATCCACAAGGGCGGTAGATTAATCTAGTTGCGATCAACTCAGAGGACGAATGAGGAGCTGATTCATCGCTCCTCATGTGGGTGCCTGATATTGTGGGGTTTCCGGACTGGAACCTCTAATAACCTGAGTAACCTCACTCAGAGTCTGGGGACGACAGCGTCCATGTTTTGGTTCTGGGAATAAGTGTCCGACACTGCCAAGCTGGGTTACAACAATACAAGTCTCAGTGGTAGATTTCTTTATACACACTCACAGAATGACTAGGCCAACATTTATTGCCTGGCCATAATGCCCTAGAGGGCAGTTAAGAGTCAACCACATTGTTGTGGGTCTGGAGTCACGTGAAGGCCAGACCAGGTAAGGATGGCAGTTTCCTTCCCTAAAGGACAGTAACAAACCAGGTGAGGTTTTTCAACAATCAAGAATTGATTCATGGCCACCATTAGGCTCTTAATTGCAGGTTTCTTCCCCTCCAGTCAAATTCAAATTCTAATTCTGCCTTGTCAGGATGAGCTGAGTTTCTGGATTAATAGTCTAATGATAATACCACTAGGCCATTGCCTCCATTGGCCAGCCTGCCCCATCAAGGAATTATACCCTATCCTGAGCAGGAGTCATAGTTGGTCATGCGTCTGCTCTGTGGCATCGGCAGATCAACCGTCTACCTGAAGTAAGGAGCTCCACTTGCCCATGACTCTGAGAATTTTACCTTCCATGAACAGAAATCGAAAACCAACATAAATGTCCAGAACTGGATATCTCTCTTCAAATTTCCTCAAAGGCAAGCAGCCTGACAGATTGCTGTTCAAATCTCGGTCAGTTGCTGACAGGTGGAAGTCTGACAAAGCCAGTAAAGAACTCTCTTTCTGTCAGATGAAAGGTTTCAGCTTTTCCCATAGCAGATACAAACACAGTAAGGTGAGGACCATTTCTCCTTCCCTGTGCACTGCAATTCGGTCCATCCAACTGGTTATTGATATCAGTGAGAGAGACCTAAGCTTCAACTGCGACTTGAAAGAAAATGTTGGGTTTGCCATATACCGATGTTGGTCCGATAAGTCATACATACAAGATTCCCTTGTATTTTCGACTAACAGCAGGGAATCCCTCCCAGTTTCCTGATGGATGTCTATCCTTCTACTAACATCACTACAAAACAAATTACATTATTGTCTGTGGGGAACATTGGATGTTGAGTTCCTGTTATGACAGTGACAGCCCTTGACGCATTGGCTGGGCACGTGGATGGCGCTACTTAAAAGTAAGATCTTTCTGCCTGATGTCAAGTAAGTCCGGATAAAGCATGCTGGAGTACTGCAGCAAGCTTCTTCAGCAACGGTCTCTGAATGGGGCAGCATGATAGCTCAGTGGTTAGTGCTGCTGTCTCATAGTGCCAGGGACCTAGGTTTGATTCCCACCTCAGAGTTTGCATGTTCTCCCTGTGCCTCTGGGTGCTCTGGTTTCCTCCCACAGTCCAAAGATGTGCAGGTCAGGTGAATTGGCCGTGCTAAATTGCCTATAGTGTTCAGGGATGTGTAAGCTAGGTGCGTTAGTCAGGAGTAAATGTAGGGGAATGGATGTGTAACTCTTCAGAGGGTCAGTGTGGACTTGCTAGACCCAAGGACCTGTTTCCACACTGTTGGAATTCTATGAAAGTCTTGACTGAGCGTCATCTTTTAATTAGGTAATCACAGGAACTCTGGAAAAAGTCTGGTAGTGTTAGCACACAGAAAATCTGCCACCTTGTGGCAAACATTAAGAAAATTTCTGAATTTCGCTCTCTCTTACCAGCGTTCCTTTTCCAATGCTGACAATTTTAATACAACTATATTTGACAGACGGCAGGTGACTGTTGCTATGGTTGAACTGGCCTGGTAGCTGCCGTTCAAAGCCAAAGTCATGAACAGGATTTTACAGGTAGGTCTGATCACAACAGCTGTCTGCTCAGAACATATGAAATCAACACAATGAAAAATGTATCTTCTGTCAAAGCAGCAGTGTGACTAAAACAAAAAAAAAATCATCGCTTTGCCCTCACCCCCGGATGCAATTTCAACTTCACTTGCTGGTAATTTAAGATGTCAAATTTCAATACGCTTTCTGCGCTGAGTTCGAACAAAAGGAGGAATGGAAGTGAAAGGTGGAATTAAAGGTAAAGTCACCACAGAACAATAAGACTGCTCTCTCTTTAGGTGCTTTAACCTGAGGGTCACCATGCCTCAGTGGAGGGAAGAGGTTGTGAAGGAGAATCTTTCATGATAACGCCAGCCAGTATGGGAATTGAACCCACGCCATTGGCATTACAAACCCAGCCACCTGAGCTGGAACACACTCACATTTTTGCGAGACTTCACCATTCGCGCATGTCAATTTCCAGACCACACCTCCAGAAGTGTTTTTTAAGGAACGGTTCAAGCAGTAAAAAAAAAGTGAATAATCTGTTGTGATCATTCCAGGGCTGTCAAAATGAACCTATAATTGTCTTGTAATAATGATCCTCATGGATCATTTATGAATACTTAATGTCATTGAAAGGATGATGCTTTAATACCTTGAGCTAAATGTTGTATGAGGCTGATCAGTGGGTGTGGGAATTGTGGTGAGTCATTATCTGCAGGTCAGTGACTGGTGGTGAGAAGGGCACTACCTGGAGATCCTTCTTGTATGCCCAGTCAGTTTGCACCACTGCACGCTGCCCTCGAAGTCGGGCTACAGGGGGTTAGAGACTGTTGCACACCTCCTCTGGAATGTGCCTTTGCAGAAGGAAGTCTGGAGAGAGATGCAATGGTTTTTTGTCGAGGTTCACCCTGAGCAGCTCCGTGATGTGGGACTCTGTGATTTACGGCTGTTCCCCAGGAAGCACACCGAGACAAACATCGACTGAGCCTGGAGGACCATCAACTCGGGGAAAGGCCTTCTTTGATCTGCCTGAAACCTGTCAGTCTTTGAGAACAAGGAGTTGACCCTCACTGAGTGCTGCAGCCTGGCACATTCCAAGGTCCAGGACTACCTGCTGAGGGACACACTAAAGCTTGGGGCAGCAGCCGCCAGGGTGCTCAGGGGAAAGACCACTGTCTCAGGTCTTTCTGATAAAGTTAAATGGGGGTCTGTTCTATTATCGGACTCACCTGGTGCCTCAAATATATTATATGTAATTTTGTATTAGTAAAAAATTCCTTTAGTCAGTTTTTTGGATAGAACCAAACTCCAGAGTTTGCTTGTTTGTACAGTGCCACTGCACTGAACTTAACTGCTTTAGCAATTATGTATGTAAATAAAGATATTTTTCTGAATAAAGGATATTTTTGTAATTAAAAAAAGACAGTGCAAAATGTGCTGCTGAGTGACTTCAAACTCTGTATGGCCAGTTGCAAGCTTCAGTGCAAGGGAGGGAAGAGAACATCTTTCCACAGGGAGCTAGCAGACTCTGCGGTTAAGCATTGCAACAATGGGAGGAACTGAGCCAACTAACGTCAATGCCAGGGGTCTGTCCTCAAGGCAATGTGTACAGTGTTGAAAACTTCAGTGACTTCACATAAATGGTCCAAGTAATTGAATAGGTCTTCAATTCCTAACTCAAATCAACCACACTACCGACATAACAGTTGTCTCTAAGCACCACATCCTCGTCACTCCCATCCATAATCTCCAGCAATTAGGAGTCATGACTAACATATGCTCCACTTCCAGAAAGTTACCACAGTTGCAAAACTCAGGCCAACATTTCACAGCTTCCACATCCTGACAGCTATTCAATTATGATGTGCACATCCTTCAAACCCTTTGCAATACGCTGTCTGAGGCTCTTCCTCTGTGGCAAGACAAGTTGATGCAGCAAAAAGCCCTCATCAAGGGGAAGGCACAGCTGAGTGTCCATAGCCCCTGAGTGGAGTTGGTACTTGGTAAGGAATGGTGGTTGTCACTACAATGGTGGAGGCCAGTATCAGGGATGGTAGCTATGTTTCTGCTTAAAGCAGTTTCTCAAAATCCTAGGTCACCCTAATCCTCAAAACTGGTGTCAATCCAGACTGCAGATCATTGTAACCACATACCTTTCACTTCCCAGCATCATCACCATCATTCACTCTGCCTCCTCTCCTGTGCAGTTATGCTTTCATAGGCCCAGTGACTACCAGGCGGTTCCTGAAGACGAAGAGGAGCAGATCTCTGAGGAAGAAGCACCATCAATTAATCTGACAGTCACAGCCATCAGATCGCTACAAGTAATTTATAGTGTATGATAGAGCCAGGACCTCCATATAGTGAGGGAGCAGACATGAGGGGGCTGTAACTAGTTCAAGGAGAAAGGCAAATGTGTGTGTCAGCTCTTTGAAGTTGTGATGGGTGCTGAGGCAGAAAATTCAAGTGGCCAGTTTGCAGGATGGGAAATTACACCATAACAGTTGATGGTTTTTTTTTGGCTTGATTATTGGATGTGAGCTTCAGTGGCTGGGCTGACATTTATTGTCCATGGCTAATTACCCCTGAAAACCTCTGCGGTTCATGTGCTCTCGGTAGACCCACAATGGCATTAGGGAGAGAGTTTCATGATTTCGATCTGGTGGCACTTAAAGAAAGGTAATAAATTTCCAGAAGGGAGCTGATAAACAATGCTGCACAGATGTGTTGTCCCTCCAAGGTTCTGTGTAAGGCAATCAGCATCAACCAATTGCAGCATTGACTCCCTATTCCAGAAGCTGTTGCCATGTGCAGACCTCAGGACGCATGTAGTTGGAAAGAAAATTTGAGGGAACACTGCTTGTAGGTTCCCATATATTGCTGCCCTTGTCCTTTTAGAGGTCAGTCAAAGATACTGTCTAAGGACCTTTAGTGAATTTCTGCAGTGTATTTTGTAGATGAACATTGGTGATGGAGGGACTGGATGTGCCCGGATGTGGTGCCAATCAAGAGGGCTGCTTTGTCCTGGATGGTATCAAGCTTGAGTGTTGTTGGAGCTGCACCAACCAGGCAAGTGGGGAGTATTCCATCATACACCTGACTTGTGCTTTGTAGATGGATCACTTCAGTTTCTGGTCAATGATAAACCCCCAGGATGTTGATAGGATTATTCAGCAATGGTAACATGATTAAAAATCAAGGGATGGTTTTTAGGTTCTCTCCTATTGATGGACCTTGTGGCACAAATGTTACTTCCTGCTTGTGACTCAAAACCTAGATATTGTCCAGGTTTGCTGCATTTGAAATGGACTGCTTCAATAGCTGATACGTTGCAATTGGTGCTGAACATTAGGCAACTATTGGCGAACATTCCCACTTCTGACCTTATGGTGGAGGGAAGGTCATTGATGAAGCAGCTGAAGATGATTGGACCGAGGACACTGCCCTGAGGAGCTCCTGCAGAGATGTCCTGAAGCTGAGTTGACCGACCTCCAACAACACAATCAGCTTTCTATGTGCCAGGCGTGACCAGCCAGTGGGAGTTTCTCCTGATTCCCATTGACACCAGTTTTACTAGGGCTCCTTAAAGCCTGGTTCAAGGCTTTCTTTGTGCCCTCTGTTGTGAAGTGTAGCCACTGAGTTCTGGCTGAAATAGAAATGGAGCAATGTTGTCTGAAGGCTGAGGTGGGTACAACCTGCTGTCGAGCATCGTAACCCCTGGTTCCTCCACAAACACGTTCTCTTTGCAAAGGCCTCAATATTGGCAGAATATTTTCAGTTTCAAGTTCTTTCAGCACCACGCCCTTCTGAGTGAAAGACCCTCAGTCAGCCCCTCCAACAGTGCAGTGTTCAGTGCTTCCACTAATTGCGCAATGGTAGAAGACCTCCCCCTGCGAGTAACTAGGTGATGCCAATAAATAGTGCTAGTGAGGCAGGACGCATGCATAGTGCAGATAGAAGATGGCATAAATGGGACTTGCCGGGTCCAAAACCTCACAGCACATTGGCATTAGGCAGTGACTGACATTACCATTAGCATGAGGACACCCTAGATTCACTACAGTATGGAAACAGGCCCTTCAGCCCAACAAGTCCACACCAACTCTCCAAAGGGTAACCCACCCAGACCTATTCCCCTACATTTACCCCTGACTATGGGCAATTTAGTATGGCCAATTCACCTAAACTGTACATCTTGGACTGTGGGAGAAAACCAGAGCACTTGGAGGAAACCCATGCAGACTCAGGAAGAACGTGCAAACTCCACACAGACGTTCACCTGAGGTAGAAATCAAACCCAGGTCCCTGGTGCTGTGAGGCAGCAGTGCTAACCACTGAGCCACCGTGCTATCCCTAACTAGAGACCTTTACAACATAGTGATTAACAAAGGCCACATGGGAAGGTTATCAGGAATGGACCTCCGCTGAGTTTCCATCTTCTGCTGCTGTCGTGCCAAAACCAATGGCACCATGGAATTCAGGGTCATGAACTTCAAGCTATGTTTGGTGTTTGGTCTCATTTTAAAACAAAGACTGAGCACTTAAGCCCACAAGAATAACTGCACAGGATTTCAAAGCCTATGCTGAATGATGTTTTTATGTTACCAGGTTATCCAACAAAAGAAAATTAATATGAAGTGAAAAGTACTTCACAAAACATAACAGCCACAGCATTTATTGGTGCTAAACTCTTAATGCTGTGACTAACTTCCCAGCCTCCTGCCAGCTTCTGGCATTCACGAATAGATGGGGGTAGGAATTTCTTCCTCCAGGACAGATGGAAGGTCTCCTTGCTGGAGCATCGGGAAGATTGGATCGGGATAAGAGGTGGGATGATCTCCGGGGATCCTGGATGGTACCGGTCTGTCAAGCAACACAACTAAACAGATAAGCAGCCATTTGTTTTTTCAATTATGACAGTGACTTCACTTCAACCACCCTTCTTTTGCTGCAAGACAATGCGGGACATGTTCTTCCTTCCTTAATAAAGCCGATCACGCTGCTGATGTGACCAACCTTTGCGCACACCTTTGAAAAAATTGCAAGGTCAAGCGAATGCGAAATGGCAAAAGGATCAAAAAGCAGAAACAGAGGAAGAACATTTGCCCAACCGACCTCAAACTTACTAAAAATACATCTGAATATTCATCTGAACTGAACAAAATTTTAAAGAATGACTAAATTGGAGCCGATGAGTAACTAACGATCTGTAGGTAAATATATTGGCCCAATTCTAAACTGTAGATTGAAACGTACAATTCGTTCCATTCATGATGAAACTGATATTTTCAGTTCAGATAAATGAATGCTCATGCTGTACCAAACTTAAAAAAGTGATTTCTGACACTTGGCTTATCTTGATAAAACTTTACATTACAGGAAATATAGAACAAATACCACAGGTATGAAGCTTAAAAACGTTTTTACTTTTACACATAATTGGTTTCAGTGGGAATTTGATTAACCTCTTGATTAACTTCTACATGACTCTGCCCTTGCTGTGTAAGTTCCCTTTTCAGTAACAATGAGTATCTTTGTACATCGGTCTTTGAGAACCTATGGACTTTGTTCTGTGTTAACAAAATGCCGAGATGGGCAAGCATTCTAGAAGGCATGAGCTTCTCACATTGTCAAGCCAAGCCATCGGCTGGCATGAAATAATCTTTTTGTTGTGATTCCTCGAGTTACCAGTGGCTTCCGACAGTAGCTGGGTTACCTGGGGATACAGTAAGGGGTGGTTCCCCTGTGAGGGAGGGAAGTACACATTATCCGACAACTGGGGATTCCGAGACAGTGAAAAAGCATTGACTAAACAAAATGCTGTCTTCGGCGCAAACAGTGGTGTGTGTTAAGCTTAAGCAGACATAAATAATTTAATTTGGCAACATTGGTTGTTTTGAGGCTTCACGTTCTGGGTTAGTAGGTACGAGAAGCAGCAAGGTAAACACATGGGCAGTTGATAGGTAGGGAAGATAGCCTAATACTGAATTCTGGAGTTAAGTGTGGTGAGCACTTTCCGATGAGAGAGATGCCTTATGACTTATCATGTTGCCTTGACAAATAGATCTGCTGCTAACAAGCTCACTTGTCAGGTTCAGAAGTGACAGGGGAGCTGAAACACTGCCAAAAGTGCTGAGTTATTACAATAACCACCAGATCAAATATCTCCGGTATTAACTTGATTTCACTCCCACTGTTGTCGGCAGGTGTACATCCACCTCCTGGAAAAGAGGAAGACCATGATGGGAGGAGGAGAGAGTAGGAAGTTATTCAGATGCTTTTTAGCATTTTGTTTTGCTATATTTACAAAGGCTACATTGATCAGCTGTCAATGGATAGGTGCAAGTATAGACTGCAGATGCTGGAGATTAGAGGCAAGAGTGTGGTGCTGCAAAAGCACAGCAGGCTAGGCAGCATCTGAGGAGCAGGAGAATTGACTTTTCTGGGAAGAGCCCTTCATCAGGAATAACCTATCCTGCTGTGATAACACCTGTGCTCACACCTACACTTCCCAAAGCGAGCATTTAAGAGTAAAGTATTGTCACTTTTCTGCCTCGGTCGCATGCAGATTATATGTGGGCAGTTCTGATTACTGACCTCTGAACAGAGTCACAGAAATTTACAGCATGGAAACAGACCCTTCAGTCCAACTCGTCTATGCAGACCAGATATTCTAAATTAATCTAGTACATTTGCCAATCTTTTAAATTTATAATTGCACCAGCCTCCATCACTTCCTCTGGCAGCTCATTCACTACACGTACCACCCTCTGCATGAAAACATTGCCCCTTAGGTCCCTTTTATATCTTTCCCCTCTCAGCTTAAAACCTATGCCCTCTAGTTCTGGATTCACCCACCCAAGGGAAAAGACCTTGTCTATTTATCCTATCCATGCTCCCCATGATTTTGTAAACCTCCATAAGGTCACCCCTCAGCCTCTGATGCTCCAGGGAAAACAGCCCCAGCCTATTCAGCCTCTCCCTGTAGCTGAAACCCTCCAACCCTGGCAACATTCTTGTAAATCTTTTCTGAACCCTTTCAAGTTTCACAACATCCTTCTGATAGGAGGGAGACCAGTATTCCAAAAGTGGGCCAGCCAATGTCCTATACAGCCACAACATGACCTCCCAATGCATTGACTAATAAAAGAAAGCATATCAAATGCCTATCCTATCTACCTGTGACTCTACTTTCAAGGAACTATGAACCTGCACTCCAAAGTCTCTTTGTTCAGCAACACTCCCTAGGACCTTATCATTAAGTGTATAAGTCCCACTCTGATTTGCGTTTCCAAAATGTAGCATCTCGCATTTATCTAAATTAATCTCCATCTGCCACTCCTTGGTCCATTGGCCCATCTGAGCAAGATCCCATTGTACTCTGAGGTAACTTTCTTCGCTGTCCACTACACCTCCAATTTTAGTGTCACCTGCAAACTTAGTAACCATACCTCCAATATTTACATCCAAATCATTTATATAAATGACGGAAAGTAGTGGACCCAGCACCGATCCTTGTGGCACTCTACTGGTCACAGGCCTCCAGTCTGTCTTCTACCTTTGAGGCTGATAGGCTGGAGCCTGACTTTGCTTGTCTTTCAATTGAACCAAATATTTGTTAGTGTTTCTGACAGACCTCACAATGGAAATTCAGAACTCAAGTTCTGCCAAAGAAAGAAACATTTGCGCCTGCCGAGTTGCCAAACTCGTCTGAAATATGAGAACAACTGCTGCCTTCTGAGGAACCCTATGAGAATTGGTCATTTCTATCAGAACTGTCTTTGCAGGTGCAAAAAATAAAGAATCCTGATTACATACCAAAGTATTGCAGATCCAGGATATCTCACAAAAAGGCTTGTGTATGCCCGGCAGCACTCCTGAGGATAGAATCAACATCCTGAATTGGACAGGGGGCACTGGGGAGTTGCAACTTATTGTCATGAATATTACAATCTCCCTCAGCTGTAACAGAGCTGTGACATCCCCCTGTACAGGTCTCCCACAATGGAGGAAAGACTGGATCAGTTGGCTTGCGGGTAGAAGACAGAGGGTGGTGGTGGAGGGTTGCTTTTCAGACTGGAGGCCCGTGTCAAGTGGTGTGCCACAAGGATCGGTGCTGCGTCCACTGCTTTTCATCATTTATATAAATGATTTGGATATGAACGTAGGAGATACAGTAAGTTTGCAGATGACACCAAGAAGGAGGTTACCTCAGAGTACAATGGGATCTTGATTAGATGGACCAATGGGCTGAGGAGTGTCAGTTGGACTTTAATTTAAATAAATGTGAGGTGCTGTATTTTGGAAAGGCAAATCAGGGCAGGATTTATACACTTAATGGTAAGGTCCTGGGGAGTGTTGCTGAACAAAGAGACCTTGGAGTGCAGGTGCATAGCTCCTTGAAAGTGGAGTTGCAGGTAGATAGGATAGTGAAGAAGGCGTTTGGTACATTTTTATGTATTAGTCAGAGTATTGGGTATAAGAGTTGGGAGGTCATGTTGCAGCTGTACAGGATATTGGTTAGGCCACTGTTGGAATATTGCATGCAATTCTGGTCTCCTTCCTATCAGAAAGGTGTTGTGAAACTTGAAATGGTTTAGAAAAGATTTACAAGGATGTTGCCAGGGTTGGAGGATTTGAGCTACAGGGAGAGGCTGAACAGGCTGGGGCTTTTTTCTCTGGAGGATTGGAGGCTGAGGATTGACCTTATCGAGGTTTATAAGATCATGAGGGATATGGATAGGGTGAATAGGCAAATTGGAGGAATCCAAAACTGAAAGGCATAAGTTTAAGGTGAAAGGAGTAAGATTTAAATGGGAGCTAAGGGGCAACGTTTTCACGCAAAGGATGGTGTGTGTATGGAATGAGCTGCCAGAGGAAGTTGTGGAGGCTAGTACAATTATAACATTTAAAAGGCATCTGGATGAGTATATGAATAGGAAAGGTATAGAGGGATATGGGCCAAGTGCTGGCAGATGGGACCAGATTAGATTAGGATATCTGGGGGTCGGCATGGACAAGTTGGATGAGAAGTGTCTGTTTCTGTGCTGTACATGTCTATAACTCTATAACTGAATTGCACTCCACACTGTGGCCAGGCAGGTGCGTGTGCACATCATCTGGAAAAGTGTGAATACGGTATCAGAAAAGGAGAATTGCGCAAGAGGTTAGTCTAATGCTTCTTGGTGCCATTTTCATGGACACCCCTATGAGGCTGGAAATGCTCTGCCTTACGCTTTCGATCTACAGTGCTGAAGAAAGGCCTCATTGGGAGAAGTTTCATGCAAGTGAAAGGGAGGAGAGCGGAAAAGTGAATAGAAAAGATAGTCTGTGATTCAACTGGAAGATAGGACAGACCAAACACTCAAGGGATTGGTAGTGTCATGGAGTGCTAGCTAGAAGGAAGTGTGAAAGGCAGAATCATGGACATCCGCTAAGCAAAAGCAGGCAAGTATAGAGCAAAAACAAAACAGAGAAAATCCCAAGCTATCAAAATGAACAGAAGTAAAGCAGGGGCTCAAATTGCTGTCTAAATTTGCAGAATTCCATGTTGAGTCCAGGAAGTGCCAAGTTGAAAGATGAGGTGCCGAATTTTGTATTGAACATTCCGACCACCAAGCCCGGACAGATCAGAATGGGAACAAAGTAGAGAATTAAAATGACAAGCGCCAGGCAACTCAGGGACAGGCTCGTGCTCAGCAAAGCAGTCTTTTACTTTTCCCAGTGTAGATCACAATATAAAGCAACAAATGCACCACAGCAATTCCTTTCTTAGCGTCGTACTTGAGATGCAAATGGGAGTGTACGATTTTAAGCGGAACAACGGTTTAAGTGAGTTTCTATAAGAGTGTATGCATTAAGCCAAGTTGAGACACTTTCTTTTAGACATTGCTAGTCAGAAAAAATATATAATCTACGTTAAAAAAACTGTGCATTCCTAAATGAAATAAATATTTGGTAAAATATTAATTTCAACATGATGGTTGTGGACTTTGTGGAGGTGGAGTGGATGGAGGAGCAAGATGGGATTTCATGTGAAATAACGGGTCACCCCCTTACAAACACATGAAAGTTCCCCATATTCATGAAACCTTATAATGAGTTTAATGCATTACATCCAAACAAAGCAAGCTCTCTGCACCAAATATTTGCCACAATGCAGCTCACTGCACAGCCATTCCAGTAGAAATCCATTCTAACATGATTCGATACTGCAAATGACTGCAAATTCACTTTTAATGAGGGGCTCTCTGGGCTCCTTAAAATAGAGGAACTGTTTTGAATGGCAAACTCATCTCTATCAAATATTTATTTAAATGACCTATGAACACAGCGATTGTACTTCTCTGTACCTTCAATTGTAAACTTCAGCCCTTGTTACTAATGAATATTTAAAAATTCTCTGCCACAGAGAATTTTCTGCCACATTTCGATACAAGATCTGTGCCACCTCGGATAAATACTATGAGGTAAGTGGTGTTAACAGTTTCAACAAAACTTCCAGGGATTTTTTGCCACAGTAGAAATGGGGACTGAGACTAACACTGTTTCTACCTACACAAGTCTGCCTCAGTTTATGAGCTCAGCTAAACCAGACAGAGAATTGGGAATGTTTTCTTCCTGTGAAAGGAAATACATTTTGCTTTTTAAAATATTGATTCTGTCCCATGAAGCTTGCACACATTGAGTAAGTTTGCAGGTGCAGAGCCAGAGGTGCCTGAAACTAACATAATCAGGAATTGTTGTCTTGAAATGAAATTGAAATGAATATTGTGCAGCACATAATCATCCAGCTATAACACGTTCCAGCTATACCACAGTTTCACTTCTTGGACCCCAGCACCTGTGTTATACTGGACTTTAAATGCACATTTGTGCTGCCTCAGTTCCACTTGCTGTGAAGCTGTTTCCCACACCTACTCTTTTCTTTCGCATATTCACATTACTGCTTGGCAGTACAGAACTTGAACATTGCTGAAAAGAAAGACAAATTGCCAAGGCTTTTCATCAGGACAAATGCGAGAATGACATATTTAAATGGTCACAACAATTTATAATGCAGTAGATTGATTGACTGAGACTCTCATCGATTTATGAATTGAGCAACAGAAGACCATAAGAAATAGGAGTGGAAGTAAGGCCATGGTTGTTTGTAATGTCAGAGTAGAGATGGTGTACAGCCAGTGCCTGTTACACCCAAAATAAACCATTCTCTACTAGACACAATTCTGTGATTGGGCATAACTTGCTGAAAAGTCCATTGTGCGCTAATAGTTACTCAATCAACTAATTTATAATAATCAGTAGAGCTGATGACATAGTTGATTTATACGTGCTAGACATTCATATGCAGCAACACATTCTCTGCAAACTGTAGAAATAATGGTAATGCCATTGGAAAAGCGGTCAAATGGCTAGTGGTGTGTGCATATTGGTTCAAACCCCACCAAGGCGGCTGGTGGAATTTAAATTCAATTCATAACACTGATGTCATTGTGGTGAAATCATCATCGATTATTGTAAAAATTCAACTGGTTCACTGATGGCCTTTAGGAAAGGAAGTTTGTCATCTTTATCTGGTCTGGCCTCCATGGGACTCCAGGTTCGCAGCAATGTAGTTGACTGTCAACTGCGAGTAAGGGAGGGCTGCAAATGCTGGAGATTAGAGTCAAAACGTGTGGTGCTGAAAATGCACAGCAGGTCAGTCAGCATCCAAGGAGCAGGAGAATTGACTTTTCGGGCATAAGTCCTTCATCAGGAATTTGGGAGGTTACGGGGCTGAAAGATAAATGAGATGGAGGTGGAGCTGGGGGAAGTTAGCTGGAGACGCGATAGGTGGATACAGGTGGGGATGTGATGGTGGTAGGTCATGTCCTTGGCAGACTGGGAAAGTCCTGGACCTCCTCCCCCACTACATCCAAGCCACCCGATGCCTGGAGGAAGAATACCTCGTCTTCCGCCTTGGGATCCTCCAACCACACGGCATCAACATCAATTTCACCAGTTTCCTCCCGATGCCTCCAACCACACGGCATCAACATCAATTTCACCAGTTTCCTCATCTCCCTTCCTCCCACCTTATCCCAGATCCAACTTTCCAACTCAGCACCGCCCTCTTGTCCTGTCCCACCTGCCCAACTTCTTTCCTACCTGAAACTGACACAATCACAAACACAAACCAACACATTCCGGCCTACCACCATCACTCCTCACCTTTATCTACCTATCACCTTCCTAGCTACCTTCCCCTCAGCTCCACCCACCTCCCATTTATCTTTCAGCCCCCTTGGGTAGCCCACCCCCAACATTTCTGAAGAAGGGCTTATGCCCAAAATGTCAATTCTCCTGCTCCTCGGATGCTGCCTGACCTGCTGTGCTTTTCCAGCACTTCACGTTTTGACTCTGACCTTTAACTGCCCTTTCCAATGGCTTGAGCAAGCCATGACAATGAGGAACGGGCAACAAACGGCCTGGCCAATGAATAGCTAAATCCTCTGAAAAACTAAAGGAAGCCTTACATTTTTTTCAACTCTACAGAAGTTTGGGAAGCCTTTAGGTCCCAATGGGCAATCAGAAAACAGTGCAGAGGCATCCTGGCCTGCATTCCTCCCTTGCTAAGTAGCATTCAAGTAAACAACTTATTTAGTCATTCATCTGTCAGTGGGATTTCATGTGTAAAATTTACTTCTGCATGGATTCCACTTCAAAAGAAAGTATTGCCACAGAGTCAATCAATCCCACCATACACTCCTTTCTCTTGATGTTTGCCAAGTTCACACTTGCAGGCCAGGCTTTTGTGCAAGATCATTAGCTGAACATGCTACTATTGCACTGTCATGACTGCTTCCTAAGCTGAGATCAGCTAGCTCATGACACACTGTGGATCAAACCCTGGGACTTTCCTGGTCACTACCACAACACATTGTGTAATTATCCACTGGGACATTGGGACTGTCCCCCAGTTAGAAGTTTTGCTCTCAATCTGCTAAAATAAAACCTATCAACTCTAGCACAAATCAACAGGTCTGAAATGACCAACGCAGGGAATAAAGTGGCTCAAGAAATTCTTTGAACAGCAGAAATATTTCCAATAAAACTGCAATATGATGTCAAAATCAGAAAGTGGAAGAGTGAATTTTCACATTGTTACATTTCTTCCTACCCTCCTACCATCTCCTGTGCAACTTCTTTCTTCCTGTCTCTCCGGATAGCCGGTGATGAATGAGACAAACAAAGCATGAGTTTTTGTCTTATTCAACAGCCAGAAATTCCACAACTGATGTTTCCCTGGAGGCCACAGCCTGAGGAGCGGTGCTGTACCAGGCATGACTGACCAGGAGATTCTCCCATTCTTACCATGTGCCACTGGTGAATTGTAGACACGTGGAATTTTACAGTCAGCTTGGCCATGGTATGAATGCACCTCCCTTGTTGAAAAGTCCTGGGGGCTTCGGGGAATCTTGAATGGAACTTTTCACCAGAGATGGGAGCACAATCCACTACACCGCAGAATCCTTCCTGTCCTACAGTAACAACTGAAATTGTAGAGCATCTTCAATGTGGTCGAATATTGTGAGGTGCTTTACAGAGTTGGGGTGGTTACAGAGATGGGGTGGCTACAGAGATGGGGAGGCTACAGACGGGGTGGTTACAGAAATGGGGTGGTGACAGAAATGGTGTGGTTAAAGAGATGGGGTGTGGGGTGGTTACAGAGATGGGGTGGCTACAGAGATGGGGAGGCTACAGACGGGGTGGTTACAGAAATGGGGTGGTGACAGAAATGGTGTGGTTAAAGAGATGGGGTGGTTAAAGAGATGGGGTGGTTGCAGAGATGGGGAGGCTACAAAGACGGGGTGGTTACAGAAATGGGGTGGTTACAGAACTGGGGTGGTAACAGAGATGGGGAAGTTATAGAGATGGAGAAG
>NC_057720.1:78300118-78328710 GCF_004010195.1 Chiloscyllium plagiosum | reverse complement strand
AGAGATAGGGCGGTTACAGAGATGGGGCGGTCATAGAGATGGGGCGGTCACAGAGTTGAGGAGGTTACACAGATGAGGAGGTTACAGAGATGGGGAGGTTACAGAGATGGGGAGGTTAAGAGATGGGAAGTTTAAGAGACGGGGAGTTTAAGAGATGTGGCGGTTACAGAGATGCGGCGGTCACAGAGTTGGGGCGGTCACAGAGATGGGGAGGTTACGGAGATGAGGAGGTTACAGAGATGGGGTGGTTCCAGAGATAGCGATGTTCCAGAGATGGCGACGTTACAGAGATGGGGAGGTTACAGAGATGGGGAGGTTATAGAGATGGGGAGGTTACAGAGATGGGGAAGGTTACAGAGATGGGGAGGTTATAGAGATGGGGAGGTTACGGAGATGGGGAAGGTTACAGAGATGGGGAAGGTTACAGTGATGGAGGTGGTGGAGGAGAATTTTTTATTTGTGGCATTGTTAGATCAAGAGCCAGGGTTGATGGGTGTCCTGATGACTGGGCCCAGCATATAGCTCCAAGCAGTCTGTTTGATCAAGCTTTAACTTGCAATTGGCTGGTGACTTACAGCCTGAGTATGCAGGGTTGCTGCATCCATTGAGTTTTGTTTAGATCGCCAGCACGGAGATGTCCTTCCTTAAATAGCTCAGCTCAGTTCAGGCAAATCTGCTGAATATTGTGAATATTCTTCCTCCCTGACTAATGTAACAGACAGGTATCTGCAACTGGGCAACCACATCTTAAGTAAATGTTTCTCCTCAAGCCAGGTTAGATGGTAGTTGTGGTACAGGTCTATATTAACTATGCCAGGGATTCTTAACTGACTTTCACTCCATTAGTGAATTTCTACACACATCAAAAACCACTTTCTGTTAAACTTCATGTCTCTCCCCCACGTTAATGCTTACTGATCCTTATCACATTTAAACACCTAACCACCCCTTCCTCCTCCTTCAGACCTTATGTTTTTGTCCTTTTGTTTTGTCAGTTTGAATACCACAAAAGACATTGCTGTGCTGTTTTAAATGTAAGCACCTGCATCATAGTTTATGTCAATTTATTTTAAGTGGCAAATAATAGACTTTAACTATTGGGTCAGCTCTCACTAGCTCAATAGTGAAATGCTTTCTAACTATTGAGTCAGGAACCACTCCCGAAAGGTTTAATCCCCAGTCAGGTTTGGGTTGTGTACGGTATAGTTGGATGCTTAAATCAGAAAAAAAAAAATCAAGAGCTGGAAATGTACAGCGTCCTTATGTCATAAGGTTGCCCCACATGGTAACTTTAAGAAGCTGATGATGGGACTTTCACTGTCTCTCTTACCCCCATTGGGAAGTGGTCCTGTCTCTGCGAGTTGATGCTCCATCATGTTGACTGGCAGCTTTTACAGGCCCAGCAAAGCCCAGTAGTGGGCGCTGTTGGCACTGCAGGTAGGCCTCAGCATGAAGACAACATAACCTTTGTAGCAAGCTAAGTCTGGGTCTTTGGCTCAGGAGAAATGGGGATGCTTAGAGGGCAGTGCGGGGAGGGGTGGTGCTATGGGTTGATTTGGAAACGGGTTTTGGCTGCCTGAAAGGAAGTTTTAAAAAGGCAGTGGTAGTTTCTTCATCCCTGCAACATGCTTGCCCCCTTCCTGATCCCTTTAATATTGGTTGGGTGACAAAACAAAAGGCCTTGAGTTCCACCCACTGCCCATGCCAATCATTTTATGACATGGGCAGCGTAGTATTCAGGTCATTTGGCTTGGTAGCGTGGGTTGCCAATTTCAGCACTAGCCCACTTACCATGCTAAGGGTAAATGGGGTGAAATAGAGTCATAGAGTCATAGAGATGTACAGCATGGAAACAGACACTTCAGTCCAACCCGTCCATGCCGACCAGATATCCCAACCCAATCTAGTCCCACCTGCCAGCACCCAGCCCATATCCCTCCAAACCCTTCCTATTCATATACCCATCCAAATACCTCTTAAATGTTGCAATTGTACCAGCCTCCACCACTTCCTTTGGCAACTCATTCCATACACATACCACTCTCTGTGTGAAAAGGTTGCCCCTTAGATCTCTTTTATATCTTTCCCCTTTCACCCTAAACCTATGCTCTCTTCTGAACTCCCCCACCCCAGAGAAAAGACTTTGCCTTTTTACCCTATCCATGCCCCTCAATTTTGTAAACCTCTATAAGGTCACCCCTCAGCCTCTATGAACCTGCACTCCAAGGTCCCTTTGTTCAGCAACACTCCCTCGGACCTTACCATTAAGTGTATAAGTCCTGCTGAGATTTGCTTTCCCAAAATGCAGCAACTTGCATTTATCTGAATTAAACTCCATCTGCCACTCCTACAACAGGTCAAGATCCTGTTGTAATCTGAGGTAACCCTGTTCACTGTCCACTACACCTCCAACTTTGGTGTCATCTGCAAACTTACTAACTGTACCTCTTATGCTCGCATCCAAATCGTTTATGTAAATGACAAAAAGTAGAGGACCCAGCACCGATCCTTGTGGCACTCCACTGGTCACAGACCTCCAGTCTGAAAAACAATGCTCCACCACCACCCTCTGTCTTCTACCTTTGAGACGGTTTTGTATCCAAATGGCTAGTTCTCCCGGTATTCTGTGAGATCTAACCTTGCTAATCAGTCTCCCATGGAGAACCTTGTCAAACGCCTTACTGAAGTCCATATAGATCACATCTACCACTCTGCCCTCATTAATCCTCTTTGTTACTTCCTCAAAAAACTCAATCAAGTTTGTGAGACATGATTTCCCATGCACAAAGTCATGTTGACTATCCCTAATCAGTCCTTACCTTTCCAAATACATGTACATCCTGTCCCTCAGGATTCCCTCCGACAACTTGGCCACCATTGACGTCAGGCTCACCGGTCTGTAGTTCCCTGGCTTATCCTTACCACCCGTCTTAAGCATTCGTACCACATTCCAGTCTTCTGGCACCTTACCTGTGACTATCGATGATCCAAAATCTCAGCAAGAGGTCCAGCAATCACTTCTCTAGCTTCTCACAGAGTTCTATGGTACACCTGATCAAGTCCTGGGGATTTATCCACCTTTACCCGTTTCAAGACATCCAGCACATCCTCCTCTGTAATATGGACATTTTGCAAGATGTCACCATCTATTTTCCTACAGTCTATGTCTCCCATATCCTTTTCCACAGTAAATACTGATGCAAAATACTTGTTTAGTATCTCCACCATCTCCTGCGGCTCCACACAAAGGCTGCCTTGCTGATGTTTGAGGGGCCCTATTCGCTCCCTAGTTACCCTTTTGTCCTTAATGTATTTGTAAAAATTTTTGGATTCTCCTTAATTCTATTTGCCAACGCTATCTCATGTCCCCTTTTTGCCCTCCTGATGTCCCTCTTAAGGACATTCCTACTGGGGTAAAAACCTGAAAAGAAACTCAGCAGCTATGGGAAACAGCAAATGATAGACTTAAAGGCCCATCTAACCCCAAACCATGGAGACAGAGCTCATGCAAAGATAAAGCAGCAAGCAACAAGAAAAATATCGATTGGCCACAATGAGTAATAAATTACTACAGATCAGTAAACCTTACAGAAAGGGTAACCACACCAAAAACGAAACATGCACATGTGAAAACAGCAGGAAAGAATAAAAGTACTTCAGTCACGTTATCCTACACGTTATCCTGCAAATAGCTTTGCCTTTAGGAGACCCTCCAGGTGATTTGGAGGACCTGACTATGCTGTGCATTGAATACAATGGCACCAACAGCTTAGCAGACACTGCATTTTTTCTGACATCAATGAAAAGACAAAGGTCAGATCAATGCATTGTTGTACATGATCATTGGCAGCACTGATGCCATTTTTGCCGGACAAGGCATGGCAACAGAAGCTGCAATAAGTGACGATGCAATTACAGTCTTTGATTCACAATGTTTGAGAAGATCTGTAGCTCAGGTTGACTCAGTGAGAGTGTCTGGTGAAGCGCTGGTGGTATGTCCCGCCTCTCTATTTATAGGTCTTGGTGGGTGATGTCATTTCCGGTTCTTCTTTTCAAGGGAAGGTAGATAGGATCTAAAATTGAAGTGTTTATTGATGGAGTTCTGGTTAGAATGGCATGCCCCTAAGAATTCGCGTGTGGGTCTTTGTTTCACCTGACCTAGGATGTGTGTGTTGTTCCAGTCAAAGTGGTGTCCTTCTTTGTCTGTATGCATGGAAACTAGTCATTATTTGCAAATTGCCATAGATCATTTGCGAAAACAAAAGGTTTCCAATTTACTGAGAGTGGGTCATTGATTCCTATTTCAAATTAAGGCAAAATCACATAAATCACTTGGCAAAGCTAAATTGGAAACCTTTTGTTTTCGCAATTGATCTATGGCAATTTGCAGATAATTACTCATCTGGGTCCTGGAAGAAAGAGATCATCTATGATGGCATTGTAGTTGGGTTCGGGGGAGGGGTGTGGTGGTACAGGATGAAGCCTCATCAGAATTTTTACAGTCTAAAGAAGATCTTATGTTATCTTTATCAATGCAGTTCACCAGACAGGTTGAACTTTGCAAGCAAAACTGACTTCTTATCTGAAAGATCGGAGTATTTTCCTGAGACTCTGATTTATCTTTGCACTTTATGAACTAGAGGGCTACAAATGCATCGGGAAATAGTGGCCAGTAAGAAGAGCAGTCATTGATACTTAACCACATTGGAAATGCCAATATATCAATGTTCAAAATTGTTAATCTGCAAGAAAACCAATAAAAATGTGCAAATAAGCCCCATCAGCAATTGATGGAATCACTTAAAGCTCCCTTCAGCAAAGAGAAAGAGGACCAAACTCAACAGGTTTCAGAGATTCAGAATGCTTTTGTGAATGTTAAAGTAAGGCATCAAAAGGAGCATGAACAAATTAAATTTCAACAAGGACTGGATTTGTCTAACACACTACTGAATGGAGAGTGAGTTGGTGTTGGGGAATCTCCTTAAGGAATTCACTTTGCCTCCCACTGAGCTGTCGAAATATCACAGCAGGGACTACTGACCAGAAAGCAGAGCTATTGGCACTATCAGAATTTTGTCAAGCCTTGTAGACTGAAAAGGAATATTATGGATTTCAATAATTGTCATCAGAGGCAGCCAATGTCCTCACACAGTTGACGTAACAAAGTGGTACGCAGATGGAGGAAGATATTCCTCTTTCACAGAAATGTTCAAAGGTCCAAGAGATCACTGTCACTATTAGCTGAAAAACACTTTGTGTTCCAGTTAAAGAGGGATAATCATACGCTTGGAAAGATACTCTTGAGAGAGAGAACAAAACTTTTGTTTCAGTTCACAAGTGATTAGTATGGAGAAACAACTCTGTGCTCATGATGGGGATCACCAATAGAATGCAGGTGATATCTTGAAAAACAAACTTTACAAGTACGTGGACAAGTCAATCAATTTGTCATTGCTGGCTGAACACACCACTATACAGATCCTTGACAAGAGATGTGTTTTTTTTAATTGATAGTGGTGTACTTTCACTTTCTGATGGGACTCTGGAAATCTTGCCTGCAGAGAAGCTGCTATCCCATCATTTCTCAGGCAATGACAAGGAAGCGTTTAATTGTTTTATATTCTCTGACACAGCTGAGAACACCGCTGGAGATGAACTAGACCTGTATGGGGTGGAGAGGTGCACCACTGGGAGGAGATCAGGGGAGAGGACAGGTGAGTTTTGAGGAAGTGTAAGTAAAGAGTTAATTGGTAGTTTTTAAAAGTGAAACTGTAAATGAATTCGGGGGTGGGGGGGGGGGGGGGGGGGGGGGGGGGGGGGGTGGCGATGTAGACTAAAGAGTCCACTAAAGCTTTTACCCTAGGAATAACTATTGAACTTGTGCATCACAATTTATGCCATTGCAATGTCAGATCATGTGAACTGGAACCTGAGTCTGTAGTTTCCAAAGAAAAATCCTCTCTTCCCATCCGTTGCATATAATTGTGTTTATCAAACCTGTTAATGTTCACTTTCAAGAATAAGACCTGTTGATTGCATGATAGCTTTGACTGGGTTTTACAGGGCTATGTGTTCATTGCTCTCACCACGATTGAAATGTTTGTCACTGTGAGAAAGCCTGTTGCCTTGAAGTTACTTTGTATTTGGAGGGTTGTTAAGTGGCTCAGGTGTGATACACACCCTCGGTCTGGGCAGGATGTCCCATCTTGGAGAGCAGTTGGCCAGATTGCCTGCCCACTCTGCCATCCCAGTAGCACCTCCATCAAGTGATTAGATTAGATTACTTAGTGTGGAAACAGGCCCTTCGGCCCAACAAGTCCACACCGACCCGCCGAAGCGCAACCCACCCATACCCCTACATTTACCCCTTTAACCTAACACTACGGGCAATTTAGCATGGCCAATACACCTGACCCGCACATTTTTTGGATTGTGGGAGGAAACCGGAGGACCCGGAGGAAACCCACGCAGACACGGGGAGAATGTGCAAACTCCACACAGTCAGTCGCCTGAGTCGGGAATTGAACCCGGGTCTCTGGCGCTGTGAGGCAGCAGTACTAACCACTGTGCCACCGTGCCGCCCACAAGTGATGATCACTGTTGACACACCAGAGAGATCCTGAAGAAGAGAAAGACTTGTTGAAGCCAGACTTAAGGTGAATTGAGAGGGAGGTCTGGCTTTGTTTGAGAGTCTGGGAGGTGGTGGAAGGATTTGCCCTTGAGGTGGGGGACCTCTGATGGGCATACATGCCCCCCCCCCAGTAAAACCTGCCAGGCCATTTGCTTGGCCTGTTCCTTCCCTTGTGGTGTGTGCAATAGCTGCACCAGCGTACCCTCAAATACACTGGCCATGAGTATAAAATCTAACTCTTTACCAATACATAAAGAGCAAGTGGATAACTCAAGGACGATCAGTGAAAAAAAACCATAAGTTCAATGCAGCACCCTAAGATGTAGGCAGAATTCGAAATGAATGCTTGATCTCTGCCTTCACAAAAGAGTTAAGTAATACAGACACTGCTTTTAAAGTGGAGAAATGTGAACTACTGGATGAGAATCTATGAAAGTTCGTGAATTGCCAAGTCAGAGGGATATCGAAGAGAAGCATGGGAGCAACAGTTGAACTGACCATCAGGTTCCAAAACTCTCTGGCTATAGTTGTGTTGCTGGAGAATAGACGGCAATGTTGTATTGTTATTCAAAAAGCAAGGAATAGGCTGTTTAGCTTAACCTTTTGAGGTCACAGAGTCAGACAGCACCCTCTGTGTAAAAAAAAACACCCCTCATGTCTTTTTAAATCTCTTTCCTCCCATCTTAAAAATGGGCGCCCTAGTTCCAAATCCCTCATCCCAGGGAAAAGACAACTACCATTAACTCTCTCTGTACCCCTCACCATTTTATAAACTTCTATCATTTCACCTCTCAACCTCCTACAGTCCAGTGACAAAAGTCCCAGCCTATTCAGCCTTTCTTTATAACTCAAACCCTCTCCAGCTTAATAATATCCTTCCTATAACAGGGCGACCAGAACTGGACACAGTATTCCAGAAGAGGCCTCACCAATGTCCTATACAACCTCAAGATGACTTCCCAACTCCCAAACTCAAAGGACTGAGCAATAAAGACAAACATGCCAAACGCCTTTTTTCACCACTCTGTCTACATGTGACGCAAACTTCAAAGAATTATATACCTGCTCCGCTACAACACTACTCAAGGTGCTAGGATTGGGAAAACATCTGAGGGACAAAATAAATTGTTACTTAGAATGTCACAGATCACCCAAGGATGGTCTGCATGTATTTGTTGAATAAATGTCATACCTGACTGTACGTTTTGAAGAGGTAAATGAGGAGAGTTGATGAGAACAGAGTAACTTACAAGGATTTCAGCAAGGAGTTTTGACAAAGGAATCATGCCAGAAGTCTGGAGGGTAACAAATGTTGTCGCCATGTTTAAGAAGGGGAGTAGAGACATCCCTGGTAATTATAGACCAGTGAGCCTTCCTTCGGTTGTGGATAAAGTATTGGAAAAGGTTATAAGAAATAGAATTTATAATCATCTCATTAGGGATAAGGTCGATTGGGGATAGTCAACACGGTTTTGGATAGGTCGTGCCTCACAAACCTTATTGAGTTCTTTGAGAAGGTGACCACACAGGCGGATGAGGATAAAACGGTTGATGTGGTGCATATGAATTTCAGTAAGGCGTTTGATAAGGTTCCCCACGGTAGGCTGTTGCACAAAATACAGAGGCATGGACTTGAGAGTGGTTTAGTGGTTTGGATCAGAAATTGGCAAACTGAAAGAAGATGGTTGATGGGAAATGTTCATCCTGGAGTTCAGTTACTAATGATGTACCGCAAAGATCTGTTTTCGGGCCACTGCTGTTTGTCATTTTTATAGATGACCTAGATGAGGACGTAGAAGGCTAGGTTAGTAAATTTGCAGATGACACAAAGATCGGTGGAGTTGTGGATAGTGCTGAAGGATGTTGCAGGTTACAGAGGGACATAGATAAACTGCAGAGCTGGGCTGAGAGGTGGCAAATGGAGCTTAATACGGAAAAGTGTGAGGTGATTCACTTTGGAAGGAGCAACAGGAATAAAGAGTACTTGGCTAATGTAGATAATGCTGATCTTGGTTGTGTAGATAAGCAAAGAGATCTTGGTGTCCATTTGCATCGATCCCTTAAAGTAGCCACCTAGTTTCATAGGGTTATTAGGAAGGCATACGGTATGTTAGTTTTTATTGGTAGAGGGATTGACTTTCGGAGCCACGAGGTCATGCTGTGGCTGTACAAAACTCTGGTGCGACCGCACTTTGAGTATTGTGTACAGTTCTGGTCAACATATTATAAGAAAGATGTGGAAGCTTTGAAAAGGGTACAGAGGAGATTTACTAGGATGTTGGCTGGTATGGAGGAAAGGTCTTAAGAGGAAGGGCTGAGGGACTTGAGACTGTTTTCATGAGAAAGAAGAAGATTGAGAGGTGACTTAATTGAGACATATAAGATAATCAGAGGGTTAGATAGAGTGGACAGTGAGAGACTTTTTCCTCGGATGGTGATGGCTATCACAAAGGGCATAGCTTTAAATTGAGGGGTGATAGATATAGGACAGATGTCAAAGGTAGTTTCTTTCCTCAGAGAGTAGTAGAGCTGTGGAATGCCCTGCTTGCAACAATAGTTTGTCGCCAACTTAAAGGGCATTTAAGTGGTAATTGAATAAACATATGGATGATAATGGAATAGTGTAGGATAAATAAGCTTCGGATTTGGTTCCACAGGTCAGCGCAACATCAGGGACTGAGGGGCCTGTACTGCGCTGTAATGTTCTATGTGCTAAGTCCCTTGATCAGGCAAGTAAAGGTCTCCAGGACCCAAGCCAAAGAGGCAAGGTTTGCATTGTGGCAGGAAGCAAATGCTTAATGGTTTTGTTTATGTGATTAGAATTCTGTTTCTAGTGGGGCTTGGACTTGATCAGTACTGAGTTCCTTTCTCTTTGTGGTATATATATATCAAAAGTTTGATGTAAGTATAGAGGGTATAACTATGAATGATACACAAATAGGCCACGTGATTGAGGGTGAGGAAGAAAGCTGAAGACTATGGGTAACATCATTGAACTGCTCAGCTGACCAGAAATGTGGAAACTTGAATTCAGTCTGGATTACTGTGATGTAATGAACTTGAAAAAGACAAATATGGCAAGACAAAATGGTAAGTGTTCAGATGCTGAGAACTATAAAGATGAGGTACCTTGGAATGCATGTCCACAGATCCCTAAAAGTATCAGACAGGTAGATAAAGTGTCTTAGAAGATATACATTATTTTATTGACTAATGTATTGAATGTCAGTGCAGGGAAGTATGCATTAACTGCAAAAGAAAAAGCACTTGTTAGTCTGCATTCAGTTCTGGTCACTGATTATGATCACAGTAGAGAAGGTAGAGAGGAGGTGTACAAAGATTCTGGCCAGACTGAAGAACTGTAGCTCTGAAGAAAGATTGGAATTGTCTTCTTTGGAACTGAGAAGGCTGAGGGGAGATTTAATTGAAGCAAAGTTATCAAGGCTCTAGATGATATCAATGGGAACATCCCAAAGGTGTGGATTTGAAGTTAAGACAGGATATGCTGTGGAAACTCATGTGATCTAGCAGCATCTGTGAAGAAAGAAACAGAATTCGAGTCTGACACGTGTCTTCTTCAGAACTGTTGCTCTGTCCACAGATACTACCACAGCTTCTGAGTTTCTCCAGCACTGCTGAGTATGTTTTTAAATTTCTGATTTTCAGCATTCACAGCGTTTTCATCGACTTGAAGTAATTGGTGGAATGGATGAGAATGGAGTTGAGGTGAATGCCTTTCACGCAGAGTACACAGGAATATGAAGCTCACTGGCTGAAAGGATAGATAAGGAGAAACCCTCATGGTACCTGAAGGGCTGTAAGTGACAGGGCAACGGACCATGAGCAGGAAAGTGGGATTAGGCTATTTTTTTGACCAGCTCTGACACACTCTTATGCTGTGATGATTCAATTTTTCGACAAAAGTCACTAGCTTGGACTTTCATTCCAGGAACTCTATTCATGTTGTACCGGGATGGAAGCTAGATCTGAAACATGAAGTTCTAGACGATGTAGATCAAAACGTTTATAACCAGCAAGCTACTTTCCAAGGCCAAGAAGTGAAATAATTTATTACTAAATGTTTTGTAAGTAGAAGTGAAAATGGTTAACACCTAGCAGGGAATCTCCCTCTCTTGTCCCTCCTCAAAACTGTGAGGATTCAGGTGTGAAAATCAGAAATGATCATTTCTTGCAAAGCTCATGGAGGGAATAAGTCCCCCCCAAAAAGTCACAATGTTCTTTTCTAGGTACATGAATTCCATTAATTTCTCTTATTTTGTCTTATACTTCAATATCTGAAATAACATTTATTAATACAGTAAAGGACATAAATTACTTTGGCTGTTTTTAAATGAGTTTATGGTTAACTCCTCTGTTAAAACAACAGAATGGACCACAAGTCTCTCAAATGTGTGAGGTGTTCATTAATTGGTACCGAAAGTAGTGATTCCATTTCCAGCTATCTATCCTTGAGGTTAGTGATATCAGCCTTTGTTTTACAGGATGTGGGCTTCACACACACAAGGCCAGCAATTATTCCTCATCACCAATTTCCCTTGAGAAGATGGTGGTAAACTGCCTTTATGAATTGCTGCAGTTCATTTGGAGGAACATCCATAATGCTGTTAGAAATTCCAGGATGTGGATCCTGTGATGGAGGAAGGAACAACGATATATTTCCAAGTCAGGATGGTGTGTGGCATCGAAATGGAACTTGCAGGGAGTGGTGTTTCCATGTAACTGTTGCCCTTGTCCTTCTTAATGGTAGTGGTTGCAGGTTTAGAATGTGCTGTCAAAAGAGACTTGGTGTGTTGCTGTACTCTGATTCCAAAAGGTTATTCCTACTCTTTCTTCTGTTGCTACAAAACTGGTTACTCTCCAGCAAGATGCTAATCCAAGCAGTGAGGAATATTTCCTATATCACATCAGCAAGTGGACAGTCAAAAAGAGAAGAGGCCTATGTTTACGCACAGCCTTTCACAACCATATGACATGCAACAGAGCTATGTAATCCATTTTGTGTTTTTGAAACATAGTCACTATGTGATAAGTAATGTAGTACCCAATTTGTACACAGAAAGCTTCCACAATGTGACAATGACGATGTGGAGGTGCCACTGTTGGACTGGAGTGGGCAAAGTCAGAAGACACTCGACACCAGATTATAGTTCATTTGAAATCAGAGTGCTGAAGTTTTCACCTGATGAAGCAGCAGCGCTCCGAAAGCTTGTGATTTCAAATAAGCCTGTTGGACTATCACCTGGTGTCATGTGACCTCTGACAATGTGATAATGACCAGACAACACCCCTTCATTGTGTTGATTGGAGTTATATATTGGGGCAGAACACAGGGGTAACTCTTTTCAATGTATCTACTCCTATGGGATCTTCTATATCTATCTGTGAAGGCAACTGGGGCTTGGCTTTAAGAAGCTATGAAAAGCTGGCACTGCTGACTGCTGAGGGAGGCCTGCACTCTCAGTTGATCCAAGCAAATTCAAGATGTCAACATTAAAGATAAAAATAATTTAAGCAAGTTTAAAGGCAAAATACAACCATATTCCTGGCTTGGCCACAGAAAGATGAACTTTCGACAGTCTCCCTGAATACATAAAGGCAACCACATATTTGAAAACAAAATGTCATGTTTTAGAAACGGAATAAATCTATTCTATCCAAGTGTAGGCAGCCTGTGGATTATTAAAGGGTGGTTGTAGAAAAGATCGATTCAGTTATGGGCTAGCCCAAAACTAGGGGCTTTCTAAAGGAATTCCTCAGGGTATTTTATAATCAACTTGTTCAGAGATGTTATTACATACTTCCGGAGTAGCTGGGATTTCAACCCTGGCCTTCTGGTTCAGAGTTCACTGCTTCAATTGAGATACAAGAGCCCCAGTTCCTCGGAGTAGTGCCCTAGGTCCAACTATCTTCAACTGCTTCATCAATAATCTTCTCTCCATCATAAGGCCATAGGTAGGGGGGTGTCACTGATAAGTGCACAATGTTCAGTGCCATTTACATTTCCTCAGGTAATGAAACAGTCTGTGCCCACATACAGCAAGACTCAATAGTCAGGCTTGAGCTGATAAGTATCAATTAATGTTCATAACTGACAAATGCTAAATGATGACTGTGTCTAATAGAGTGGGAACGGATAACCACCTCCTATTGACATTCAACAGCATTACTGTTGTTGCTCCCCCATTAACTCGCTCGGAATCACCATTAATCAGAAAGAACAAGCCACATAAATACTGTGACCATACAAATACCTTCCAGGCAAGGAAATCTGCAGGGAGTGACTCACCTCCTGACTCACCAAAATGTTCCTACCATCTACGAAGCACAAGTCAGGGATGTGGTGGAATACTCTCCACTTGCTTAGATGAGTGCAGCTCCCACAAAAACTCAAGAAACCTGACACCGTTGGCACCATACCAATAACTTTCAACATGTACCCCCTCCACCAGAGGCACTGTAGTTGCAATGTGTACTGTCTGCAGTCCTCTGTTGCTTTGTCTCTGTTGGCATTGTATACATATATTCATATTCTGCCAATATTTATTTTGCAATAATATCATTAATAATGTAATAATGAGCAATTGCACAGTAACAAATAGCCAAACTTATAGCTATCTAAAAGGTGATTTACAAAATTATGAGGGGCATGGATAGGGTAAATAGGCAAAGTCTTTTCCCTGGGGTCGCGGAATCCAGAACTAGAGGGCATAGGTCTAGGGTGAGAGGGGAAAGATAGAAAAGAGACCTAAGGGGCAACATCTTCACGCAGAGGGTGGTGTGAGTATGGAATGAGCTGCCAGAGGATGTGTTGGAAGCTGGTACAATTGCAACATTTAAGAGGCATTTGGATGGGTATATGAATAGGAAGGGTTTGGAGGGATATCGGCCGGGTGCTGGCAGGTGGGACTAGATTGGGTTGAGATATCTGGTCGGCGTGGACGGGTTGGACCGAAGGGTCTGTTTCCATGCTGTACATCTCTATGACTCTAATAGGGGAGTAAGTGCACACACACGTCCTGAACTGGAAATGTATCATCATTCCTCTTTCGCTGATGGGAATCCTGGAATTAGCTTCTCAATAGCGCTGTGGAAGCGATGACACAATATGAACTGGAGCAGTTCAAAAATGCAACGACCATCTCATTTCCCAATTGAGTCTGCATCCCCAAATCTAAATCATTAATATGTCTCAAAAGCACCAAGTCTGGTTTTGAACCTTGAGGACCATCCCTATATTTTTTTTCTCCAGTCTACAAATCAGCGATTCACCACAACACCTTATTTTCTAACTCTTAACTAACACTGTTTTCATGGCAAATAAGCTTAAAATGTGGTACCTTATCCAACACCTTCGATGTACGCAACAAAAACTGTTTCCTTATCGATTCTTCTATTACGTCAAAAAATATATAAATTTAGTCAAACGTGAACAAGTAAAAATAATTGAGATGATACATTTTGGGAGAAGGGATAAGGAGAAGCATTATGATCTAAAAAGTACATTTTTATGCTAAAATCAAATGATAGATAGCTCCAGCCTCAGCTGGATAGAGTGTCTTCGATTCTGGACACCACATATAGAATCTGAAAGCTTGGGAGAGGTCATAGAAGAGATTTGCAAAAAAGCGATTCCAGGTTCAAGGGACTGCAATTGAATGTATAGGTTTCAAAAGCTGGCTGGATTCTCCTTGAAAGAGAGAAGGCGAGGAGGACATGTGATAAAACTGCTGGCAAACCTCAGCACGCATGACAACATCTGTAGCAGCAAACCAGAGTTCACGGTCCGAGTCCAGTTACTCTCCATCGGAACTGTCAGCAGTTCGAGACAAGTTTTGTTCGACGAAATTTGATTTTGTTTCAAACCACAAAGGGTTTAGATGAAGAGGAAATTAAAAAGAAACTCTTTCAAGTTTCTGATCATTTGATACTGAAAGGGCACAGATTTGAGTTGCCTAAAGAAGCGGAGGTGGCTTATAGAGAAATGTGTTTAAATCCTGAGTGATTTGGAAAGCAGTGCCCAACAGGTTGGTGGCGAGAGATTTGATGGGAGCCTGCAAAAGGGGTTGGATAAACACAGGAAGATGAATTATTACAGGGATGTGTGGAAAGAGCAGTGAAGTGGAACTAACTGGATTATTTTCAAAAGAGTTGGTGAGGACTCAATTGGCTCTGTGGCCCCTTGCTGTTTTGAAGCTTCTGATAACTCTCTGCACATATTCTTCCTCAGAATCAATGCCATAATTTTAGCAAATATTCAGGTTGGGCTGGTGTTTCTGTTGGTATCTGACCTAGTTTTACTTTCCTTTTCTTGAAGACAGACACTAAGAGGAGAGGAAATAGGAGACAGGGTAGGCCATTTCGCCTTTCAGTCTATTCCGCACTCAATAACATCATGGCTGGTCTTATATCAACTCCACTTTTGAGCTCAATCCTTGTATCCCTTGATTCCTTCTGTATCTAAAGCAGCATCAACTTCAATCTTGAATTTACAACAGTGCCTGGATGAAGAATTTTCTCTTTGTCCAGTCCAAAACTCTTAATCCCTTACCCTGAGACCGTCACTCCTGGCTTGGGAGTCTCCGAAATAACCCTCAACATCTAAACATTCGTAGGTACTCAATTGGCTCATTTGCAATCTAATAATACTCCTAGAGGCATCTTTGGCTCTTCCACATTAACTATCAATGGTGACAATTGTGAATTGTCAACCATTCATAAATGTCTTCCCAGTAACAGCTCCAGTTTTTTTATAAGTTTAGCGTAACTTCCTAGCTGTTGTACTCAATACCTTTATCTAAAAAGACCTGACTCCTTTTAGGTCGAGGAACCGCTCTGCCAATCTCCCTTGCCAACTTCAAAGTGTCAAGGTAAAAAGGGCTTTTGCCCGAAACGTCGATTTTGCTGAAGCTCCTCGGATGCTGCCTGAACTGCTGTGCTCTTCCAGCACCATTGATCCAGAACTTCAAAGTGTCTTCAAGTACACTCAGATCTCTCTTGTATCCTCTTTAACACTGTAGCTTTTAGCTCGTGCTGGCTCTCATTGCTTCTATCAAAATATATCACCTCACACTTTCCTATGTTGAATTTAGTTTGTATCCATCTATTCTGCCAAGTTGTTGGTCAGATATGATTTCTCCAAGGTAAATCAGTACTGTCCATGTCCTCTTGAAATATCTTCCTCATTGTTCAATTAACCTTTAAGTTTTGTTGCCATCTGAAAATACTAAAATTGTGCTCTGCACCTCCAAATCAAATTACTATGTCTCAAAAATGGGAATTCTAGTTGTGACCTTCAGAAACGCCATTGTATTTCTTCCTCTGGTCCCCAAACAGCGACATAACACACTGTTTTTAGCTAGTCTTGCATGCATGGCGATGACTGCCTCTACTACCTGTAGGGTTCAGTTTTGCAAATAAACTTATCAAGCACCTTCCATATACTACAACATCAATTAGAGTCATACAGGTGTATAGCACGGAAACAGACTCTTCAGTCTAACTCGTCCATTCCAACCAGATATCCTAACCTAATCTAGTCCCATTTGCCAGCACTTGGTCCATATTCCTCTAAACTCTTCCTATTTATATACCCATCCAGATGCCTTTTCAACGCTGTAATTGTACCAGCCTCCACCACTTCCTCTGGCAGCTCATTCCACACACGCAACACCCTCTGCGTGGAAAAGATGCACTTAACGTCCCTTTTAAATCTTCCCCCCCCCCATCCTAAACCTAAGCCCACTAGTCCTGCACTCCCCCACCCTAGTGAAAAGACTTTCTTTATTTATCCTATCCCTGCCCCTCATGATTTTATAAATCTTGATAAGTTCACAATTGTATTGTCCTTATTCATTCTTCTGTTAACTCAAAAAATGTAGTCAAACCAGACTTGCCCGAGACAATTCTTGATGACTTTTTTGAATAGGATGTCCTTGTCTGAGTGATTATTAATATTCTTCCAGCTTTTAAAATTTAAATGTAATTTTTAAAAAAACGTTTTGCAAAGTTTCCCCACATCACTGTTAAACTGACTGATCCATGAAATAAACAAAATTTTGTTATTGCCTCTACTATAGAGGATCCATAAATCACTCCATTAATAGCTGTAAATCAGTCGGTGATAGTAGTAAAATTACAATCACTAAGGAATTGATACTGAGCAAAATGATGGAACTTGGGCTGACCCTCATCCTGGCGTTTTTAAAGAAGTGACGAAATAACCAGTAGATGAGTTGGTGCTCATTTTCCACACTTTACTCAGTCTCTGAACGTAGCAAATATAACCCCTTTAGTCAAGGGGGAAGGGAGGCAGTAAACAGGAAACTAAAAGCCAGTTATGTGAGGAAGAATTGATCATTGAAGAAATTATAGTTGCGCATTGAGAAAATCTCACAGTAATTGGGTAGAGTCCATGTATTTTTGTCAAAGAGAAATCATGCCTAGCCAATTTATTGGACTGTATTGGAGGCAGTAACACGTATTGTGGATAAAGGGGAGTCTGCAAACATTTTGCACTTGGATTTCTAGAAGGCGTTTGATAAGATGCTACATCAAAAGGTTAATATGGAAAGTAAAACTCATGGTGTAGGGGATAACATATTATCATGGATAGAAGATTCTCTAACTGCCACAAAACAGAAAGTATATATGAATGGACTTGTCTGATTGGCAGGTTGTGATGAGTGGAATTTATGGCTGTGTGCTGGGTCTCAACTTCTGACGATTTCCATCAATGACCTGAATGAGAGGAGCAATGACATAATACCTAAGTTCACAGATGACACCAAAATGAGAAGGAAAGTATGTGGTGAAGAAGGCATAAAAAGGCTGTAGATGGATATAGATAGATTGAGTGGGAAAAAAATCTGACAGATGGAGTATCATGTGAAGTTGTTCACTTTGACAAGAAGATTGAAAAAAGCAAAGAATTAACTTAATGGAGAACGACTATGGAATTCCAAGGTGTGGGGAGGGGGGGATCTAGGAGAAAGTGAGGACTGCAGATGCTGGAGCTCAGAATTGAGAGTGTAGTGCTGGAAAAGCACAGGTCAGGCAGCAACCCAGGAGCAGGAGAATCGATGTTTCGGGCACAAGCCCTTCATCAGGATCTATGTATTCTCTCCTGCATAGGCCATTAAAAAGTTAATGTACTGGTATAGTGCATAAGCAAAAAGGCTAACGGGATGCTATCCCATATTCGTGAGGCAACTGAACACAAAAGTAAACAACTTAAGGTTCAGTTACACAGGACATTGGTGAGAACATATCTCAAATACTGTGTGCAATTGTTTCCTTATTTAAGGAAAATATTTTTGCAGTGGAGATATTTCAAAGGAGATTTACAAGATTGATGCTTGGAATGAGTGGTTTGTTTAATGCAGATAAATCAGACAAACTGGGTTTATTTCCACGAGCAACATTTTACATGTGGGTGTCACCATTTCAAGGCAGAAATGAGGGATTTTTTTTCTCTCAGTGAGTTTTTAGGGCTGGCATGAATAAAGTTAACATAAAATGTGGTTTATAGTTGACATATGAATGGCTGAAGAAGATTGTTGGTTTAATCAGTAATTTACACAGATAGAATCATGATCTTCATAGTCATAACAGCCATGTCAGTAAAAAGTCTTGTAAAAATCACACAATGGGATCTTATTAAGAGCAAGAAGCAAGAACGTAGTCATTACTTACACAGAGATAGTTTTGATAAGGAACATCTTTGAGAAGTTTCATTTTCTAATGGTTTAATGTCCACTCTTGCCTCTCTCCTGCTTTTTAGATATCTAAAAATACTCTTGCAATCTTCTTTTGTGTTATGAGCTAGCTTACTCTCATATCTCACCTTCTTATTGCTTTTTTAGTTGTCCTTTGCTAGTTTTTAAAGGCTTCCCAATCTTCTGGCTTCTGACTAATCTTCACCATACCACATACTTTTGCTTTTGCTTTCATGCTATCCCTGACTTCTCTTGTTAGCCATAGGGTCTCATCCTCCCTCCAGTATATTTCTTCCTTTTTGGGATAAACTTGTACTGTACCTCCTGAATTGCCCCCAGAAAATTCTGCCATTGCTGCTCTACATTCTTCCCTGCTAGGCTCCCCTTCCAATCAACTCCTCCCTGGTGTCTTTGTAACATCTGATTCAAGTGTCTTCCTCTCAAACTGCAGGGTGAATTCAACCTTTTTATTGTCATCGCCCCCTAGGGGTTCCTTCATGTTAAGCTCCCCAATCAAGTCTGCCTTTTTATACATTACCAAATGCAGAAAATGCCTGTTCTCTAGTGGGCTCTACCACAAGCTGCTCCAAAACAAAGCATCACATAGACATTCCATGAATTCCTTTTCTTGAGATCCGCTACAAATCTCATCTTCCCAGTCCACTTGCATATCGAAGTTCCTCATGATTATTGTAATTGTGCCTTTCTTACATGCCTTTTCTATCTCCTGAGTTATTTTCTTCCCCACATTCTGACATCATTGCGAGGAGGCCTGCACACAACTCCCATGAGGATCTTTTTCTTACTGTGGTACCTCAACTCAACCCACATAGATTCGATGCTTTCTGACGCCATATCACTTCTTGCTATCATTTTAATTTCATTTCTTACTACAAATCAACCCCATCACCTCTGCCCATCCTTTGTCAGGATGTGTATCCTTGGATATGTACTTCCCAGCCCTTATGCCCTTGCAACTACATCTGTGTTGCTCACAACATTCTATCTGCCATTTCAATCTGCGCAACAAGTTCATTTTATTTTGTTTTGTATGCTGTGTGCATTTAAGTACAACATCCTCAGTCCTGCATTGACTGGTTTATTTCTTGCTGTGCCTGAGGTTAGATTCCTGACTCTTTTCATACTTTCCATCCTATCACAGGTTCTGGTAAATTTAATAACCTGTACTGACTACCCTCCCCCCCACCACCACCGACTTTTACGTTTCTCGATAATGTTCCAGGCAACTGAATCTACCCATCCACTATTTCGCTTAAAGCTGTATCCACAGCTCTGGTTTTGTGATTCACCAGGAATCTGATCCCAGCGTGACTCAGCTCCCATTGGAACACCTCCCTCCTTCCCCAGCGCTGGTACCAATTCCCCATTTCTCTCCCACCAATCTTGGAGCCATGCTGGGGGAATGGGGAAATGGGGAAAGGCTTTGGAAATCTGAAGTACAAAGGGAGTTGGGAGTCCGAGTTCAGGCTTCTCTTCAGGTTAAGATGCAGGTCCAGTTGGCAGTTAGGAAGGCAAATGCCATGCTATTATTCATCTGAAGAGGGCTAGAATACAAAAGCAGAGACGTATTGCTGAGGCTGTATAAGGCTCCACTTATATGGCATTTGGAATAATGCGAGCAATTTTGGGCTCCATATCTGAGGAAGGGTGTGCCAGCCTTGGAGGAGGTTCAGCAGATGTTTGCAAGAATGATCCTGGGGATGAAGGTCTTGTGATATTGGCAGCAGTTGAAGGTTCTGGATGGAGTTTAGAAGGATAAGGGTATATCTCATTGACACTTACAGAATACTGAGAAGCCTGGATAGAGTTGACATAGAGATGTTTCCACTTGTAGAAGACACGAGGATGTGAGGGCAAAGCCTTAGAGTGAAGGGATGTCCCTTTTGAACTGCAGCCCTCACTCACCCTTTCTTGTCAGACCCGATATGGAACACAACGTTTTGCCCATCCCCTCCTTTCTGCAGAATATTGTCTCATTTAATGATAGAATCAGAGGCTTTGGGGGAGATGTAGCTTTTCAAATTCTTTCATGGGATGTGAAAATCACTGGCAAGGCTAACCATCCCTAACCACTTTTCAGCTGAATGAGTCACTAGGTCATTTCAGACATCAGTTAAGAATCAAGCACATTGTTGTGCATCTGGAAGTCTGTATTGACCAGACCAGATAGGAACAGTAGAATACCAGAGCTGAAGGACATGAGCCTGCACATAGGTTTGTACATCAATTGACAATAAGTCTATGGTTATCAATAGACCAACTTTTTAATTCCAGATTATTTTAATGAATTCAAATGTAATCCTCTGCCAAGTGACATTCAAACTCATGCCCTCAGATTGTTTGTCTGGGCCTCTGGATTACTGGTTGATGGACATCACCTCAATGCAACTAGAAAAGTTGTTCCTTTACTGCATCCAGCTGGTCAGGAGGATGCAAGCTCTCCACCTACATTGAGTATAGATCAACCCTCAGTCCCAAAGC
Organism: Chiloscyllium plagiosum; assembly: GCF_004010195.1. Lineage (NCBI taxonomy): Eukaryota > Metazoa > Chordata > Chondrichthyes > Orectolobiformes > Hemiscylliidae > Chiloscyllium > Chiloscyllium plagiosum. Next base: position 78,307,842 of record NC_057720.1, on the reverse strand, counting down.
TCCATTGTACCTCAATAACAGAAAAGGTACAACAGCGATTACCTCAGAAACTACAAGTGACAGGGGAACAACCGTCTCTGTGAAAGGAACACCATCCATATGACAGGCAATATTAATGTGCACCATCAAAAGAGCAGCACAATTGAAAGATAATGTGCGGAATGCATGTGCAGGGACTGATGAGAATAGCGAACAGCTGACATACAGGAACTGTTGTGTGGGCATCTTGTGTCACTCAGTGTAATTGGTAATGCATACAATGTTTTTGGTTACGTTTGTAATGAAAAAGAAAGAAAAGTTTGGGATAGAATTTCAATATTGTAGCGATATGCCACTTGGCCTAGTCATGTGGCCTCCACCTTGAGTTATACACAATGCCAGTTCAATAAAGACACAGTACAAACCGGACTGTTACCCCGACAGTGCTTGCAACAATGATATTGTCAGCAAGTTTAAATAAAAAGCATGGGAACATTTGGATGAATGGCAACATTACAGTTGTCGATAATCCTTCCTGTGCATGTCAGTGTTTAAAGATCACATTTGAACTGTGGCTGTATGTTGATCAGATTTAACAATTTGGCACGTTTTAACTACATTCCGAATATTGTGAGTCAAACACACAATTAAATTGTAACATTCAATGAGAGTGCAAGCCATGATCTTTTCTCTATCTCTTACATCAGTTCTCCTTAGACAGTGTCAGGCTGGACTGCGGTACCAATTGTAAGCAATGCCCTAGGTCTTCAGTCTAAGATTCCCTTAAAGCAACTACCAGGAAATGGATCACTCTGTGTGGCTGTATTCTGCTTCCAGTGGCTTTCTATAGAAACATAACTGAGATTGGAAATTGACTGAGTGTTAAGCTGTGATTTCAAACTCCTGTTTACAACTTTGAGTTTTATCTTACCATTACAGTAAGAAGGAAGCTTCATGTTTTGATAGGTTAGCACATTTGAGGTTTACAGTGTAACTGGAAAATCTTCTTTGGGTGCAACTTGGGTTTACCTAATAATGCCAACAAAGACGGATGAATAATGAATGTCATACAGTATACTTATCTGGAGATGTGAAGTTACAACTCATTTCCTCATATTGCAAAGGCTGGTGTTCATATTTGAAATGAGAAACTATTTTTGAAAATGGAAAGATTTCTTCCTGGTGCTTTAACATGTGAATCATAGGTTCTATATATCAAGTGTATGAAGAAATGAATGTTTCATGAAATATAAACAGAAACTGTTGAAAATATTCCACTGGGTTAAAGCCCTTGAACTCCCTTTCTATCAGTGGGCATATGAGGACTGAAGGACAATTTGGACAAATAAAAGTCAAAAGAAAAAGTCAGACTGCATCTGCAGAAAGAAGCAACATTAATGCTTCAGGTTAGTGAACTTACACCCGAAGAGAATAATGGGGAAACTCTTCAATGCATGAGTGATTATCTGGCACAAAAAGAAAAAAAGTTGATGGCAATTAAACAAATAACAAAAGACAGGTCTGGATAAAAACGGCTCTCATGGATTTGTGGTAGTGTCCCTATCTCTGAGTCAAGGAGGCTTAAGTTCAAGTCCCACCTGCTCAAGAACATCTCCATTACATCTCCAAACTAGTTAATTTGGATATATAAAAATATGTGTGTGTATATATATATAGATAGATAGATAGATAGAAATAAAGGCCTGGAGGTAAATAGCACCATCAGAACCATTGCAATGTAGTACATGTGGATCAAAAGGAATGGGACAGTGGTCATAAGTTGAAATTATTGAACTTAGCATTGAGAAGGTTAAAAAGTACCAGTTCTAAAGATGACATGCTGTCCTTCAGCCTAGGGTTGGTAAATTTGACTGATTATCTTCCTGGAGGCTTTAGCGCAAGACCTGCCCTGATGTTCCATGCATCCTTGTGATACATTGTCTTCCTACACCAACAGGAAAGTATAAACCTTAGCGCTGCATCTTACTTTTTTTTGGCTAAATGCAAGTTGTGTCGAGGTTTTTGACGAGTTTTTCCACTTTGAGGACAACTGAGTTTTCTCATCATGTCTTACCAAACTCAACGCATTCACTATCTAACCGTCCCAATAGTACCACCACATCCAGCTCTTATCCTGTTTTACCCCACACGCCATTCCCTGAATAACATGCCAGTGCTGGAAATCCCACAAGGATCCGATATCCCATGCCATCTTTAAAAGCCCATTGTGCACCCGTCAAGTATGCTGCCCGTCTGGAGCTGTCCTGCATGCTTCCTGATATTTGCCTCAAATAGGGGGAAATCGGTGCCACACTTTGTGAGCAGAGAGCTGGAGCACTGCTGGATGGGGTGGTACCGAGTGGGGGCGAATCAAAGAGGACATTTTGAATGTATTAGAAGTGAAAGGGCTGAGAGTCGAAATTTTGAAAATGAGGTGGGTATCGGTTGACACTGTCAAACAGGGTAGAGAGAGGGATTCTGATTGGGGGATGAAGACAACGTGTTGGAAAAGCTGGTGCAGGAGATGACAACATCAGAACAAATGTAGCAGAAGTGAGGAAAACTGGGAACGTGGAATAGACTCCTTACAGGAAGCAGAGTGAGAGGAAATCACTTCTTGTTAGTGTTGGGATATGGTTGTACATATTCCAGGAATTACTTGTCCAACTTAGCAATGCATACGGACAAATCGAGGAAAGGAAGGGAAGAATCAGAGCTGGAGCCTGTGAAGTTAAGAAAGGAATGGAAATTGGAAGCCAAGTTGATGAAATTTTCCAATTCAGAGTGAGACAGGAAGTGGTACTGTTGCAGTCATCAATGCACCACTTCCTATTTTAATTCTTTGCCCTGCTCCCACTTTGATTTCCCACAGCTATTCGATTATATTTCCTGACACTAGCTTTCTGTAAGGACTCCTCTGTGCTCACCCACACTTTCCACCTACGTCAGATGTGTCCCTATGATGTAACCTTTCACAACAGTTCCTCTGCAGTGTCTTCCATTTTCCTTAGCTGAGGATTTCCTTCCCACCATTGTTGACCGGAACTATGATGCATTGGACCCATTTCCCACACTTCTGCTCTTACCCTATTGCTTCATCCCAGGTCTATGACAGGCTACCCATCATTCTTACATTCCACCCCAACAGCCTCAGCATTTAACAGGTCACTGTGCGGCACAGGAGTGTGATACTACTCCTCTTTCCCATCAGCTTTCGGAAGAGACCAAAAGGCTTGCTTTGTGAGGAGAGATTCAGGTCTATACTCGCTAGAGTTTAGAAGGATGAGAGGAGATCTAATTGCAGTACGTAAGACGCTAAAGGGGATTAATGAAACATTGTACATTGGAGAGCAATCTAAAATGAGAGGTCATAGTTTTAGGCTAAGGGGTAACGTATTTTAAAAAGAGATGAGGGGGAATTACTTTTCTCAAAGAGTCACGAGTCTGTGGAATTCACTACCCTCAGAGTGCAGTGGACACCGGGATATGGAATAAATTTCAGGAGAAGTGACAGATCAAATGATGTTAAGGGTAATTTGGATAGAGGTGTGACAAACTAATAAAAAGCAGAGAGTGAGGCTAAATGGGTCTTTTTCCAGGTGACAAGATAATGGGGTGCCACAGAGTTCCGTCCTCAGGTTCCAACTATTTACAATCTACATTAATAACTTGGATAGAGGGATAGAAAGCTCTTTCACCAAGTGTGTAGATGACAGTAAAACAGGTGAGAAACAAAGTTACAGTGAAAAAATAAGAAGCTTACAAATTGACGTGGATAATTTAGGTGAATGGGCTTTGGCAGATGAAGTTTAACGTGGATAAGTATGAAGTTATTAATTTTGGTCAGAGAAATGAAAAGGCAACTTATAATCTAAATGGAGGGAAACTTCAAAATGCTTCATTGCAGAGGGATCTGGGTGTCCTTGTGCATGAATTGCAGAAAATTGGTGTAGAGTGACAGCTGGTAATAAGGAAGGCAAAAGGAATTTTGGCATTTATTGTTAAGGGAATGGAGTATAAAAGTAGGGAAGTAAGGAATGTTGTATTGGAGGCAATTCAGACAAGGTTCACTAGATTGATTCTAAAGGTGAGGGGTTTGTCTTATGAAAAGAGATTTCACAGTTTAAGCTTATACTCTCTGGAGTTTAGAAGAATGAGGAAGATCAGACTGAGGTATACAAGACACTTAAGGGGATTGAAAACGTAGACGAAGAAATATGGCTTCCTCTGCTGGAGGACAATCTTGCACTAGAGATCGTAGCTTTTGGATAAAGGGTTTCAGAGGTAAAACAGGGATGAGGAGAGGTAAATTCTCTCAAAAGGGCGCAATACTGTGGAATTCACTACTCTAGAGTCTGGTGGATGCTGGGACACTGAGTTAATTTAAGGAGGAGATAGACAGATTATTAATGAGTGATGGGTTAAAGGTTTATGGTGAGCAGATAGGAAAGTGGAGTGGAGGCTGAGATGAAGTCAGCAGTGTTTGTATTAAATGATGGAACAGGCAGGAGGGGGTGAATGGCCTACTGCCGCTCCTAGTTCTTATATCTTTATGCTGCCTTCTGGGTTAATATTGAGTTTAACAGTTTCAGATTGTAAACTCCTTTCCCAGTTTTGTTTCTGTTGTGTTTTGGATATGTCAGTATTTACTTTGGTTCTCATGTGTTTGCTCCTGGATTCTGCTGCTCATTATTCTGTCATTTGCATCCACTCTGGGTGATTCTTTGTTTCTTATTTACAATCTTACTAATCTTTGTGCCTTTTGGATCATGTACGTGTTGTCATTTAAACGTTCCCACCTTTTGCTGATCACACTAACTTTAAGTTCCCCTCTAAGCCACTCATCATACTGACTTGGAAACGTATCACTGTCCATTCACTGTCGCTGGGTCAAATTCCTGGAATTCCCTCCCAAATGGCATTGTGGGTCAACCCACAGCAGGTGGACTGCAGTGGTTCAAGAAGGCAGCTCACCGCCGCCTTCTCCAGAGCACCTAGGGATGGGCAATAAATGCTGGCCAGCCGCCACTCCTGCATCCCACAAATGAATTTTAAAAAATTGCTTTTCCTCCCTTTCACTTGCATAAAATCTATCCAGACCTAAGAAAGGTCATTGAATTTCTCTCTCTTCACAGATGCTTCCGGAGTTGCTGTATATTTCTAGCCTTTCTTCTTGTTAATTCCCATTCTGACATTCCCTGACCTTGGTCTCTTACACTCTCCCAATGAAGTTTGAAAGATGACTGAGGAACCGCATCTCACTTCTCAATCAGGCAACTTCCAGACTTTCAGACTCAACATTGAATTGAACGTATCAAACTTTCTGCTCCCATTTTTCCATGAAGCAAGGGCTTATCACGATTCTGGTGCCAGTTTCACATCTTCACCCTATCTCCCTTTGTTTCTCAGCATGTTCCATTATTAGCAGCCATTGACTTGAATCATCTTTACTCTGTTTCCTTTAATTCATGCCCTTCTGTTGCTCTTTCCTTCCCTAATCTTTGCCTCAGTACCTGCTTAAAACGGAAACATTCCCAACTTTCTCTTGCTCATGCAGGAGGTCACAAGCGAACACCTGTTCAAACATCAAAAACTGGTTGGGTTGCTTGATGAATAAACCCTTTATTTAACATACTACCATTGCTTTAAAAGGAAAATCTGTTTTCATATCTATAATTCCTCCTAAGGGTTAGCATCCATTCTGCGATCTCAACATTCTTCCCAGAGTGTCAGATTGAAATAATAGTGAACCCCAAACGTAGACTTCCTGAAGTAAATTCACAATCTCTTCTCATCTTTCACACTGGAAATTTGTCATGAAATCTAGGTTTCCTGTTATTTTTTGAATGTCTGGTTCACATGAGATTCTTTTGATATCCAGCAAATCAAAATCAAAATTTTTTCCTTTTTTTTCCATGTCTGGCAGAGTGTTTTCCTTCCTAAGAGACAAATAAAAACTGCAGATGCTGGAATCCAAGGTAGACAGGCAGGAGGCTGGAAGAGCACAGCGAGCCAGGCAACATCAGGAGCTGCAGAAGTCAACATTTCAGATGTAACCCTTCTTCTGGACCCTTTCTCTACCTCAAGCCTGGCTTGCTGTGCTCTTCCAGCTTCCTACTTGTCTGCCAGGGTATTCTCCTTCAATGTACAACTCTTACTATTATTTTCTAAATATAAAGCGTATTGAATTGTGCTGAGTTTTGCATTATTTCAAATGTCTTGCAATGTCATGCTGCAAAGATCCATCTTCAAGGACTTTTATGGAAAGTTTAGCATACGCTTCAAGCAGAGGCAATGGACGAAGAAGAGAGCGGCATTGTTGTCTTCATTGGTCAGCGCATAGAATATAAAACTGGCAAGTCATGTTAAAAGCTGTATAGAACATCTGTTAATGCCACATTTGGAATATTGTGTACGGTTCTGGTCACCACATCATCAGAAAGATGTGGAGACTTTGGAGAGGGTAGGGAGACAGGTTTACCAGGACGTTGCTGGGTTTAGAGAGTATTAGTCATGAGGAGACACCGGACAAATGTAGAGTCCTAGAGCCGGTAAGATATACAGCATGGAAATTGACCCTTCAGTCCAACTCGTCTACGCCAACCTGATATCCTACATAAATCTAGTCCCATTTGCCAGCACTTGGCCCCATTCCCTTAAACCCTTCTTATTCATACGCCCATCCAGGTGCCTTTTAAATGCTATAATTGTACCAGCCTCCTCCACTTTCTCTGGCAGCTCATTCCATACATGCATCACTCTCTGCGTGAAAACGTTGCCCCTTAGGTCTCTTTCAAATCTTGCCCCCCTCACCTTAAAATTCTCTCCCCCACACCTTAAATTACCGTGCAGGCAATGATGGGCCAAAGGGACTCTTGCCGTGCTAAGAACCTCCGTGTCTCTATATTTGAAGTATTTCGGAAGGCTATCTTTATCAGTTTGAATGAAGCAGAACCAAAACTTGCTTTGTTTTCACTTGAATGTTGGAGGCTGAGGCGCGACCTGATAGAATTTTGTCATTTATATAAATTATTTAAATGTGAACATAGGGGTTTATAGTTAGTAAATTTGCAGATGACACCAAAATTGGAGATGTAGTGAGGAAGGTTACCTCAGATTACAACGGGATCTTGATCAGATGGGCCAATGGGCTGAGGACTGGCAGATGGAGATTCATTTAGATAAATGCGAGGTGCTGCATTTTTGAAAGCAAAATCAGAGCAGGACTTATATGGTCTACTTTACGGTCCTGGGGAATGTTACTGAACAAGGAGACCTTGGAGTTCAGGTTTATAGTTCTTTGAAAGTGGAATCGCAGGTAGATAGGATAGCGAAGAAGGCGTTTGTTATGCTTTCCTTTATAGGTGAGAGTATTGAGGATAGGAGAGGTCATGTTGCCGCCGTAGAGATTATAGGTTCGGCCACTTTTCGACTACTGTTTGCAATATGTTGTGAAATTTGAAAGGATTCAGAAAAGATTTACAAAGGATGTTGCCAAGGTTGGAGCTATAGGGAGAGGCTGGGGTTGTTTTCCCTGGTGTGTCAGTGGCTGAGGGGTGACTTAGAGTCATAGAGATGTACAGCATGGAAACAGACCCTTTGGTCCAACCCCTCCATGCCGACCAGATATCCCAACCCAATCTAGTCCCACCTGCCAGCACCTGGCCCATATCCCTCCAAACCCTTCCTATTCATATACCCATCCAAATGCCTCTTAAATGTTGCAATTGTACCAGCCTCCACCA
>NC_057720.1:78285084-78299335 GCF_004010195.1 Chiloscyllium plagiosum | reverse complement strand
ATCCCTAATCAGTCCTTGCCTTTCCAAATACATGTACATCCTGTCCCTCAGGATTCCCTCCAACAACTTGCCCACCACCGATGTCAGGCTCACCGGTCTATAGTTCCCTAGCTTATCTTTACCACCCTTTCTTAAACAGTGGCATCACGTTTGCCAATCTCCAGTCTTCCAGCACCTCACCTGTGACTATCGATGATCCAAATATCTCAGCAAGAGGCCCAGCAATCACTTCTCTAGCTTCCCACAGAGTTCTCGGGTACACCTGATCAGGTGCTGGGGATTTATTCACCTTTAACCGTTTCAAGACATCCAGTACTTCCTCCTCTGCAATCTGGACACTTCATAAGGTTTATAAAATCATGAAGGGCGTGGGTAGGATAAATTGACAAGGGCTTTTCCTTGGGATGGGGGAATCCAGAACAAGAGGGCATAGGTTTAGGGTGAGAGGGGTAACATTCAAAAGGTACCTAAGGGGCAACCTTTTCACACTGAGGGTGGTGTGTGTATGGAGTGAGCTGCCAGCGGGAGTGGTGGAGGCTGGTATAATTACAACATTAAAAAGGCATCTCGAGGGGTATATCAATAGGAAGGGTTTAGAGGGATATGGACCAAGTGCTGGCAAATGGGACTAGATTAAGTTAGGATGTCTGGTTGGCATGGATGAGTTGGACCGAAGGATCTGTTTCCATGCTGTACATCTCTATGACTCTCTGACTCTAAGTTTACAAAATTATGAGAGGCCTGGATAGAATGGATAGTTGGAGTCTTTCTCCATGGACAGAGCTGTCAATAACTAAGGGACATAGGTTTAAGGTAGAAGGGGGAAAGTTTAAAGGAGATGTGTGAGGCAGTGTTTTTACACAGAGGGTGGTAAAGTGCCTAAATGTGCTGTCAGAGCAGCTGGCAGAAGCAAATTCAATAGCAATATTTAAGAGTTATAAATCATAGAATCCCTACAGTGTGGAAACAGGCCTTTAGTCCAAACAAGTCTACACCCACCCTCCAAAAGAGTAACTCACCCAGACTCATTCCCCTACACTACTACACTACATTAGCCCTGACTAATGTATTTAACCCACACATCTCTGAACACTATGGGTAATTTAGAACACAGAATATAGAAAAGTACAGCACAGAACAGACCCTTCAGCCCACGATGTTGTGCTGAGGATTAATCCTAATCTAAAATAAAATAACCTAACTATGCAACCCTCAATTCATTGCTGTCCATGTGCATGTCCACCAGTCGCTTAAATGTCCCTAATGACTCTGCTTCCACCACCACCGCTGGCAATGCATGTCATGCGTTCACAGCTCTCTGTGGAAAGAACCTACCTCTGCCGTCTCCTCTATACTTTCTTCCTAATATCTTAAAACATTGACTCCTTGTGGCAGTCAATCCTGCCCTGGGGAAAAAGTCTCGGGCTATTGACTCTGTTCATGCCTCTCATTACCTTGTATACCTCGATCAGGTTACCTCTCTTCCTCCTCCTCTCCAGAGGGAAAAGTCAGAGCTTAGTCAACCTCTCTTCATAAGACAAGCCCTCCAGTCCAGGCAGCATCCTGGTAAACCTTCCTTGCACCCTCTCCAAGGCCTCCGTAGGGCGACCAGAACTGGACACAATAATCCAAGTGTGGTCTCACCAGGGACTTGTAGCGCTGCAGCAAAACCTCGTGGCTCTTAAACTCTATCCCCCTGTTAATGAAAGCCAAAACACCATATGCTTTCTTATCAACCCTATCCACTTGGGTGGCAATTTTGAGGGATCTATACACTTGAAAACCAAGATCCCGCTGTTCCTCCACACTGCATCACTTCACACTTATCCAGATTTCTCATCCCAGCTCTGCATCCTGTCTATATCGAGCTGCAGCCTGCAATAGCCCTTGATACTATCAATGGCACCTCCAAACTTTGTGTCATCGGCAAATTTGCTAAACCACCCCTCAACCTCCTCATCAAAGTCATTTATTAAAACTACAAAGAGCTGAGGCCCAAGAACAGATTCCTGTGTGGCTCACCACTCACCACTGACCTCCAGGCAGAATACTTTCCATCTACAACCACTCTCTGCCTCCTGTCAGCCAACCAATTCTGAATCCAGATAGCCAAACCTCCCTATATCCCATACCTCCTGAGTTTATGAATGAGCCTACTGTGGGGACCCTTATCAAATGCCTTGCTGAAGTCCATATACAACACATCCACTGCTCGACCTTCATTGACCTGTTTCATCACCTTGTCGAAGGACTAATAAGATTTGTGAGACATGACCTGCCCCTAACAACATTCACCTCCCTCCAATCTTCCGGTATGACTTCTATGGAGAATGAAGAAGCAAAGATCTTCGCTAGCAGCTTAGCAACCTCCTTTCTCGCTTCCTGGAGCAGCCTAGGATAAATCTAGTCTGCCCCGGGGACTTATCAATCTTGACGTTTGTCAAAATTTCCAGCACATCAACTTCATCAATCTTGATCTGTTCAAGCCTATTTCCCAGTTCCTCAAAGTTCTCATTCACAACAAGGTCCACTTACTTAGTGAAAACCGAAGCAAAACACTCAATTAGGGCTTTCCCTATCTGCTTAGACTCCATGCACAAGTTCTCTACACTATCCTGACCAGCCCTACCTTCTCCCTGATCATTCTCTTATTCCTTATGTATGAGTAAAATGCCTTTAGGTTCTCCCTAATCCTTCCCACCAAGCCATTTTCATGCACCCTCCTGGCTCTCCTCAGTACTTTTCTGAGCTCCTTTCTAGCAAGCCTGTAATCCTCTAAAGCTGTGCTAGATCCATGCTTCCTCCACATTACGTAAGCTGCCTTCATCCTTTTGACGAGAAGCTCCTCTGTTCTCATCATCCAAAGCTCCTTAAACTTACCCCTTCTTGCCTGTCTCAGAGAAACAAATTTACGCATCACTCACAACAATTGCTCCTTAAACAGTCGCCATATGTCTGCTGTGCCCTTTTTGTGGAAAAATTGTTCCTAATCTGTACTTCCCAACTCCTGTCTGATAACGTCATCATTTCCTTTTCCCCAATTAAATATCTTCCCATGGTAACTGCTGCTTTCCCTCTCCAAGGCTATGGTAAACGTGAGGTAGTTATGGCCACTGTCACCAAAGTGTTCTCCAACTGTGAGATTTGACACCTGTCTTGGCTCATTGCCAAGCATCAAATCCAAAATGGCCTCTCCTCTTGTTAGCCTGTCTACATACTGAGTAAGGAAACTCTCCTGAACACACCTGACAAAAACGGCTCCATCCAAACCATCTGCATTAAGGAGGTTCCAGTCGATATTGGGAAAGTTGAAGTCACACATAACAACAACCCTGCTACATTTGCACTTTTTCAAAATCTGCCAGCCTATGAGTTCTTCAATCTCCCTACTGCTATTAGGGGGTCTGTAGAAAACCCCCAATGCGGTGGCTGTTCCTAACTTCCACCCGTACTGACTCAGTAGACAAACTTTTCTCAACAACCTACATTTCTGTAACTGTGATGCACTCTCTTGATTAGTAATGCTACACTCCCCTCCTCTTTGTCCACTGTCCCTGTTCTTTTTAAATGTTCTAAACCCTGGAACATTTAGCAACCATTCCTGCCCCTGTGAAATCCATGTCTCTGTCATGGCCGCAACATCATAGTCCCATGCTCTTAAGTTCATCCCTCTTATTTCTGATACTCCTTGCTTAAAAGCAGACGCACTTTAACCAATCCCTTTATTTCATCACATGAAATACCACACTGATGGATTCACTACATCCTGTCACTTCCCCATCTTCAACTACCCTGCCTCAGATATGTAGCTCTGGTTCCCACCCCACTGCCAAACTAGTTTAAACCCTCCCGAACCACATGAGCAAATCTCCCACCCAGGACATTTGTGCCCCTCCAGTTCAGGTGCAACCCGTCCTTCATGTACAGGTGCCACCTTCCCCAGAAGGCATCCCAATGGTCTAAGTATCTGAAGCCCTCCCTCCTGCACCAGCCTCACAGCCATGTGTTAAGCTGCACTCCCTGACTGTTCCTCACCTCACTGTCTCATGACACTGGTAGCAAACCTGAGAACACTAATCTACTCATCCTGCTCTTCAGCTTCCAAATTAGCCCTCTGTCGTCACTTTTCAGATCCTCAATCCCTTTCCTGGATTGATCATTGATGCCAATTTGTACCACGATTTCTGCTGCTCACCCACCCCCTTCAGAATCCTGTAAACCCGATCGGCAACATGCCGGACCCTGGCACCTAGGAGACAACATACCTTCCGGGAGTCCTGTTCCTGATCACAAAATCTCCTTTCAATCCGTCTAACTACTGAGTCCCGTACCTCTAACGCTTTTCTATTGCCCCTCTTCCCTTCTGAGCCACAGTGCCAGGCCCACTGCCAGAGACCTGACAACTATGGCTTTCCCTGTCCCTACCAGCAATATCAAAATGGTATACTTATTGCTATGGGGAACAGCCATAGTGGATCCCTGCTCCATCCGGCAGCCAATTCACATTATCTGCACATCTTTGGATTGTGGAAGGAAACCCACGCAGACAGCATGCAAACTCCACACAGGCAGTCACCCGAGGCTGGAATTGGACCCAAGTCCCTGGCACTGTGAGGCAGCAGTACTAACCACTGAGCCACCATGCCACCTACAGATTGGCATTTAAATGAATAGGCAGGGAATAGAGGGATATGAACTGTGGAGAGGCAAAAAGTTTTTAGTTTAAAAAGGCATCATGCGTTGTGGCAATTTTGTTGGGCCAAAGGGCCTATTCCCGTGTAGTAATGCTGTTTTGTCATTTGTCCTTTGTTCTGACAGGAAGCTGTCAGAGGTTTGGTGCAGGCACCAACAACAACAGGATGTTCACACCTCAGAGAGGTTCCCCTTGAATTGCGGCAACTTTGACCTTAGTGTCAAGAAGGAGCTCACAACCAATCTTTCAGAATGGTGACAATTTGACCGTCAAACTGCGCTATGTTTGAAGGCCAAGATCATGAGGATGAGGGAGAGCAGCAGCAGAGGAGGAAGAATAAGGTAACAAATTCTGCAGTCTGAATCCCACCTCCTCCTGGGACACCTCATCACATTTGCTCAAAGACCAGGCAGCTACTTCAATTACATGGAGACCCAATGGATGGAACTCGTGACCCAGAGGGGTCATTTTGAATTGAGGGACAGCCGATGGTGCATTGGACAAGTGTTGACAACCCATTCTAAAATCATGAAAGATAACATTTGGACTTTCATCAGCTTAATGTATAGAAATGGTCTCACTATGCTTTCCTATGACAGCGACCACACAATCAGACCTTAATCCACATGAGCTGGTTTTTTCCCAAGTGGAATCAACAGGAGTCAAGAATCCAGGTGTACTCTGGAGGTAATCTTCTTCACTGTCCATTCTCCCACCAATTGCGGTCTCATCTCCAAACTTACTCACTGTTCCTCCTACATTCACATCCAAACTATTTATATAAAGAACAAAAAACAGTGGATCCTTACTGCATACCACTGGTCATGGGCCTCCCGTGCAAACACCAACCCTCTACTACCACCCTTTGTCACCTTCCTTCAAGGCAATTTTGCATCCAATTGGCTAGCTCCCCCACATACCATATGATCGAACCTTACTTATCAGTTTACCATGCAGAACCTTGTCAAACACCTTGATGAAGCAAATAAATTGATTTGGGAAACTGACATTGAATTGGGTTTCGGTAGATTTCCTGCTTTTCATGTCAATAGCAACATCCATCTACCACTCTGCCTTCATTAATCATCTTTGTCACCTCTTCAAAAAACCCAATCAAGTTAGTGAGACACAAGCTCCCATGCACAAAGCCATGTTGTCTATTCCTAATCAGTCCTTATCTTTCCAAATACATGTAATTCCTGTCCCTCAGCTTCCCTCCAACAGCCTACCCACCACTGACAACCAGTCTATAGTTGCCCGGATTTTCCTTATCAACTTTCTGAAATAATGGCATCACACTAGCCACCCTCCAGTGTTCCGGCACCTCACTTGTGGCTATTGATGATGCAAACATCTCAGCAAGGGCACAGAAATGAGTCAAGGAATGGCAGATAGAGTTTAATTTTGATAAATGTGAGGTGTTGCATTTTGATAAGGCAAACCAGGGACATATACAGTTAATTGCTGGGATCGGGGGACTGTCGCTGAACAAAGAGATCTAGGGATATAGGTGCATCATCCCTTGAAAGTGCAGTCCCAGGTAGATAGGGTAGTGAAGAAGGCATTTGGTATGCTTTCCTTCATTGGTTAGAACATTGAGTATAGGAGTTGGGAGGACATGTTGCAGCTGTATAGGACATTAGTTAGGCCACTTTTAGAATGCTGCATTCATTTTTGGTCTCCCTGCTATAGGGAGTTAAACTTGAATGGGTTCAGAAAAGATTAACAAGGATATTGCTGGAATTGGATGGTCTCAGTTAGAGGGAGAGGCTAAATAGGCTGGGGCTAGTTTCCCCAGAGTGTTTGAGTCTGAGGGTGACATTACAGACATTTACAAAATCCTGAGGAGCGTGAATAGGGCGAAGAGCCAAGGTATTTTTCCCAGGTAGGGGAGGGCAATAGGTTTAAGATGAGAGAGAGAAATGTGAAAGGGACCTGAGGGCTAACTTTTTAACACAGAGGGTGGTGCGTGTATAGAATGAGCTGCCAGAGGAAGTGGTGGAGGCTGGTTGCAATTACAACATTTAAAAGGCATGTGGATAGGTATATGAATAGGAAGAGTTTCGAGGGATATGGGCCAAATGCTGGCAAATGGGACTAGATTAGGTTAGATTAGGTTAGGATATCTGGGTCAGTGTGGATGAGTTGGACGGAAGCGTCCATTTCTGTGTTGTACAACTCTATGATTCTAATGCCAGTCAGGTCTAAAATCTCAACTGTCTAATTTTACACTTTCTGAGCAGGGAAACAGTGCATTTAATATACGAGCTTAAAATAGCTTCAACTTTCCACAAAAGGGGCAGGTAATGGAAAATATCCAGGCTTAGCTTTTTTGCCGACGGCCTCAGATTATTGCTATTGATATGAAAAGTGGGAAATCTACAGAAACCCAACTCTGACGTCATCTCCCAAATCAAAAAGGCATCACTGGCACAATGAAGCTACAAGTTCCGTCCCAACAAATACCACATGCAGTCTGAGTAAAGAGGTCATCAGATAATTATCATTGTTTCTGAGCTCTTGGACAGTTGACCACAAAAATGCTGTGAACGTAAAGAAATAAAATGAAAAATATGGGGGTGTTTCCAAGAAGGGGAGGCTGGGGGCCATTGTGAGTGACATGACGCGCAAAAGTCCTACTCTTATTATGCATAATAGCATAGGTCAGCCAGATCAACCTGAGATTACTTAGTTCTCATTCTGGCTGCTTATCCCCAAACGTTTCTTGTGTGGACTTTAACAGGAAAGTGTGGTTACTGTATATTCAACATATGGCCCTTTTACAATCACAGATCAGGGCAGTTGTTGCTGCACCTTTGCTGGTGAGGACAGTGTGTTAAAATGCTAGTTTGCAATTACTCACTGACTAACCTGCAAATATTTAACCTCTTAAGTTGCACTTAACAATAGTAGGATGGTTATGGTAGGGGATATGAACTTTCCAAACAGACTGAGACTACCACAGTGAGTACAAGCAAATTTTCTGATTCAGGGTGTGAATGGACCTACTCAAGAGTGTGCCAAACCTGACCTACTCTTGGAAAATAAGGCAGGGCAGGAGACAGTAGAGGAACACTTTGGGGCCAGTGACCATAATTCTATTAGTTTTAAAATAGTATTGGAAGAGGATAGATCAGATCTAAAAGTTAAAGTTCTAAATTGGAGGAAGACCAATTTTGATGGTATCAAGCTACAACTTTCAAAGGTTGATTGGAGCGGATGTTCACAGGTACAGGGATGGCTGGAAAATGGGAAGCCTTCAATAATGAGATAATGAGAGTCTAGAGACAGTATATTCCTGTTATGGTGAAAGGCAAGGCTGGTAGGTGTAGGGAATGCTGGATGACTCGAGAAATTGAGGTTTTGGTCAAGAAAAAGAAGGAAGCATCTGTCAGGTATAGACATCAGAGATTGAGTGAATACTTAGAAGAGTATAAAGACAGTAGGAGTATACTTAAGAGGGAAATCAGGGGGGCAAAAAGAGGACATGAGATAGCTTTGGCAAATGGGGTTAAGGAGAATCCAAACGGATTTTATAAATCTAAGGACAAAAGGGTAACTAGGGAGAGAGTAAGGCCCCTCAAAGATCAGCAAGACGGCCTATGTGTGGAACTGCAGGAGATAGGGAGATATTAAGCAAGTATTTTGCATCAATGTTTACTGTGGAGAAGGACATAGAAGGTCTAGAATGTGGGGAAATAAATAGCAATATACTGAAAAATGTCCGTATTACCAAGGAGGAGGTGCTGTGTGGCTTAAAACACATAAAGGTGGATAAATACCCAGGACCTGATCAAGTGTACTTGAGAATTCTGTGGGAAGCCAGGGAAGTGATTGCTGGGCCCTTAGCTGAGATATTTGTATCATCGATAGTCACAGGTGAAGTGCCAGAAGACTGGAGGTTGGCAAACGTGGTGCCACTATTTAAAAAGGGTGACTTTATAAAAGTTTATAAAATCATAAGGGCCATGGATAGGGTAAATCAATAATGTCTTTTCCCCAGGTGGGAGCGTCCAAAACATAGGTTTAAGGAAAGAGGGGAAAGATTTAAAAGGGACCTAATGGGCAACTTTATCATGCAAAGGGTTGTGCATTTATGGAATGAGCTGCCAGAGGAAGTGGTAGAGGCTGGGACAATTCTGGATGGGTATATGAATAGGAAGATTTTAGAGGGATATTGGCCAAATGAGGCACTAGATTTATTTAGGATATCTGGTTGGCAGAGATGAGTTGGATCGAAGGATCTGTTTCCATGCTGTACATCTCTACAACTCTTAGGTTTCTTAAATAGTGGGTTAAGCAAAGAAGATGCTATATCTCTCCTGGGGTTGGGAGATCCGCCAAGTAGCACTATATCTACAATAACTTATGGAGGCAGTGAAAAACTTTATTTTAGACTCAGTCTACATGGGGCCCAATCTAGGGACATAGTTTAAGTTGCTGAACCAGACACGTAAGAGTTGGTGCGAAGGTAACTTGAAATTGCAAGATTTAGCATGACAGTCACATGATGCATCTCAATAAAATGACTCATTCTTAATAATTGAAGTATAATTAGTTTAACCACACTTCCTTCAACTCATTGATTCCAAACTCACGAATCCATTTCATTACGGAAAATCTGATGTCCCCATGATGTCAAAGTGACCAATTAACAACATTGTGATGGACTGAGGAAACTGGAGGGGTCCAAATTAGGTTTCTGTCCACAGACTGAGTAAACGGCAACTTGTTTATATGAGACCTCATTTTCTTTTCCTGTTGAAAGTAGGCGTTAAAATGCGTGGGTGCCGGAGAGGATTGGGTATAGCATTTTCCAATGGCACGCCAGGTTCATACATAGCCAAAATGAGCCTCGTAAAATCAGGAATTTAAAGGTTAAAGGTAGATTAATCTGAGACAAAAGGTAAAGAACTCATTTAGCAGAGTCAAAATGAAAAGCAACATTTATACAGCAGAGCCTATAAGAAAGGATATGCATGAGAGGTTTTTAATAACATTTGGAAAAAGAGGAAGCAGAGGAAACTGCACTGGCAATGATGGTTATGCTATTTTTATGTCTCAATAATATTTTTATGCAAATAATTAGAAAGAATCTGAGGACTTTTTTCATTACTGGGTAAGAATATAAATAAATAAAGGAAGAGAACATATGTATTATGAATGGAAATAGTTCACCATCACAGAAATGAACCAAGTTTTCTTTTTTGGCAGAATTCACGATCAAATACTCAAGAAGGTGCAAATTTTAATTGGTTCGATTCTGACAACTTTGTTGAAGGAAATGTCAAACTCAGGAGTAACACAAACGGATCGGGAGCAGTAAAGTTCTCCTTGCCTCAAGGTGCCTCCTTAGTTGGAATTCTGAATAATGCACACAACTTGCAAGTCCCAATTGTTTTCGGCCCTGCAGCCTGATCTCCTTTGCCTCTTGTGTTCACACTGGTTTGAAAGTCTGAGGCCTCTGATGTATCCTCAAAGGCAACCCTTCTAAGACTGACCAGGTTACGTTCTGGTCTCTCAAGCCGAAGATGGTGAATGTGATCAGTACCTTTTCTCTTCCATGTTTCTTTTCACTACTTTGCGTATCTCAGAACCTTCAGTTAGTACTAATTCAATTCAATTTGCATTTTAATTGCCAGACGACACTGCTGACATTGAGTGCATTGCTTCGTCTAATGAGAGATAACATTCTTGTCTATTTATCAATGCAGTTATGAGATCAAGCCCAATGGAGGATTTAACTGCTTAATCTCGGCACACATTCTATAATGCAGAGGGAGCTAAAGTTCTGACTGTTTTCGGATATCCTTCCTGATAAAGGGGAACCCATAACTGGCTCAGGACCTCTATAACAAGTTTCCCACTATATCTACACTGTTTTTCACCCTCAGCCCCCCACATTGAGTGGTTTTCCACCCATGTTGTCTCTGTCTAAACTGCCTAACTTGCCATCACGTCACTGTTCCACAGCCAAACCACCTCATTCCACGTCCATATGTCAGAAACATCATTGTCCAATTCAGCTCTTTTTGCAAAGTTCCAGTTGCTTGGCTTTTGGCACTCCATTTGCCTCAACATTTCTGTCGCTACTGATTAGTTGAAGTACATACTCGCTTACCTTGTTGATGTCAGTAGACAGATTGCTGTCTCATTCTGGCCTTTGTCCCAGTAAACTTCCTTTCCCTTAAGTGCTCACGATGGAAACTTGAATGGATATGGCATACAATTGGCTTTAGCGGTTCATCATCAGTCACAGAGTCATAGAGATGTACAGCACGGAAACAGATCCTTTGGTCCAACGTCCATGCAGCCAGATAGTCTACATTAATCTAATCTCATTAATCTGGCCCATTTGCTAGTACTTAGCCCATATCCCTCCAAACCCTTCCTATTCATGTACTCATCCAGATGCCTTTTAAATGTTGTAATTGTACCAGCCTCCACTACTTCCTCTGGCAGCTCATTCCTTACACGTACCACCCTCTGCATGAAAACATTACCCCTTAGGTCCCTTTTAAATTTTCTCCTCTGACCCTAAACCTATGTCCTTTAGATCTGGACTTGCCCACCCCAGGGAAAGGTCCTTGTCTATTCATCCTATCCATGCCCCTCATGATTTTATAAACCTCTGTAAGGTCACCCCTCAGCCTCCAACGCTCCAGAGAAAATAGCCCCAGTCTATTCAGCCTCTCCCTGTAGCTCAAACCATCTAATCCTGGCATCACTCTTCATTGGACAAGATAAAGTGTTATTTAGTCTCTCTCTCTCGAAACTGCTCATGATTCCTGGATCATCCTGGAATGTAAAGATAACCCTTAGCACAGCTTTGATTTCTCTAAGTTTCAGATGGATGTTGTACTTCATGAGAAATGCACTATCATTCACAAAGGCTTGGATGAGACAAAGATAGGCGAAATAGTCCTGTGGTCCTTACCAGCTTGAAATTTTCAGAGTCAGATTGTGTGTACTTCCTTCCCTCGTGTTGTCCATATTTTCCTCAGCAATGTTTCACTGATACATTGTGCAATATCTTCATTGTTGCTCACTCAAAACCCTCTAACTCCTGACCTAAAACTATTGGGGATAACTGCAGTGATTTAAGGAGAGAAAACGCACCAGGAACCTTCTCAAGGGCAAACCAAGATGGAGAATAAATACTGAACTGTCAGCTACATTCACAGTGACGTAAAAGAAAGCTTTGCCTTAGCTGGTTGAAGACATGGATCATCGGGATTTCTGAACGCATTTGCTTCCAGGTGAATTGATGTACGTTTAACTCTGCAGTCTGGCTAATACAATTGTCATACACCCCTTCATTCGTTGCATCATCACCATCCTGTATATCGAAAACTGGCAGCAAAATGACTTTTATTTAAATACTTGTCTATTTTCCTTCATTCCCTTGGGGTATTGTTCCTTCAAAGGTTTGGTGGTCAGACAATTTGCGTCAGTTCAATCGTCTTGTAAACAGGGAATCTGGATTTCGTGCTTCCTGCTGTCTGATTGTATGAAAAGCTTCATTGTCACTCGCTCAGACGCTTAGCTCCAACATGCAACTAGCGCTTTCTTCAAAGAAGTTTATCTCAATTTCTAACTCCTTAATTGTCTCAATTCAGCTGCTGCCAGCAACTGCAATTCTTTGCAAATTGGTAGTTCCCTCCATTTGTCAAAATATGACATGTTAACAAGATCAAGAACTCATGTCAGTAAATATCAATTATTGGAGATTCTCGGATTTGAGTGTATTTCTCTTGTATAACATGATAGGCACTGTCAAGTTCCTGTTGATGAAGGGCTTATACCCGAAACGTCGATTCTCCTGCTCCTCGGATGCTGCCTGACCTGCTGCACTTTTCCAGCAACACATTTTTCAGCAAACACCTCTATACACTCTATTCTATCGAAAGAGGTTGTAATTATCAATGGCTTCATCATTGGTCACAGTAAAGAGTACCACAAATCACAGCATTCTCTTGCTAGCTCAGCATTTGGCTTAGATTTCTATCAGCCTGAAGCTTGGTGCCAGTGCAGTGATCTTGGCTCTGTCTGGAGCACCTGCCCAACCACCCTTCTTTGGCTGGCATCTTCCTTGGCTGCCTCATGGATGGTCAGCTGGCACTACTCAGTTTGGTCCTGATGACAGGAAGATCTCAGAAGGTGGCAAGATTCCACTGTATATCCCTTGGTTACTGATCGCTTTACCTAAGAAAATGGTTCCTCCCTGACCTAGAAGCTTTAGCTTGATATATATTGTAAATACAGAATAGGTACAGAGTACAAAACCAAAGAATTGATACCAGACGTTTGCAATTGACTGACTGGACCTCAACCCGAAATTATGATGTCCAATTTTGGGCAGTAGACTTGAAAGGATCAAGAACCTGGAGGTGGTTCAGGGGGTGTACTAGAATGATACGCAAGAAAGATTCCAGTTACCTGGAGGGATTGGACAAACTAGGAGGCTTTCCTTCCAGACAGATGGCCAAGGGGTGATTTGATCCAAGTAGTAAAACATTAATCAGAATTAGGAATAATTTTCACAGAACAAAGAGACACAGCTCTTCAGAGCAAGTGAATAAGTAGAAGAGACCTTAAGATATAGGGTCAGAAGAAGGCCTTTCAGCCCATTGAATCTGCTCTGCCATCCAATGAGATCATGGCTGCTCTGATAATCCTCAACTTCAACTTCTTCCTTTTTCCCCCTAACCCTTGAGTCTATTACTGACTAAAAATCTATCTGTCAAGATTAGAGTGGTGCTGGAAATGCACAGCAGGTCAGGCAGCATTCGAGGAGCAGGGAAATCAACGTTTCAGGCAGGAGCCCTTCATCAGGAATCTTAGATGAAGGGTTCCTGATGAAGGGCTCCTGCCTGAAACGTCAATTTTCCTGCTCCTCGGATGCTTCCTGACCTGCTGTGCTTTTCCAGCACTACTAATCTCAAGCACCTGCAGTCCTCACTTTTGCCTAAAACTCTGCCTGTGTCAGCCGTGAATATACTCAACCAGAGCAATGTGCCAAGGGAAAGTTCCCCAAGTATAATGGAGAAATATGACCATGCTTCCAACAGCACTTATTTAGTGATACCTGCTCCTCACAAACCAGTCTTGACAACCCTCTGCCACAAAGAATTCCACAGATTCACTGTCCTCTGACAGGAGAAATTCCTCCTCATCTCTGTCTTAAGTGTGTGACTTCTTATTCTGAGATTATGCCATCCAGTTCTAGATGCTTCCACAAGGAAAATGTCCACTGTATCTTTCTGCATCTACCCTGTTAAGTCCTCTAAGATACTTGTATAGTTCAATAAGGTCACCCCTTATTCTTCCAAATTCCTCTGAACTTAAGCTGAAAATGTGTTGCTGGAAAAGCGCAGCAGGTCAGGCAGCATCCAAGGAACAGGAGAATCGACGTTTCGGGCAAAAGCCCTTCTTCAGGAATGAGGAAAGTGTGTCCAGCAGGCTAAGATAAAAGGTAGGGAGGAGGGACTTGGGGGAGGGGCTTTGGAAATGCGATAGGTGGAGGGAGGTCAAGGTGAGGGTGATAGGCTGGAGTGG
>NC_057720.1:78208658-78284079 GCF_004010195.1 Chiloscyllium plagiosum | reverse complement strand
TGGTATAGAGTTGGAAGGTAAAGAAGCTGCATGGGTAGAGTTGAGGAACAGTAAAGGGAAAAAGACCCTGATGGGAGTTGTGTACAGCACGAGTCAGGATGTGAGGAAGAAAATAAATCAGGAAATAGAAAAGAATGTAAGACGGCATGAATAGAATAATCACACGGACCTCAATATGCACACAGACTGGGAAAATCAGGTTGAGTGTGGATCTCAAGAATGGGAACGTATGGAATGTCTACAAGTTTTTCTTGGAGCAGTTTGTGGGGTACACTTAATGGTAAGGTCCAAGGGAGTGCTGCTGAACAAAGGTGTTGGTGTGCAAGTTCATAGTTCCTTGAATGAAGAGTCGCAGGTAGATCGGATAGTGAAGGCAGCGTTTGGTGCGCTTGCCTTTATTGGTCAGATCATCAGTATAGCAGTTGGGAGGTCATATTGTGGCTGTACAGGACATCGGTTAGGCCTCTTTTGGAATATTGCGTGCAATTCTGGTCTCCCTGCTATATGAAGGATGTTGTGAAACTTGAAAGGGTTCAGAAAAGATTTACAAGGATGTTGCTGGGGTTGGAGGGCGTGAGCTATAGGGAGAGGGGCCAGGCTGTTTTCCCTGGAACGTCGGAGACTGAGGGAAGATGTTGTAGAGGTTTAGAAAATCATGAGTGGCATGGATCAGTAAATAGCCAAGGTCTTTCCCCTAGGGTGGAGGAATCAGGAACTAGAGGCATAGGCTTAGGATGAGAGGGGAAAGATATAAAAGGGAGCTAAGAGGCAATGTGTTCACACAGAGGGTAATGAGTGTATGGAATGAGTTGCCAGAGGAAGTGGTGGAGGCTGGTACATTTACAGCATTTCAAAGGCATCTGCATGGATATACAACTAGGAAGGGTTTAGAGGAATATGGGGGTCGAGAGTGTGGTGCTGGAAAAGCACAGCAATCACACAGCATCTGAGGAGCAGGAGAATCAACATTTCGGGCACAAGCTCTTCATCTGCTGTGTTTTTCCAGCACCACACTCCCGATTCTGATCTCCAGCATCTGCAGTCCTCACTTTCTCCTTTAGAGGGGTATGGGCCAAGTGCTCGCAATGGAACTAGATAGGATACCTGGTTGGCATGGACAAGTTGGACCAAAGGGTCTGATTCCATGCTGTACATCTCTATCACTTGGACAGGCTAGGAGAGTGGACAAAGAAGTGGGAGATCGAATACAATGTGGGAAAGTGTGACATAATGCTTTGGTAGGAAGGAGGGAGGCATAGACGATTTTCTAAATGGGAAAGGCTTTGAAAATCTGAAGAACAAGTGAACTCTGGAGTCCTAGTTTAGGATTCTCTAAGGTTAAGATGCAGGTCCAACCAGCAGTTAGGAAGGCAAATACAATGTTAGCATTAATTTCAAGAGGGTTAGAATATGAGAGCAAAGATGTATTGCTGAGGCTGTATAAGGCTATGGTCAGACTGCATTTGAAATGTTAAGGGAGGTTTTGGGCCTTGTATCGAAGGAAGAATATGTGGCATTGGAGGGGGGGGGTCCAGAGGAGGTTTACAAGAATGGTCCCAAGGATGAAGAAGCAGTTGAGGACCCTGTCTGTACTCGATAGAGTTTTAAAGGATGATGGGAACCAGTTTGAAGATTCCAGAATATTGAGGGGGCTGGATAGAGGTGAATGTGAGATGCTGCTTCCGTCAGTCAGAGACTTTAGGACCTGACAGCACAGCCTCAGAGTGAAGAGATGACCCTTGGGAACTGAGGTCAGGAATTTCTTCAACCTAAGGGAGATTCATCTGTGCAACTCATTGCTACAGAAGGCTGTCGAGTCCAAGTCATTGGGTATCTTTAAGACATAGATAGATAGACTCTTGATTAATAAGACGATCAAGTGTTACTCGGCGACAGCAGGAAAATGGGGTTCTCCACTTTCCTCATTCCTGAAGAAGGGCTTATGCCTGAAACGTCGATTCTCCTGTTCCTTGGATGCTGCCTGACCTGCTGCGCTTTTCCAGCAACACATTTTCAGCTCTGATCTCCAGCATCTGCAGCCCTCACTTTCTCCTCCTCTGAACATAAGCCCAAACTACTCAACCTGTCCTCATAAGAAAATCCTTCCATTCCCAGCCGCAGCCTAGTGAACCTTCTCTGGACTGCTTCCAATGCCAACACATCTTTCCTTAGAGAAGGGGAAACTGCTTGCAGTAGTGACCTTGCGGTGGTATGGTGGCTCAGGAGTTAGTGCTGCTGCCTCACAGCACCAGGGACCTGGGTTCAATTCCAGCCTTGGGTTTGTTTGGAGTCTATTTGGAGTTTGCACATTTGCCCTGTCTGTGCATTAGTTTCCTCCGGGTGCTCCAGTCTCCCCCCACAATCTAAAGATGTGCAGGTTTGGTGAATTGGCCATGTTAGATTGCCCATAGCATTCAGGGATGTGTAGGTTAGGTGCATTAGTCAGGAATGGGTTTGGGTGGGATATTCTTTACAGGGTCAGTGTGGACTTGTTGGGCTGAAAGGTCTGTTTCCACACTGTATGGATTCTACAATTCTATTAAAACTGCTCACAGTATTGATCTCTCAAACGTTACTGCTGGTCTCTCTCTCTCTGTCTGTAACTTTTCTGTAGCCGTAACACTGCATTCTGTTCTACTACCCTGAAGTTTTTTGAATGATACGGCCTGCCAGTAGAGCATGCAAAACAACACTTTTCACTGCATCTTAGAGTCATAGAGATGTACAGCATGGAAACAGACCCTTCAGTCCAACTCATCCATGCTAACCAGATATCCTAATCCAATCTAGTCCCATTTGCCAGCACTTGGCCCATATCCCTTTAAACGCTTCCTATTCATATACCCATCCAGGTGCCTTTTAAATTCTGTAATTGTACCAGCCTCCACCACTTCCTCTGGCAGCTCATTCCATACATGCACCACCTCTGTGTGAAAAAGTTGCGCCTTAGGTCCATTTTATATTTTTCCCCTCTCACCCCAAACCTACGTCCTCCAGTTCTGGACTCCCTCACCCCAAGGAAAAGACTTTGTCTATTTATCCTATCCATGCCCCTCATGATTTTAGAAACATCTTATTAAGTGACAGCAAAAAAAAAGTCAAATCAAATTAAATCAAAGCTCTTGTATAGTTTTAGCAAGAGCTCCACTTTTACATTCCATTCCCTTTGACATAAAGGTCAACATTCCATTTGCCTTCCCTGTTAGCTACTGAGGAGAAAGTAAGGACTGCAGATGCTGGAGAGTCAGAGTCGAAAAATGTGGCACTGGAAAAGCACAGCAGGTGAGGAATGTGATGAAGGGCCTATGCCTGAAACGTTGACTCTCCTGCTTCTCGGATGCTGCCTGACATGCTGTGCTTTTCCAGTGCCACACTTTTTGACTCTGTTACCTGCTGAACATGGATGCTAAATGTTTGTGCTTCATGGATGATGACTCCTAAGTCCCACTCTTCTGTAGTTTACAGAATTCGTTTTCTATTTAAATAACATTCAGCTCTTCCTTTCTTCGTGGCAAAATGCATATCTTGGCATTTACCTATATTATATTCCACCTGCTGTGTTTTTGTCCACTCACTTAACCTGTCTATATCCCTCTGTAGACTCTTTATGAAATCTTCACTACTTGCTTTCCACCTACTTTGGAGCCATCCGCATACTTGGCTCAGTACATTCACTTTCCTCACCCAAGTCATTGACTTATATTGTAAATAATTGAGGCTTCAGTATTGACCCCTGTAGCACTTCACTTGTTACAGATTGCCATCTGAAAATGATATCCACCCCCACTGATTGTTCCCTAATTATGTCTTCTATTAGTTAGCCAGTCCCCTCTCCATTCTAATATGCTACGTACAACACCATAGCTCCTTATCAAATTTGCATCACAGGTAGAGAGGGCATTTAACACATTTGCTTTCATTGCTCATAGTTTTGAGTACCAGGAGTTGGAACGCCATGTTAAGGTTGTACAGGATGTTGGTGAGGCCTCTTCTGGGATACTGTGTCCAGTTCTGGTCACCCTGTTATGGGAAGGATGTTATTAAACTGAAGAGGGGTCAGACGATACCAGGATGTTACCAGGAATGGAGGGTTTGAGCTTTCGGGAGAGGCTGGATAGGCTGGGACGTTTTTCACTGGAGCGTAGGAGGTTGACGGCTGACTTTATTGAGGTTTATAAAATCATGAGGGGCACAGATAAAGTGAATGCCAAGGGTCTTTCCCTAGGGTTGGGGGAGTTCAAAACTAGGGGGCATATTTTTAAGGTGAGTGAGGGGCAGCTTATTTGCACAGGGAGTGGTTTGTGTGCCAAATGAACTGCCAGAAGAAACGGTGAATGCAGGTACAGTTACAATGTTTGAAATACATTTGGGTAAGTTCAAGAATAGGAAAGGTTCGGAGGGATATGGGCCAAATGCAGGCAGGCGGGGCTCATTTAGTTTGGGAATATGATCGGCGTGGACTGGTTGGATCAAATGGTCTGTTTCCCTGCTGTATGTCTCTGTGACACTTCTGAAAATTCATATATATGGCATTCATTGTTTTCTCTTTATCTATATTCCTTGTTATCTCCTCTGAATTCAAGTATAACTGTGCAGTCATACTTCCCATGAAAATTCAATGCCTGCCATGAATATCTACTGAAATATTAGCTCAAGGCCAGAGCAATCTATCTAGAGAAAATCCTCCCAGTAAAGTGGAGAAATATCACCACGCTTCCAACAGCAGTTAATTGGTTATACCAGCTCCTATAGCAAAGAAAGCTAGAATTGTGGCTGCAAAAAGTTCAGACCAACTGCTGCTAATAATCCATGTTGTGCTTTTTCACTAACTCTGTCGAAATGTAACTGCACCGTCAACTCAGTCAGTCCTAAGGTATATCGATCCATCACAGGTACCACCAGCTTCCAACTACTCAATAATGACAATAAATGTCCTATTTAATAAAAGTGCTCTTGTCAAAATACTTTACAGTCAAAACTACTTGAAAAAAATCATGCTTACCTTGATCAGCTACTTGGATACATTGCAAAACTCAATTCGAACTCAATCTTTTAACAGCCCGATGAACAGCGTTAAACTAGATTTTTAGCAAACTCTCTTGAATGAGCACAGTATATTAAAAAAGACGAATGTTTATCAGCAGACAGCAGGTGTTGATGTCTCTGACAGGCCCTAGTACACACAATGCTGGGCTTTGTGAAAACTTGTGATTGATGCTTATTTTACAGCCTGATATTTTCCTCACCATGAGGACAGAGAGTTAAGGTAAAACCATCAATGCGGCATTACTGATCCTCTCCCCATAGAGTTGCACCATCCCACCCAACCACAGCATGAGGTCAGAAGTGGTGTGCTCACTGATAAATGAACTACGTACAGTGCCACTCACCACTCCTCATTGAAACAGTCCATTTTCAAACGCACAAAATATGGACAACATTCAGGCTTTGGTACAAATGGTAAGTAACATTTGTGCCACAAAGTGCTAGGCAATGTTGGGATTCTGGGCAATGAGCATCTCCAACGAAAGAAAATTTAACCATCTCTTATGTTCAGACATTACCCTTACTGACTCCTCTAGGCTTCCAGTAAGTTGGCGGATAAAGTGGGACGTCTGAGGCAGGGGCCCGTGCGTTCCGCCCACCTTTCTTGTCGTTTCTTTTCCTACTTTTCTCTGTCTTCTCTCTTCTATTTTATCATGCTTACCTCTTGGTGAAGAGGTCAGTCACGGTGATGGTGTTGGTGGCAGTGGTAGGCCCTCGTGGTGGTGCTGTCAGAGGTGAGTTTGGGTTCCAGCACTGGTTCACAGAGACGATGGTGGCTGAGTGTTTGGACCTGACAGGGAACATGGCAGTGGCAGAGTTGAATTTGGGCCAGTGTGGTGCCTGGCAGCGCCAGTGGCATCTACATTGGTGAAGTCCAGCGAGGACTCGCAGTGGCGAAGGTGCTGGCGGAGGCAAAGGTGACACCAAAGAGTGAGCGACTTTTGTTCCAGTGGCAGCAATGTGATGAAGGGGACTTGTGCCTGACCACCAGGTCCATGGCCCATGGTGGGAGCACTTACAAAGCAGGACTGTACAGTTGGACACTCTCCCTTTCTTTCTTCATTTTTCTGCCTTTATATTCTCCAGTTTGAGTTATTTTTCTGATGGTGCGTGGTGATACTATGCAACAATTTTCACTGTATTTTGCAACAAGATACGTGTCACAATAAATAAATCAAATCAACATCCTGGGAGATTATCTTTGACAGGAAACTGAACAGACTTGTCATATAAATGTCATTGCTACAACAGCCGGTCAGAAACTGGGAATCTGAATAAAGTGACTCACTTCCTGGTTCCTGAAAGCACCAGCTACAAGGCACAAGGCAGGAGTGTGATGAAATATTCTCCACTTGCCTGGACGAGTGCAGCTCCAACAACATCTAAGAAGACACTAAAATACCTGTATTAATGGCTTATTTGGCACCCATTCAACAAACCTGAACGTTCACTCCCTCCATACTAACAAACAATGTATGTGCTGTATGAAAAATGCACTACAGACATTTACAAAGGCAGCTTCCAAATCTGTGACCTCTGCCACTAAGGAGAGTAAAGGCAATAGACCCAAGAGAACATTGCAACGTGCAAGTTCCTATCCAAGCCATGCACTGGCTTGACTTGAAATTCTGTTGTTATTCTGATACCGTTATTGGCTCCAAATCCTGGAACTTCCTTCCCAGTAGGACTGAGATGGGCCTGTACCAGATGAACTGCAGTGATTCAAGAAGACAGCTGGTTGTCACCTTCTCTAGGAGAGTTCGATATGGACAATGGCCTTCCCAGTGATGTTCAGCTCTAGTGAAGGAATAACACAACTGCTAGGTCCATACACAAATTCAAAATCATTCCCAGAAAGATATAATCGCTCTACATCGTCATGAGGTAAATGTCAAACATTTAATTGTTTGAGTTAGTCAGTTCTGATGAAAATAATGGCACAGTCAGTCATGTGAACTATTTACCAACATAATTGTTAACATTGAACGTTTTTGAAGAGCGAGTACTGTGTTGGGGTTCAGTCTTGATAAAAGGCTGAAATATTCAAACATTCACAAAATTCAAGTTTGGGATGCAATATTCATTAACCAACAGGGAACGTGGAGGAATTCCTTAAATTGTCACAAATGTTATCGTTCAACTGTGGAGGATGTTTGTGCTTTGATGCTCTGCTCAAACATGAGACTACTTTTGCCATGTGTCCAGAAGTCAAGAAAAACACTTCGCCCTCAAACAAAAATAGCAAATGGTGTTGTGATTTGGTTCTACGCCACATTCGCTGATAACTTCTTGGCTGACTGTTCACATTGGGCTGTCTCTCACCTCCCCCCCCCCACCATAACTTATCCTATTAGAGTATCCATTTCTTTTCACTTTTCTTTCACATGCTTGTATAGTTTTCTCTCAACTGCATCCAAACTATTTTCTTCTGCCATCCTGTGGTTGTTAATTATTCTCTGGCTTAATAAATTTCATCCTTGAACGCCTTTATATTGTCTATATACCAACATCCAATCCCCACATCCCCGATAATAAGCAAAGTAACAATAATAACTTGAATTTTTAAGGCACCGTGACATAATAAAATGTGCTGAGCTGTTCCCAGGAGCATGACTACCCAAAATTTGACACAAATCCAACTATGTAGATGTTAAGACAGGTACAGCAAAACTTAGATAACCTTGAAGACGCGCTTTGTGGGAAAAGAAATAAATTGGTGAGAAGGACATAATGGGTTGAAAAAATGTCAGATGGAGTTCAATTTGGGTAAATGTGAGGTATTGCATTTTGGAACAACTAACACGGGTATGGTTTATACAACTAATGGTGAGGCCTCTGGTAGTGTTGTGGGATTAGGGATTCAAGGTAATAATTCTTTGAGGTTTACGTCGCATATAGACAGGGTGGTTACAAAGGCATTTGGCTTTCATTGCTCAGTCCTTTGAGTATGGAAGTTGGGACGTTATGTTATGTTGAGATTGAACAGGACATGGTGAGGCCTTTTCTGGAATATTGTGTCCAGTTCTGGTCGCACTGTTACAGGAAGAGTATTATTAAACTGGAGAGTGTGCAGAAGAAATTTACCAAAATGTTGCCGGGTATGGAAGGTTTGAGTTATATTCAAAGTTTGGATAGGCTGGGAATTTTATCACTTGAAAGTAAGAGGTTGAGAGGCAACTTGCTAGAAGTTTATAAAATCATGAGGGGTACAGATAGGGTTAATGGTAGTTGTCTTTTGCCCACGATAGAGAATTTCAAGACTCTTTTTAAGCTGAGAGGAGAGAGATTCAAAAAAGACATGAGGGAATTGTTTTTACTCTGAGGGAGGTTCACATGTGGAATGAACTTCCTGAGGCAGCGGTAGATGCGAATGCATCTGCAACATATAAAAGACATTCGGATAAGTACGTGAACAGGAAAGGTTTGGATGGATATGGGCCAGGAGCAGGCAGGTGGGACTAGTTTAGTTTGGGATTATGTTCGGCATGGATTAGTTGGACCGAAGGGTTTGTTTCCGTGCTGTATGACTCTATGACTAGGGGACCAAAGGCACAGGCATAGCCTGTATTCATGGAGGTACAAATTATAAGAACTATCAGGACACAATAATGGATGTCGTAAAGCTTTTAAACTCAACCGCAACAATAAATTTGCAAGGCTTCTTTTACATTTCTGATCAATTAATAGCTTTTGTTGTGCAGCTGAGTCCTGCACACTTACATTATGTCATATCTGATTCAATGTACCGTAAGTGGATGTGAGTTCCTGAGTCTGTGCAGAGAAATGCTGTGCAGTGTGTGGGCAGTTTGAGGCTACATTACTCATCTGTCTTGGACGTCATGGCCAAAATGTTTTTTTAATGAGATGTGGATATGGAAGTCTTGGTATGAATGGCCTCACAGAAAAAAAATTAAGGTACTTTGTTAGTGGCCCACTCTTCCATTCAGCGACAGGTCTAGGTTGAACAGGAGTGCACTCTGCTGTTGATGGTAAGAAACTAGACTGCAGCAGATTGGGGACAAACCACTCACTATGGCCATTGCCTGCTCGCTCTCCGTCCACCCCCACCCATTACCCTGCTTCTTGGCAGCACGGTTAGCTCTTTCTCTGAGCTGTACACAATGCAGAGAATAGTTCAGGTTAATACCCTGCAGCTCACCTGGTGAGGGTAAATGGCAGGGGAGGGTTTCAAAGTCAGGGTAGTGACAGTGAGATTTCTGTGAGCAACACTAAACCACCACCACACAAACCACCTCTCATCACCCCAGCCCCATCCATGTACCAGCAACAACTCCCAACCCACCCTAAAGCTGCAACCATTTGTTTTGGTCACATGAAAGCAGAGATCCACCCCGCCCACAATATTTTTCTTTGACTCTCCTTTTGCCTATGTTGCTTGAGTTATTTTCACTATACAGTGACTCCCAACTTTTCGATAAACAGTGGCACATATTGTTTATCTTCCTGTATCAAACGCTCCCATCCCACCCTGGGGAGTTCCCTTTACCAGCCCACAGGATGTGCTTGCTTATTGAGAATGTTTGCCTGGACTGACAGTTGGTAATATTACTACCACACAGAGTTTGCTGGGGTTACCCTTTCGTGGTCACGTATACTGGCAGTGGGTTATTTGAAGTACAGCCATCTGGGTTGTAGCAGCCCAGTCTTGCATGAGGAATCAGCACTAAGTCCTTATTTGGTCTTCACTTCGGGCACATACTCTGATTTTAATGATTTTAGCTGGGTTCTGTCCTGTACCAGTCCTCTGCAGGACAAAGTTGAATGTGTTGGGATGACGAGCAGTTGCCTGTTTAAACAGATGCTGGCTCACCTCCATACTATGGTTACAGACAATTCTGTGGGGCAGAGGAACTTTACTTCCCAATTGGATTTTAAGTGTGCCAACCAAAGGTGGGAAAAGAGATGACAAGGTGCCAGAGTTGCAGTTGGTCTCTCTCCCAATGGCAATCAATCACCAATACATGACAAGGTCAGTAGCATTTATGTCTCTGAGTCACTTAGCTACAGTTTCCAAACCTCAGTCTGAGAAATCTCTCTGAAGAGCATCTAGGGCTCTGACTGAAAACTTGTTGATGATATAGGCAGCATGTTGGCTCAGTGGTTATCATTGCTGCCTCACACAGCCAGGGACTCGGGTTTGTCGGACAGTTGTTGCAGACTTAATGGGCCGAATGGCCTCTTTCCACACTGTAGGGCCTTGATTCTATGATAACCAGTGGAATAATCCTCACCAGACAAGATGGATGACCATGCAACATTTGCCCTTTTTAATTAGATTAGATTACTTACAGCGTGGAAACAGGCCCTTTGGCCCAACAAGTCCACACCGACCCGCCGAAGCGCAACCCACCCAGACCCATTCCCCTAACACTACGGGCAATTTAACTTGGCCAATTCACCTAACCTGCACATTTTTGGACTGTGGGAGGAAACCGGAGCACCCAGAGGAAACCCACACAGACACGGGGAGAACATGCAAACTCCATACAGAGAGTCGCCTGAGGCGGGAATTGAACCCGGGTCTCTGGTGCTGTGAGGCAGCAGTGCTAACCACTGTGCCACCGTGCCGCCGTGATGGGCATGAGAGCACATGCTATCCTCCCACCCAGTTGTCCCCTGACAGCCATGCATGGAGCATGTTTGGTATAGAAATACAACACCTTACCAATGAGCCTCCTGGATAGCTATCATCACATGACCTCCACCATGCGTCACACTCACCATAGGCATCAATCTTACAGCCAGCTCAATAAGTATAGAGTGCAGGCTACATTATATTCATTGCAGAGTTAGGCTTGTGATTACAGTTTGGGTCAAGGTTATTTAGCATGGTGTCAGAGTTGAGCTGAGATTGAGTACTGAACAGCTGAATAGAAGTTGTGCTACTAAAATGGGAAAACAGGGATGTGCAGAGCTGCTGAAATCTGCTAAAATTCACAGGGACCCACAGAAAAAGAGCAAATAAGCAAGTCACAGATGAAAGCTTCGGGTGGGCCACATAACGTTTATCACTTTTCTTTCTCCAGGTTGAAATTAAAAGTGATATGGAAGTGAACTGGCAGGTTTTACACTGGCAATGGCAAAGTTATGAAACTGCAACAGATTTAATGAACAAAGTTGGAGTAGCTATGAGTAGTTACATTCTTATCACAGTTAAGGAGAGGTTGTTACAAAGTATATTCCACCATAAATCTCTTGAAAGAATCAAAGAATGACTGCTGAAATTTTAAAAGAAGTTTTCAAAATCTAAGCAAAATGCAACTTATGAACAGTTGACTTAACATCAGCGATCAACGTAAAAACAGAGTCTACTAATAAAAATGTGACTGCATTAGCACAGCGTGCAGATTTCTGTGAAAGTGGGCACTTGAAAGAGGACCTCATCAAAGGCAGAGCTGTCTTCGGCTTAAAAGGGCGGCACGGTGGCACAGTGGTTAGCACTGCTGCCTCACAGCGCCAGAGACCCGGGTTCAATTCCCGCCTCAGGCGACTCTCTGTGTGGAGTTTGCACATTCTCCCCGTGTCTGCGTGGGTTTCCTCCAGGTGCTCCGGTTTCCTCCCACAATCCAAAAATGTGCAGGTGAATTGACCATGCTAAATTGTCCGTAGTGTTAGGTATAGGGGTAAATGTAGGAGTATGGATCTGGGAGGTATACGCTTTGGCGGGTCGGTGTGGACTTGTTGGGCCGAAGGGCCTGTTTCCACACTGTAAGTAACCTAATCTAATCTAAACTACTTAGAGAACAGATTCTGACTCTCAAGAAAATTAGAAATGAAGCTCTAAGTTTGCAAATCAACAGCTGCAGCACAAATGGGGCAACGGATGAGCATGCTTACCATGTGGAAAAGCGAATCAGACCTGTGCATTAGTTAACTAAACTGCTCAAATCCATCTACTGTGTTGGCAATCAGCCTTGACTGTACAAGTGTGCCAAGTTGGAGCAATCTAACAAGTATCCAGTGAGAGGCCAGGAGAAAGATTGAGACCAAAAGGCAAATTGTTTAAGTTGCTGGCAACATCACATAACACACAAAAAAAAATCTGGAATGGGGAAGGATGTTTGACCTGTAAAATGCTGAACCACTTAGTAAGCACCAAGCCTATAAACACTGTAGAGGCAACTATTACGGAAACATCAGCCAACAATTTTGACAAATTCAACGGGGGCACCAGAGTAATGTCAGCTAAGAGAAGATTCAGGTAATTCAATTGGCAACATCAAGCTTAAAGAAGAACATGGTTGTAACTACTGCAATGAAGCTGAAAAATGTGTTGCTGGAAAAGCGCAACAGGTCAGGCAGCATCCAAGGAGCAGGAGAATCAACGCTTCGGGCATAAGCTCTTCTTCAGGATTCCTGAAGAAGGGCTTATGCCCAAAACGTCGATTCTCCTGCTCATTGGATGCTGCCTGACCTGTTGCGCTTTTCCAGCAACACATTTTTCAGCTCTGATCTCCAGCATCTACAGTCCTCACTTTCCACTACTGCAATGAAGATAGCATAGAGTCATAGAGTCATGGAGATGTACAGTACAGAAACAGACTCTTTAGTCCAACTCATTCATGTCGACCAGATATCCTAAATTAATTGAGTCCTGTTGGCTAGCATTTGGCCTATATCCCTCTAAACCCTTCCTATACATATTCCCATCCAGATGCCTTTTAAATGTTATAATTATTCCAGCCACCACCACTTCCTCTGGCAGCTCATTCCATACACGTACCACCCTCTGCATGAAAATGTTGTTCCTTAGGTCCCTTTTAAATGTTTCATCTGTCACTTTAAACCAATTCTCTGTAGTTTTGCACTCCCCTACCCCAGGGGAAGGCATAATCTCAGAGAAAAAGGTTGCCCATTTAAGCTGGAGATAAGGAGAAACTTCTTTTCTCATAAAGTAATGAATCTGTGGAATTATTTACTGCAGAGGACAGTCAAGGCTGGGGCATTAAGTACACTAAGCTAGTTACAAATCAATTCTTACAGAAACGAGAATTGAAAAATGTAAGAGTTTCAGAGTGTAAGAGTCTGTATAACGTATAAATGGTCTGACTATCCTTCTGGATTTTGCAGTGATATTACCTTATGTTTAGGTGCTCTCAACTTGCATGAATGTTGAAATTTCATTAGCTGTTCACTTGTTATTGTACTGATGGTCTTTCATGCCATCATTATCCAGGCTTATTGTTTGGATGCCTTTTGTGTGCATTTGGAATGTTGTTTGTTTCCCTGAATTGGCTTCAGTTCTACCTCAATGATGCTCCATTTATGTCTCTGTAGGACCTCGGCTGACAGCACACTTTGGACACCTGCGTGACTAACCAGGTTCTTTGGCTGAGATGTATGCCTCTGACTTTCTGTCCTACCAGTTAATAATTTCTGCACTTACATGCCAGTCATGTAACATCTTCAATCTCCTCTTATTTTTTCCTGTATCTCTGAGAATCTACATAGCTAATGGATTGTCAGGATTATCTTAACTTGCTTTTCAAATATGATGATGGCTGCTGGTGATGTCCAGAGGCGCTAGCTCTTAGGTGCAACATAACAATATGAAAACCCTGTTTTATCAACCTCTGCTTTATGAGGAGTGCTTTGATCATGTAAACCATTCATTTGGTGAAGCCATTGGATCTGGGATAATGTGGTGAGATAGTCCCATAGCACACATGTCCTTGAAATATCTGTTTGCGTATTGTGCACTGAACAGGCAGAGTATTGCATTCACTGAGTCTACCACCATATCTGCCTGAATGCCCTTTAACAGCCTGGCAATCGAAAATTTAGAAAAGCAGTTGGGAAGTAGGAGAAAATCATTACCATGTATTGTAAATAAATCTGTAACAATTTTCAACCAAGGGACTGACAAAATCTTGGGAGGGTGTGTAGGTTCTTTGTGTTGCTTGGTGATTCTGGCATGCCTCACACATCGCCGTTGCCTTCCCTGTCACTATTAATCCCTGGTCAATACACATTATCCAGTGGAGAAAGTGAGGACTGCAGATGCTGGAGATTAGAATTGAAAAGTGTGGCACTGGAAGACCATAGCAGGTCAGGCAGCATCCAAGAAGCAGGAGAATCGACGTTTCAGACATAAGCCCTTCATCACGAAGGGTCTGGCAACTCTTTACTTGTCTCAGATAATACTGTTAAGATAACTTTCCCTAGCACTGGAAGTCATGGATTGTTACCTGGTTCTTTCCGAACATGATTACATTTCTACTGAGTAAATGTCATCAGATAGACCTGAAGCACATCTTCCACCTTGACTTCCATACCCTCTACTTTGACTCCAGCATATGGTTTGTGCCAAATCATTTGTGATGGTTTGTGACTGGTTTCCATCAGCAACTGTTTACTTAATGGGTATGTATGGAATTTTGTGATACCAAATACCAGAGTATGTGTTTTACACAACTCCGTAATGGAAGAGTTGAATAGTATTCGCAGTAGACTACCTGACTGAAATGCAACTGATTTGGCATCGTGCTTGATGCACAGCCCCAGCCCTTTCCAAGATGTATCATTTTCAGAGATTATCTTCTTCCTTTAGTCGTAGTGCTGAAGGATATATGTTTCTGCTGACAGTGCTTGCACGAGTAATTTGAAGATTGGCAGTGGTCCTCCTGTCACTTATATGGGGCATCTTTCCTCAAGAGAATTCTCAACAACAATGCTTTATCAGAAAATTGTTTTTTATGTGGTGCTAGGACTTTAAAATTCTGGTACATTTCTGCAGATCTTCCTTGTCTGGGGGAGCAGGTACCTGTTGTGCATCTTTCACTTTCTCTGTGTCGAAAAGGATCCCACCCTCTGGATAGATCGAGCCCAAAAAGCTGAACCAATCTTATTCACCCAGCACTTGGTGCTATTGAAAGATGAGACCTTCACAATGAGCTGTTGGCCAACAGGAAAACAACATCAGCAGCAGCATCACATGTATATCCAGGAATTCCTTCTGTAACGCTGTAACTCTGTTCATGCGCTGCTGGAGCAGACTGACAGATAGATGCAAAGGTCATCTGTGGAGGTAAGAATTTCCAAATGTTGTTACGAAAGTAGCGATTTCTAGAGATTTTTGAATTGGCATTTATGCAGGTATTGAGCACAATCCTTGCTTTTGCTGCCAGTATGATGATTATTGTTGCTGTTTTATTTGATTCTGTCCAACTGTAATCTCAGGCGATATATTTGGAACCAAAATTTCTTGTGTTGGCGAGTGCGTGTCCTTTTGCAATACATGATTT
This sequence comes from Chiloscyllium plagiosum, assembly GCF_004010195.1. Lineage (NCBI taxonomy): Eukaryota > Metazoa > Chordata > Chondrichthyes > Orectolobiformes > Hemiscylliidae > Chiloscyllium > Chiloscyllium plagiosum. The sequence continues at coordinate 78,268,768 of NC_057720.1, read as the reverse complement.
GCAAAGATGCTGAAACTTGGAACAGCTTCTCGGTGGGTTGCATTTGCTTCCTGGCTATTGCTCAACATTAACTGGGATAGTCATTGTAAGAAACGTTTGGAGGAAGTGAGATTCTTAACTGCATCCAGGATGTGGAGGCCCTACAAGAGAGGGGTGATCCTGGATTTAAGTTTAGGTAACGAAACTTGGCAAGTGGTTGAAGTGCCAGTGGAGGAGCATTTACCGACAGCATTCATAACTCCATCAGATTCAAGATTGCTATTGAAAAGGACAAGAATGGGCCTGAAATCAAATCTTTAACTGGGGGAAGGCTGATTTTAATAAGATGTGACATGATTTGGTCAGAGAGGACAGGGAGCAAATATTTTAGGTGACTCTGTGTCAGAACAGTGGGATATAATCAGGAAAATAATATGAAGAGCACAGAGCAAACATGTTCCAATAAAGAAAAATGGTGGGAACTGTTAAATCCTGTGAACCTTGAATATCAAGAGAGATACAGCACTGGATTAAGAGAAAAAGAGAGGCATATGGTAGATACAGAGGCTTAAAACAGCATAGGCTCCACATGAGCTTAAAATATGCAAGAGGGGACTTAAAAAGGTTAGAAGAGATAAAAGGGGATATGTAAAGAAACTGGTAGGTAAAATAAAGGAAAATCCTAAATTATTTTCAAATGGATTAAGCATAAGCATAAAAGATGTTGTTTTGGAAAGTACCAATAGGTAACAAAACAATAACCAGCTCTATTATTCAGTCAGATGGCTCAGCCTCTGAAAATTCATAGTTATTGCCCCTTTCATAGCACCTATTGACAAACTGATCAATTGATTCTTGTGACTTTTTTCTGTAAGGCATCAACTTTAGATGGTGAAGCTGATTTTCCAGCATTTCCCATAGCTTAGCAGAATCTCTCTGGTCCCATGAGATATATCTGAAATATTGACTCTCCACAATCTCTTATTTCCCATTGCAATCTTTATTTTCACTGCTTGCTCAACTGGTTCTGCGACATGTAGATCTAAAAACCATAGCTCCAGCCTTAAAAGCTGAAATTCAAATAGGACATCTGTGGACTTGTGAATCATACAATCTTCTGATGTCCCCTGTATTTTGCAAATGCTATCAATGTCTAGGGGATTTATAGTAGCCTTATAAGCCAGGTTACTCTGAATGGAAATCTAGCAATGTTGCTGCTGATTTAAAAACAAGTTCTGATTCTGGCTGAGGCTTGACTATTTTTTAAACAACTCAAGTACTCACTGTGTACGTAGCAACTTCTTTTCTAGAATCCCATTGTAAATACAAATCTGCATAGCTTTGTTTCTATCTGAGGCCTTTTCCTCAAATGCTTGTATCGCTGTCCTGCTTTTGAAGAAAAATCACCAGTGTTGATCACTATGTCATATTTTCATATGCTTTTGGTACCACAGATTAAGTCGCATGAACTGAATTTATTTGAAAATTTTGGACAGATGTATTTACCAGCTCTTAAGATAACTTTCAGTTAATATGTATGTAAACTCCTGTGAGCTTTTTTTTGTTGTATTGGTCATATGGATGTATCCTGGTCCATGGCTCCTTGGAATACTTAGCTCTGAAAGCAACAACACAACCTGACTCGTTTGCTTGAGGGTGTAATCTCCAAAAGCATCCTCATTTCCCTTCGATGACATGTAAAATGCATATGTTCTCTTATCGTCATTTCCTTGGACACAAAACACATTGGTGAAATGGAATGGCAGACTCCGATAACGACTTGTTTTTGGGCCCCGTCTTGGATGGAGCAGCAGCGAAGACCAAGGAAGTATTCATTTAAAGGAGGAGACTCCCAGACTCGAACAATTACAGAATCACAGAATTGCAGATGGAGGTTCAGTCTGCACTGGCTTTCTGAGCATTTTAACTTAGTGCTCATCTCCTACCTTTTCTCCACAACCCTGCACACGGTTTGCATTTAACTAATCAATTAGTGCTCTTTTGAATGTCTCAATTGAACCTGCCTCCAATGTTTCCAGGCAGTATGTTCAATACCTTAACTACTCATTGTGTCAGTGGGCTGAATAGTGGCAGATAGAGTTTAACTTGCATAAATGCGAAGTATTGCATTTTGGTAAAACAAACAAAGGCAAGACTTATACAATTGAAAGCAGGACCTTGGGTAGTGTTGTAGAACAGAGAGACCTGGTTGTTCAGGTATATTATTCTTGCACATTTATATCACATGCAGATTGGGCAGTTAAGAAGGCGTTTAGCACGCTTTCCTTCATCACTCAGATCTTTGAGTATAGGCGTTGGGATGTTATATTGAGGTTGTATGGGACATTGGTGAGCACAATGTCCAGTTCTGGTGTCCCTGTTATAGGAAGGACATTATTAAGCTGGAGAGGGTTCAGAAGCGATTTACGAGGATGTTGGCACAACGTTTAAAAGACATTTAGGTAAGTACATGAATGAGAAATGTGGGGAGGGATACAAGCCAAGCTCAGGCAGGTGGGGCCAGTGTAGTTTAGGACTATGGTCAGCTGAACCAAAGTGTTTGTTTCTGTGCTGTATGACTCTGTGAGTCCATGAAAAAGTGTTTTTTCACCTCACATTAGCTCTTTTACAAAACACTTTCAAACTGTGCCCCTTGGTTCTCAATCTGTTTATGAGTGGATTTTTGAAAAGTTTAGTAAATCGCCTCTTATCCCTCTCATCTTCAAGGACATATGTGCCAACTTGTCCAGCCTATCCTCATTACTGACATGTCTCTGGAATCATTCTTACCTCCAATGGATTCATTCACATCCTTCCTATAGTGCGGTGCCCAGAAAGGGAGGACGAGGAAAGAAAATTCTCACTCTGCTTTCTGCCTGCTTTTCTCTGACCTGGGGACAAAGGTGATAGATGAGAAGAACAAAGTGCAGTTTGAAAGTTTTGCTGGACGTGAAGAAACAAAGACCTCTCCATTCATTCCAGGACAGGAGTTTCTTTTTCTGTAGGTCATGGCATCACCTCAGTGCTTGCTGTGGTGCGAAGCGCGTCATAAATGGTAGTACTTGGAGATGTTGTAGAACAGAGGGACTTAGGGTGCAGATACACAATTCTTTGAAGTTTGCTTCACATATAAACAGGGTGGTTAAAAGGCATTTGGTGAGCTTACTTTCATTGGTCAGTCCTTTGAGTATGAGAGTTGGGAAGTCATGTTGATGTCATAACGCACATTGGTGAGGTCTTTTCTGGAATACTGGGTCTAGTTCTGGTCACCCAGTTATAGGAAGGATGTTATTAAGCTGGAAAGGGTTCAGAAGAGATTTACCAAGATGCTTCTGGGTGTGGAAGGTTTGAGTTATAAAGAAAGGCTGGAACTTTTTTCACTGAAGCATAGACGGTTGAGAGGTGACCTTAAAGAAGTTTACAGAATAATGAGAGATATAGATAGAATTTTCCGCTGGATGGGGGATTTCAAGGCTAGGGGGCACATCTTTAAGGTGAGAGGAGAGAGATTTGAAAAAATCATGAGGGGCAAATTTTTTTACACAGAGAGTGGTTTAAATGTGGAATGAACTTCCTGAGGAAGTGGTGATTGTGGGTATAATTGCAACGTTCAAAAGACATTTGGATAGGTAAATGAATAGGAATGGTTTGGAGGGATATGGGCCAGGAGTAGGTAGGTGGGACTAGTTTAATTTGGAATTATGTTTGGCATGGACTGATTGGACCAAAGGGTCTGTTTCCGTGCTGTGTGACTTTATGAATCTATTTGGACTCCATCAGAAAGAAGGCATACAACCAGACAACAGAATAAACAGTCAGGGCAAGACTCAGAGCACTCAATAAACACTTTGATTTACACACCTAAATGAAAGGACAATCTCCTTTCACAGGCGATCTCTGCCATTAAGAGGCAATTGAAAATTCTTGATCTCTCTCTTTCTCTCTCTCTCTCTCTCTCTCTCTCTCCAGTAATTCATTTTGAAAGACTAGATCATCACTTACTAACTGTAGCAGAAAGTTTTCTTCAGCTGATTATTCATTGTAACCCTGCAGTTTTGAAACTTTGAACATGAAACAAAGACATTTCGCCATCCAACAAAATATTGCTCTGGTGTGATGGTTGAGGGAGACAACGAGTTGGCTGAATGTGAGACCACTGCAACTTTTCTAGTTTCTCGTTTACAATCTACACACATAATCATGCTGTTTGCCTGCGGAAGAAAATGGAATTTTAATTTATTCATCTCACTGAGGTTGTTTAACCATGCGAATTCTTATTGAGCTCTGAACTATTCAAGGCTATTTCTCTGTTCAACTTTAAACATTCCCAAAGCATTCCCAAGGCTCCATGAACTCAGCGATCTGTGGTCTTGTAAGTTTTTGTTGAATAAACACTTGTGATTCCATGGCTTCCTGATGGATTTCACTTGCAACCTCCAGTGGCCACCCTTACAGTTATATAGATTTCCACATTGAGTATTAATGTGGTCCACTTTGGATTTCAGATTACTTTCTCTAGGGATAATTTCTTGTTTGCTACTCAAAATTGTTACGTAGCATTTTGATGGGCCTTTGCTGAGAGGTGATGTGTTTCTTCTCTAAATCGGTCTCGCTCACAATGATGTTCTCCGTGCATATTTGTGAGATTTGTTGCGTGCTACGTCTGCCTGTGCAGGTCCGGCACCACCCACCTCTGAGTTAGGTTTCAATAGTCTGGAATTTGTTTTCAAGTTCTGAGACCTGAAGATCTTCTTCAGAATCTATAATTCTTCAGATTCTGCATCCACATCATGGACTGGAGAAGTGTCTGAAGCTTCACTTGCTTTCGTTGTTGATTGAACGAGCACGTGGTAACTTCTTCCTTACTTTCTCTCAATGATCTGGCCATTTACTCTGGGAGGAACCTCATCCATGTCATTACAACAGCAATTTCTGTTGCTGCATCTCCCAAGTGAGTTCTGTGCAATAAGTAGGCAATTTTACTTCTTTCTTTCCTTTTTTATGAAAGGACTGATTGTCTTCAAAATAAACAACTGGGTCATCAGGAACAGAATCTACTGAATGCAAAAGTACAATGAGGCTGAAGTTTTAAATTTTACTAAGTGAACAGCTTGAGTGTTGGCTTCCTTCTCTGTAAATATCTACTGAAAGAGCAAATCATTGCCTGGAATGCTGTCTTGTGGCTGAACGCTGTCTTGTTTTGTGACTTGCTTTCCCATTGTTTCCAGTTTCAGTTTAGAGAGAAATACTGGGTTTATCCAGTCTCATGCAATGCCAGGAAGGGAGTGTATTTGTTGTCTACTAATTAAAGCATGTTTAAAGTTACACACAACCACCTATGGTCTCTCTATTTAACTTCCATTGTAGTCAAGTGTACCACATGTCAGATCTCTTGGCTTCATTCTTTATTTCCAAAATTTGCACCGTTTACAGGATGCACTGCAGAAATTTGCCAAAGATCCATAGATAGCACCTTTCAAATCTACAACCACTTTCATCTAGAAGGTCAAGGGCAGCAGATATATGGTAACACCACCAGCTGCAAGTTCTTCTCCAAGACATTAGCTTTTCTGACTTGAAAATGTATTACCCTTTCTTCAGTGTTGCTGGATCGAGATCCTGGAATTCCCCCCCTAACAGTGTTATGCATTTACATAGACCAAATGGACTGCAACAATTCCAAAAGGGAGATCACCATCACCTTCACAATGGCAACTCGGAATGGCCAATAAATGTTAGCGCAGCCAGCAATGCATATGTCCTAAAAGTAAATTATAAAAAGGTTAATGGAGGTTAGCCTCTGGATTCCTGGCCTGAACTATGGCATAGCTTCTAAACGGATTGATATCTCTGTTTATATAACTCATTTCTCTGCCATTTACTTTAATCTCTGTATCCTGCATGTGTACTGTAAAGAAAGTCAATTTTTTGTAGTGGGTTTCTCATATCCACTAGGAAGAATTCATCCTGGTCCTCTGTGTCTGTACAGCTGTGCCCTTTGATTACCTTTCTGTGCTGCTGCGGCTCCAGCATAACCTGTTTCTGTCTTTGCCCGCACAACTCTCTGAAATGGATTGGCTTGGGTTCCTGCCAATGGATCTCATGACTTGGACCAAACCCTGGGTCTTCACATGCTTGAAGTTGTTATGGTTCTTTTTCTCTTGATCTCTGTAAATACTTTCGCTTCTGTAATATTTTACCTGGTGTGGCCTATTGATTTCTTCCTGTTGCTAACCACGTACTCTGCCATGGGACTTCTATTTCACTGTCTCTGTGAGCTTTCCCATTCTGTAGGTTAGTACCTGAACGTGCCTTGAAGAACATTGCTAGGGACTTTGATCACTTGTGAGGCTCACTTCAGCCAGTTTCCCCACCTTTGGGCTTGGATCACTGGCCTGGCCTGAGTGTATACATGGATTATAGGCCTTACCATCCACGTCTGCTTCTGTGTTTCTGGTCACCATTGTGAGTGACTACAGCAAGCTTGATTGGACTAACTATAGACAGAGGATGATAAAAAAAAGGATATTTCATTAGTTGGCCCACAGATCCAGGCTCCAGTTTCATGTAATCTTATGCCACAGTGACGCAGCTCCTTTTGCACATGCTTAGTGACTGTGCCCTAGGTAACATCACAAGTCTCTTTCCTCTATTCCTGCCTACTCCAATAGGATCAGTGCAATCAAGCCAACATTTAGATTTGAAGAAACACCATAAAATAGATTTTATCCAATTGATATTTGTGGAACCTTACTGGACACAAATTAGATGCCACATTTACAAATTGCAAAAATAACCGCCCTTAAATCTCCCAGAGTAATTCTGAGACCCCCATAAATCAAGACATATTGGTGGAATGGCTGCATTGATCTGCAATTTCTGTATCATTAATTTAGCAGGAGAAGTTCATACAAAACGTCATACAGCAGGGAAACAGACCCTTCGGTCCAACCAGTCCATGCGAACATAATCCCAACTAAACTAATCCCACCTGCCTGCTCCTGGCCAATAACCCTCCAAACCTTTCCTATGCAAGTACATATCATGTTTAAAAAGACACTTAGATAACTGTGACCCACATCCGCCACTTTCTCCGCACACCACCTTCTGTGTAAAAACTTTGCCCCTCGTGTCTTTTTGAAAATCTCTCTCCTCTCACCTTATGTGCCCCTTATACTCAATTAATGCACAAAGGAATGTTAGACCATAGATGCCTTTACTTGTGAAGATCTATATAAGAATGTGGTTCTACATGACTATTCTGATAACAGACATTATATCCAGCAGTTTTAATCCCATACTCATTATGCTTGTTCCACACAATAGCTTGATTTGTGATTCCCATATGGACACTGTATGCACACTGTTTATTGCAACTGAAGCTTTCATTAATTCCAATCACGCCAGCCAACTGCAGTGGGTTAAGCTTCAGTAGAGCTGCAGCTAAACTTTGTAAAATACGTTTTAGGAAACAAGTAGGTGCTGCCTCCAGAGAAAACCCATCTTCAGAACAAGAGGTCATTGCAGGATTCTGAGAATTCCAGCTATTAAAGTACTTGGAGCTGCAAAAGGAAACCTGTACTCACTTTGTGCATTTGACTCAATGAGTAATGCAAGCCAGGATTCAGCACATTACAAAGTGAGGACTGCAGATGCTGGAGCTCAGAGTGGAGAGTATGGCGCTGGAAAAGCACAGCAGGTCAGGCAGCATCCGAGATGCAGGAGAATCAATGTTTCGGGCATAGGCCTTCATCGGGAATGAGGCTTATGGACCGGGGCGGGGGCTGAGAGGTAAATGGGAGGTGGGTGGGGCTGGGAGGAAGGTAGTTGAGAATGCAATAGGCAGATGAAGGTGAGGGAGAAGGTGATAGGTCGGAGAGGTGGGTGGAGCGAATAGATGGGAAAGGCAATGGACAGGTGCAGAGCTGGAAGCCTGGGACTGGGACTGGGATAAGGGGGGAGGGGATATGAGGAAACTGGTGAAATCCTGGACTGTGTGGTTGCATTCTTCTTCCAGGCGTCGGGTGGTAACAGTTTGCCGATGGAGGAGGCCCAGGACTTGCATGACCTTGATGGAGTGGGAGGGGGAGTTGAAATGTTCAGTCATGGGGCAGTGGGGTTGGTTGGTGCCGGTGTCCCAGAGATATTCTCTGAAACGATCCGCTAGGAGGCATCCAGTCTCCCCAATGTAGGGGAGACCACATCGGGTGGAACAGATACAGTGGATTACATTGGTGGAGATACAGGTAAATTTCTGTCACAAGTGGAAGGATCCTTTGGGGCCTTGGATGGACGTGAGGGGAGTGGTGTTGGTGCAGGTTTTGCTCTTCCTGTGTTGGCAGGGGAAGGTGCCGGGAATGGGGTGTGGGCTGGTCGGGTTCATGGACCTGACGAGGGAGTCGTGGAGGGAATGGTTTGTTCGGAATACTGATAGGGGTGGGGAGGGAAATATATCTCTGATGGTGGGGTCCGTTTGGAGGTGGTGGAAGGTGAGGAGGTTCATGTCCTTCTGGCGTTAGAAGGGGTGGGGTTCAAGGGCAGTGTGGGATGGAGGAGATGTGCTGGAGGGCATCGTTGACCATATGGGAAGGGACATTGCGATCTTGGAAGAAGGAAGCCATCTGGGATTTTCTAAGATGGAATTGGTCATCCTGGGAACAGATGTGGCAGAGACGGAGGAATTGGGAATAAGTGATAGCATTTTTACAGGAGGTAGGGTGGGAGGTGTAGTCTAGGTGGCTGTGGGAGTTGGTGGGCTTCCATAGTTAGTCGGTCATTGGAGATGGAGATGGAGGTGTCCAGGAAGGGGAGGGAGGTGTCAGAGATGGTCCAGGTGAATTTGAGGTCAGGGTGAAAGGTGTTGGTGAAATTGATGAACTGTTCAACATCTTCGTGGGAACACAAGGTGGCGCCGATACAGCCATCGAGGTAGCGAAGGAACAGGTAGGGGGGTGGTGCTGGTGTGACTGTGGAAGATGGAATGTTCCACGCACCTGATAAAGAGGCAGGCATAGCTGGTGCCCATGCGGGTGCCGATGGCTACCCCATGGAGGAGGTAGGAGGATTGGAAGGACCAGTTCAGCCAGGTGGATAAGGGTGTCGGTGGAAGGATACTGGTTGGGACAGCTTGAGAGGAAGAAACGGAGGGCTTGGAGGCCTTCGTCATGACAGATGGAGGTTTGGAGGGACTGGATGTCCAAGGTGAAGATGAAGCGTTAGGGGCCAGGGAAATGAAAGTCCTGGAGGAGGTGAAGGGTGTGGGAGTTCCTGCACTAGGGGGGACAGGACAGTGACAAGGTATGCAGAGATGAGTTCGATTGGACAGGAGTGGGCTGAGGCAATGGGTCAGTCGGGAAGTCAGTTTTGTGAATCTTTGGTAGGAGGTAGAAATGGGTGGTGAGGGCTTCACAGACAATGAGGTTGGAGGCTGTGGATGGAAGATCCCCAGAGGTGATGAGGTTGTGGATGGTTTGGGAGATGATGGCTTGGTGATGGGAAGTGAGGGCTTGGTCAAGGGGGCAGTAGGAGGAGGTGTCTGCAAGTTGGCATCCAGCTTCAGCGGTGTAGAGGTCGGGTGCGCCAAACTACTACTGCACTCCCCTTGTCTCTGGATTTGATGGTGAGGTTGGGATTGGGATAGAGGGAGTGGAGGGCTGCACAGCCCTGTTTAGTACAAATAGTCATTTTATTTCAAGTTTTCCCCCCTACTGTCCTGACCTGCAGGCACTGACCCTTGCCAAGATACAGGTTTTTTTGTTTAACCAGCACTGGATGCCTTCAATTATCTCAGCTAAATTATGAATGCTTTGTGTATGAGTCTCAACTAAGTGTATGGAGCAATACAGGCACAGCCCAATATCACTACTATTCACCATCCACCCATACAGCTGAATTTTACCAACCCAATGGAGGCTAGAGTGAATACTGAGTGCCCACCATCTTTCTCCAGCAAGGCCACTCTGTCAGTAATGAGGAGGTGACAGGTGGCTCTCTAGCCCAGGGGCCAAGTGAATCGCTTAGTTGGCCAATTCGGATCTCTTAATGCAACCACTTGGAGTGGATATCTCAGAATGAGAGAAGGTTTCATGGAGGCAGCCAGAATTTGGACGCCTTTCTGTATCACACCCACTGAGTAGAGGAATGCACCATGTATTGGAGGCAGGAAGAGCTCAATAGGTGAGTAAATATGATGTTGCTTCCTTGACAGTTCATCGTAAAATGCTCTAGCTTGAGGTTGATTTGTATTTGCTGCCGTTAGTGATGGAAGTGCTGCAGTTGGAATATGTCAATGACCAGTATTCCTTAATTGTTACTTGTGACAAGTTGCAAGCTGCAAAGTGAAGGAACAGCATTGTAAATGTGGCAAAGTCTTTAGATACATTAGCTCAGTGGTTAGCACTGCTGCCTCACAGCACCAGGGACCCAAACTCAATTCCAACCCTCGGGGGACTGTCTGCATGGAGTCTACACAACCTCCCAACGCCTGCATGGCTCTCTTCCGGGTGCTCAGGGCCTGTCCCACAGTCGAAAGATGTGCAGGTTAGGAGGGTTGGCCATGCTAAATTGCTCATAGTGTCCAGGGATGTGCAAGCTAGGTGCATTAGCCATGGGAAATGCAGGGTTACAGGGTAGATCTGGGTGGATGCTCTTCGGAGGGCTGGTGTGGACTCAATGGGCTGAATGGCCTGCTTCCACACTGTAGGGATTCTATGATTCCTATAGATTATCTACTGAATAAGTCCAATCCACATTGAGCTAGCCTGTCAATATTGTACAATGTGACATTCAGAGACAAAAGATTTAAACTTTCCATATGGCTTTCATTAGTTTTTTACAGATAATTGAACTATCGATTTGGCTGTTTGAAGAGTTTGATAGCTATGACTGCTTTCAAAAGCTCAAATGGATTCTGAAGTTTAAAGTTTGTTCAGCTGTCTGGAGAGTTTGAGCTTGATGGTGTATGACGTGTAGGGAAAATGACATTTCATAATAATTTCAGTTAGTCTAATACTACATTATTCTGCTTAATTGTAATATAGATTTTCATACTTAGCCTCACTGGTCCATGTCATGCATCATGGTTCTGAACAGAACAAAGATAACACAAAAGTATGTTTCAAAATTACAGGATAATGTCAGAGGCCACTGTTGAGAACATTCCCATTTCACAGAGCCGGATTGCAAGAACTGCTAAACTTCAAGTTTGAATGAAGCAAATTAACATCTTTCCAGTTTATTAAGTCCTTACCAGGAAGAAAGGAGGCAGTGAGGATGTTACTGGGGGAATGTGGGGAAGAAAAACATAATAACAGCCATGCTCTGCAGCGGCCTTGATTTAATTTGTAATGTTTTAGAAGAGTAGCAATTAGACTTAACTAAACTTAACCTCTGTATTTGTGTTAGCTTTGTAACAATGTGTGTTTAAAACTGTAATGGTATAATCTTTAGGACTGCATTATTTGAAGCCATGTATTGACTGAATGTATAAGGATGTCTCACCTTTTGTGCACAGTCTGCATTACAATTTGTTTATCCAAGTACTTTGTGATCTTATGTGTTACTTTTATATATTTTTGAAGTTTTAAACATACTTTTCAAATATATCCTGTCTTCAAAAATAAGAAACACATTCCAGACACCCGCAAACTGACAGATAAAAGAAATCATCTAACAAGAGACTGCAAAATGAGGCACCATGGAACCATTGAGTGTGTTTGGATTAGCTTGTACAGGCTTGTTGGGCAGGAAGAATGCAGACAAGACAAATCATGATGTTTCTTAGTGTCAGAACTTGATTTGGGGTCTGATCTGCTGATAGCTAACCTCATCAAGTCACTCACTCCCTCCTGCTGTCAGATGATAATTGCTAATTATTCTCTTGCATTCTAAACTTTTGCATGCGTTAAGTTCTCTTGTGGGTGATGCTATTAATTAGATTCTCAAAAACTTTGGATTGCATGTCAATGGGACCAAACACACAAATGCAGACTTTCATTGAATCGTCAGTGGAGTATCATCTTACGGCCAGCCATCATTTATAGTATTTACATCTAAATCCAACATGATCAATCATGTGTGTGTTTGAAATTTTTGCAAGATCCTCAGCGAAATGGGTTGGATAGTCATGATATGGAGGTGCTGGTGTTGGATTGGGTTGTACAAAGTTAAAAATCACACAATGCCAGGTTATATCCAACAGGTTTATTTGGAAGCCCTAGCTTTCAGAGCGCTGCTCCTTCATCAGGTGATCACCGCCTGATGAAGGAGCAGCCCGCCGAAAGCTAGTGCTTCCAATTAAACTTGTTGGACTATAACCTGGTGTGTGATTTTTAACTGGGTTGAATAACACTAACTCAACTTAAGTGAAGTATTTTAAGATATATAGCAATGCAAGCACTACTTTTCTTTAGTAGGGATTGACCACTCACCTAGTCTTCTTTATATCTAAGTAAATGGGGAATATCGCTCCCCTAAAAGCTTATTTGATAGTAACAGGTGAACGTTTGGTGAACATTTACAACTTTCTTTACTTTCATTTGTGCTGCACCCTAGTGATCAAAGAGAACTCTGCAACCTTTTATCTGCTGGCTTTTGTTGCACAGCACTCATTTAACTCTGCCTCGAGATTAGTTGACAGTCTACTATTTAAAAGAGGTAATACCAGTGTGTTGATTTAGCAAACATGGCTTAAAAAAGGCTTTAGAATCAGGACAAATTGGAGTCTTTAGAATGCTAACATCTGGGGTGGCACGGTGGCTCAGTGGTTAGCACTCACAGCACCAGGGTCCCAGGTTCGATTCCAGCCCTAGGTGACCGTGTGGAGTTTGCACAGTCTGCGTGGGTTTCCTCTGGGTGCTCCGGTTTCCTCCCACAATCCAAAGATGTGCAGGTTAGGTGAATTGGCCATGCTAAATTGCGGAGAAAGTGAGGTCTGGAGATCAGAGCTGAAAATGTGTTGCTGGAAAAGCGCAGCAGGTCAGGCAGCATCCAGGGAACAGGAGAATCGATGTTTCGGGCATAAGCCCTTCTTCAGGACCGGCTTATGCCCAAAACGTCGATTCTCCTGTTCCCTGGATGCTGCCTGATCTGCTACGCTTTTCCAGCAACACATTTTCATGCTAAATTGCCCATAGTGTTAGGTGCATTAGTCAGGGATGAATGGGTCCAGGTGGGTTGCTCTTTGGAGGGTCGGTGTGGACTTGTTGGGCCGGAGGGCCTGTTTCCACACTGTAGGGGATCTTTAAAAAAAAATCTCATACAAGTGTCAAACTTGTGAAAACTTAAACATATTGGATTGACAATACAAATATTGCAAATGATACTTGTAGATGACATGATATTCTTTGAAAATATTTAATGAAAGCATGTGTATACATATTAGCTTACCCCTGAGAATGCAAGCAGTCTAGGGATCTAGTTAATAGCACTATTTTCAAGACATCTTCAGGATGCTGGCACATATGTAAAAGTTTAGAAAAGTAAAGGAAACGTTTGAAGCTAATTTGTTCTCAACAAATAAAGCAGTGTGAGGAAGTGTCATTTGTTCATTATGTTGTATCATTATATAAAAGAGAGGGAGCTTTCCATTTATATAATGGCATTCATATCGTCAGAATGTCCTAAGCATTTTCCAGTCAATAAAATACTTTTAAAACGTAGCCACTTTTATAATATCGCAAGAATGGAATCCAAATTGTGCACAAAATTCAACAAACAGCAATGTGATGGTGACCAGCTAAGCTGCTTTAGTTGTGGGATAAGTATTTGCCAGGACACCTCTGCTCTTTTTTGAGATAGCACCCTGGGTTCTTCACTGTCCATCAGAGAAACATATGAGACCCTGGCTGAATATCTTATTAGAAGTGTAACACCTCTGATAATGTAGCACTTTTGTAGTACTGCCTTGGAATAACAGCATAGATTTTGTACAAAACGCTAAGATACACCAATTGTATCGTGAGGTGTTGTTCAATGTGATACTTTTCTGTAAAATAACTGGATTTGGCATTTACTTTTCTGAAGTTTTCTTGATCCACTTCCAAAAATATTAGAGGTGCTATTATAAAAGACTTGAATTTCTGGCTCAGATTACTATGACTGCAGATCCAAACTACTTTTATTGTACAGTTAGACATTGGATAGTATGGCCCTGAAAATGCCTGAAAACTCCAGTTCCTGAATTTCTAATGGGAGTGACCAGCACTATTCTTTGCAAGAAAATATCTAACACATGTGATGTAAACTGTGTAATTCCAAATATTTCATATCGTGTATTGTAAGTTTAGGTTTTTAGGCTTTGAATTAGTAACTTTTGGATTTTGTGTGTGTGTGAATTTAATAATTAACTTCTAAGCATTTCTGCAGTCATGGTGTTTTCTTTTAAAATGGTTTTAAGGCCTGGCTTTAGAGCAAAGGAATTTTTTGTGCACTGCTTTAAGTCCTTGAAAGATAATGGTTGTATATATCAGTGTTTCTAGAAGGGAAGGAAAGATATTGAACAAGGTTACCTTAGAGTGAATAGTTAGTGGTAGCCTCAGACCATAACTGTTGGGATCAAACCTTGAAGAGAGTACTTAAAGCTGAATAAATTGAAGCTTAGCTGAACAATAGCTCCAGGAAGAAATTATCTGGAGATCCAGTCTATGAATTGAAGACACAAGTACCAATGTATTAGATACAAGGACATGCATGATTATTTCAGGGTTTTGGGGACTATATAAGAGGTATGTTTCAGATATAATATAAAACTGTTGTTCTTTGCAAAAGTTTTGGAAATATTGGAATCATGCTTTAACTGTGTGTTTGAAGATCTTTGAATTTGTAATATAAGTGGATAGTTTGGTTTATTATACTTTATCTCAATTCATTTTGTCAATGAACTTCTGGGTTTTTTTTGTTAAAGAAAAATCTGCAGTATTGTGTGTTTGTGTTTCAGTGAGGGACCACTTTGTTAAAAGCAAAGCAAACCAAAATATGGTCTATCATGTCAGGTCTCAGTCTGGGATCCAACTTATCCAGTACAAACATCAGCTGGAATCGTAACGGAAGAGACAACTATAGTAACCTTTATAAATGACACTTCTTCACCATAATATCCAGATTATCTGATAACTACATATAATCTTCATATCACTAACAAACTAGAAAAGGCCACCAAGAAATAAGTTAAATCCCATCAGTTCAGTGATATCAGGCAGAACTGTGTGCATTATCACTTGACACAAGCCATACATTCCTATCAAAATGAGACAGTTATAGAAGTGGATTTTATTGTGGCAGCTTGGGCTGAATTTCTTATTTTTAGTTGTTAACTAGATTACAGAGAGCAAATAATTAATTTATGTCAGACATGACTAACCCTGTGACAAAAGAAAAGAAAAAAGAAAAGTAAATGAAAGAAGTGTCAAGATTAAAATTATCAAAAGGAAATTTCTCAAACTTCCCCACTCTGCCTGATGTTACTTTGTCAGAAAAACACTTGTAAACTGGATTTTCACTGGACACATGGCGAAGTAGCAGTGTCAGAATGGATGGAATAGCCTTTGTGCCTTAGGAACACTTACAATTATGTTGAAGTATATATCATTGTTTTGAATGACCAGAATCTTGTTTAAGTTGTTCTAGTTTAAAAATGAAAAAATGAAGTAAATGCATCTTGTAAATAGTACACAGCGCTGCTACTGAGCATTGGTGGTTGAGGTGATGGATGTTTGTGGATGTGGTGCCAAAATAGTGGGCTGCTTTGACCTGGATAGTTTCTTGAGTTTTACTGGCGCTGCACTTATCACTCATTTCAACATTACAAAGTTAAAAATCACACAACACCAGGTTATAGTCCAACAGGTTTAATTGGAAGCACTAGCTTTCGGAGCGTCGCTCCTTCACCAGGTAGTTGTGGAGGACACAATTGTAAGGCACAGAATTTAAAGCAAAAGTTTACAGTGTGATGTAACTGAAATTATACATTGAAAAATACCTTGATTGTCTGTTGAGTCTTTCATCTGTTCAAATACCATGATAGTTTCACTTCTTTCATGTGTAAATCACAAACCTTTTTTTAAAAGGTGCATTCTCAGGTTAGCTGTAATAATTGGTGTTAACTAGACAATATGTCCAAATCATTCAACATTACAAATAGTGGTCCACTTCTAAATTAGTCAATGGTTATTAGGTACTTTGGAATATCCTGAGATTATAAAGATCAGTTTTATCTTTCCTTTATGTGGTCTCATTTTCTCTTCAGAACACCAATCATGGAAACACTTTTTTCCCCAATGAGTTGCATATTTTGGTTTCAATCAGCCTATTTAGTCATCAATTCAGGAATAAATTCATATCCTGCTGATTTTTATTTTTAGAAAGTGGATACATTTTTAATATAAGCCAATTGAACTTGTTTTGCTGTAACAGATGAAACCAAATTGAAATCTGTCAGAAAAATACAAACTGTTGGATACATTGGAGTCTCCTCTACACTGGGGCTCAGTGGTTAGCACTGCTGCCTCACAACACCAGGGATTCGGGTTTAATTCCAGCCTCAGGCGACTGTCTGTGTGGAGTTTGTACATTGTCCGCATGTCTGCATAAGTTTCCTCCAGGTGCTACAGTTCCCTCCCACAGTCCAAAGACTTGCAGGTTAGGTGATTGACCATGCTAAATTGCTCAGAGTGTCCAGGGATGTGTAGCTAAGTCGCCCCTCATGTCCTTTTAAAAACTTTCTTCTCTCACTTTAAAAACATGCCCGTTGGTTTTAAACTCCCCCACCCTTGGAAAAAGACCCTTGGCTATTCACCTTGTCTCTGCACCTCATGATATATAAACTTCTACAAGGTCACCTCAACCTGCTATCCTCCAGTGAAAAAAATCCCAGCCTTTCTTTATAACTCAAGCCCCCCCATTCCCGCCAACACCTTGATAAAACATAGTTAAAAATCACACAACACCAGGTTAAGGTCCAACAGGTTTAATTGGAAGCACACTAGCTTTCAGAGCGACGCTCCTTCACCAGGTGATTGTCCGAAAGCTAGTGTGCTTCCAATTAAACCTGTTGGACTATAACCTGATGTTGTGTGATTTTTAACTTTGTACACCCCAGTCCAACACCAGCATCTTGATAAAACATGTATGTTTATGGCCTTTGCATTTGAGACTGGCAACTTCTAAATCAATTTCACTTAGAATCCTTATATGTAGAGAAATCCAATCTGATCTGGTTAGGCAGAGCCAATTTCAATCAAACCCAAACTGAGAAGATGTGCTGTCAAGGAAAGGCCACCAGCATTCTTAAAGATCCACCCCACCTTGGCAATGTTTTTTCTACAACCTCTACCGTCGGGGAGAAGCTACAGAAGCCTGAACACACGCACTAGCCAGTTTCACAACAGCTTCTACCCTACTGTTGTTAGAATACTGAATGGACTCACAAACTCTAAGCCTTAACCTGTATTTTTGTTTTGCCGCTGTTTACTTATTATTTACTTTCCCTATGCAACTTAACTATGTGATCTGCCTGTATTGTTCACAAGACGTAGCTTTTCACTGAGCCTCGGTACACATGACAATAAATCCAATTTAATTCAGTTCAATTCAGTAATCATGGAGCCAACTAGTTTCCTAACCCTCTGCACACAAAAACACTATTAGTTAAATATTTAAGTAGCACAGCTTGCAAACATAGATCAACAGCTTATATGGAAAATAGAGAGCATGAAAGCATGGAAAGGGTTAAAGCATGAACACCACAGGCAATATGTGGTCTGTGGAAGGCAAGGTGGGATAAGAATAGTGGAATGCTGTTACACCATTTAGCAGAGTAAGGTTGAGGCTGAAAGGTCATTATGGTGAGATGAGATTATAGTTAGTAAAGGTAATCTCCCTGTTAAGTGTCATTATGACTAGACTGGGATCATAAATATTTGGGACATGACATTAAAATACCTAATTAATAGTTAGTCGAGTCAGCTTGAGACAGGAGACTATTGTAATCAATGGAATAGCTAAATATCTATCATGACAGGTTGGTCTGGAATGGAAGATCACTGCGGCAGAGGTGATAATACATATCTAACCGTGACATTAGAATAACATTAAGTAGAATGTACAACTAAAGAGATAATGGGAACTAACATCACTGGTTTATTGTGTGGATAGAGTGAGGTACTTTGATTACTTTAAAGTTGGACATGCTGATAAGCTAACACAAACATGGTAAAAAAAAATATTAAAAAACCACAGACCCTGAGGTTCGGGGGCATCGGGAATCTGCTTTCTCAGTGTCATGGTTTTTTGTTTGCAAATAAAAGACCTACTTCTTGAAGAACTCTCTGCGTCTCCTGGTGATTCTCTACATTTTCTCCATGACACTTTCCACCACCTTCTCAAAGGCAATTAATGATGGACAATTATTGTTGGCCTTTCCAGTGACGCTCACTTTCCAAAAAGGGCAGAAAAACAAACAAACAGTTCGGAGAATTTTGGACTTTGCACATCTTCCTACTCATTAATACAGGCTTCCTCTTTAATGAAAACATGAGGTAAACAGAAATATCAAATTGAGGAAGAAAAATATATTAAACAGACTGCTGCAAATTAAGTTGCTTGCTTAAAAAAAAATGATGGGCCGAATGGCCGCTTTCTGCACTGTTGGGATTCCATGATTCTGTGGGGCCAAAGGTAAGCACTTTGTGGAAATACACCTACCCATCTACAGACAAGGTCCTGAGCCCCTTGGCCAACATTCCCTCTGAGTGTGTGACCATACATGTGCAGCCACTCCAATGTCCCACCCATAACAATGGTGCTGGCATGCCAATTGCAGCATTGCCTCCTGGTTCTGGGAGTCATTGTGGCTTGTACAGCCCGTAAGAAATTCAGAGACAATGCTGGTTTTGGCTGTGTCATTTGATTTCACTCCCAATCAGACCCCTCTGTCCTGGGTCTGCTTCGATTAAGCTCGACACCATGCTCATTGAACACGACACCATCTTTCCCTTAGGCACCAAATAACCATTCAGACTCAACACTATCGAGTTCAACCATTTCAGTTCCCATAGCCTCTTTCCCCTATTATGACCAGCTCAGAAGAAACGAATTGGCTTTCTTCTTTTCAACACCGTGCTCGCAATTTGGTCTCCACTACACTGGGGAGACAAAACACAGTCTGGGTGACCGCTTTGCAGGAGACCTATCTTCTGTCCACAAACAAAAGTGACCCTAAGCCTCCAGTTGTCTGCCACTTCCACGCACTACCATGTTCCCTCGCCAACATTCCCACTTCAGGCCTGCTCAATGCAACAAGGACAGTATCTCATTTTCCACTTGGCAGCCTTCAGGGCTCAATATCGAGTTCAATAATTTCAGGGCCTGAACACCTTCCCCAACTCTCACGCACTAGGCCTTGTCACTCACATGGATTGCCACCACAACCAATGCATGGTCAGCTCCTAATTTCCCCCATTACCGAGTTCAGAAATGTACTCGACATTCTCAAAACCCATTTTCCTCATTAAAATGCTCACCTCTTCTCAGAGATAAATTCTACTCCAGCCTTCCCAGTTTACACTTCTCCCCCTCTTTGTCAGCACTGTCCCCAGCCTCTCACTTCATCCTTCACAAAGCAGCATATTCAGTTTCACCTCTCTTCCTCTAACCTTAATCGTGAACAACACACTTCCCCATTCTCCGCCACCGATTTTCCTTTTCCATTTTCACTCCTTTGAATTGCCACTTCCCTTGTAACTGACAATGCCCTCACCTTCCCCTCCAACAAAGTCTCAGGACCTGAGTTCGAATCCCACCGTGGCAGATAGTGCCATTTGAATTCAGTAAAATAAAACCTGAGCTTGAAAATCTACTGGTGACCATGTGACAATTACTGATTGTCAGAAAAAAAAAACATCTGCCTCACTAATATCCTTCAGGAAAGGAAATCTGCCATCCTCAAATGGTCCGGCCTCCACGTGACTCAATTTTATTGATTTCATTTATTATTGTCACAAGTACCTAGGTGCAGTGAACAGTACTGTGCAATACAGGTAGGTTATGCCATATAAAGGTCATAGGATGATTGAACAGAGCAAGGAATGCAAAGTTATGGCTGTAGAAAAGGTGTACAAAAAGCAAGATCAATATTAGATTTGAAACTTGAGATGTCCATTCAGAATTCTAATAACAGTGAGGAAGAAGCGCTTCTTGAACGTGTTGGGTCATGTGTTTAAGCTTTTGTACCTTCTGCATGAGGTTGGGAGAGATTATAACCTGGGTGGGAGGGGTCTTTGATAATGTTGGCTGCCTTTCTAAGGCAGCGGGAAGTGTAGATTGAGTCAATGGATTGAGTCAGACCCAAAGCAATGTGGTTGACTCTCAACTGCCCTCTGAAATGGCCTAGCAAGCCACTCAGCTGTGTCAATCACTGCAATGTCTCAATGAAGACATCACATGGACTGCAGCGATCTCAAGGGCAATGAGGGATGGGCAAATGACACTCATGCCCCATGAGTGCATAAAGAAAATTCCTTTCATTGGCATCCATTCATGCCTCCTTGCCATATCCATTTCCACCCTGGTTTATGTGTTCTCTCCCTTCACCTTCTTTCTTCTTGTTGCTATGTACCCATGCTCTGGAGCAATTTCTCCCTTACCTTTGCCAGTCATCCCCCCCCTCCTCCTCCCATCCACCATTTGTGTCTTTCTGAAACCAGGGAAAGAGAATGAAGGGACTTGAAATCATGAAGGGTTCAGACCATTTTAGAAAATCTCTTGTTTGGAGCTGAGAGGTTGATAATTAGGGGGCACACATCTAAGTTGATTGACAAATAGAAAGAGTAGAAATGAAAGAAAATTTGTCTGTGTGATGAATGGTTAGGTTTTGAAATTCCTATTTGGGAGCATCAGTCACCGCTTTCAAAATAGAATTGGAAAACAACTTGAAGGCGAAAACATTGCAGGCATCTTGGGGAGAAAAGTGGGCGAAATTGAATCATTTTGGATAATTCTTCCAAAGAGCCAACATAGTCTGTTATGGACCAGGCCAGACCCCCTCAAAACATTTCAAGAAGGTAGCCCAGACCCTAACGTTGCTAGTTGTTTTAAGCAAGTGTACAGTGGATATTCTAGGAGAGAATCAGCTGGTCAGACAACTTCATTTTAAACAAAGCAGAATTTATTTACAAGGTTACAGAATGAAACACAAAGAACAGAAAACAGAATACCAAATTACTTATCCCATCCAAAAACCCAACAGACTATCCCAACTTAATGATGCTGTTCCAAAATACTTGCAACAATCCCCATAAACTCCCCTTGGCACTAAAGGTAAAATGAAACACAAGTTCTTACAGGAATGAAGTTCGAGATAGAGAAAGAGAGAGAGGGGGGGAGGTTCAGCAGTCTTTCTTTACACATACACACACACAAACACACACACAAACACACACACTGCTGCATTCGCACCAAACCAGAGAATAGCTGTGCTAAGAGAACTGGCCACTCCCCTTTCATTATACAAGTGTTTTTTTTAAACTTGAAAGCCTTCTGCCTGTGGCAGTACTTTCCAATTAGCTCCCCCTCTATCTGTCCTTCTCAAAGTCTAGCAACGCTGAAGATGACTGGTAGCTATACTCTTTTTGGATTTCATATCTTATAGAAGTTTATAAAATAACGAGGGGTATGAATAGAGTTAATTGTAGGAGAAAGTGAGGACTGCAGGTGCTGGAGATCAGAGCTGAAAATGTGTTGCTGGAAAGCAGGTCAGGCAGCATCCAAGGAGCAGGAGAATCGACGTTTCGGGCATGAGCCCTTCTTCAGAGTTAATTGTAGTTGTTTTTTCCCTAGGATGGGGGCTTTCAAGACTAGGGGGCAACTTTGAATGTGACAGGAGAGATTTAAATAAGACATGAGGGGCAAATGTTTTTGTACAGAGGGTGGTTTGCACGTGGAATGAACTTCCTGGGGAAGTGATGGAGGTGGGTGCAATTACAACATTTAAAAGACATTTGGATAGATTTAGTTTGCAGGGATATGGGCCAGGAGCAGGCAGGTGAGACTAGTTTAGTTTGGGATTATGTTCGGCATGGATTGGTTGGACCAAAGAGTCTGTTTCTGTGCTGTATGACTCCATGACTCTATAAAAGTTAATTGCTGTTTTGTGTCCCATGTGAAAAGTCGAAGAATTATGAAGCCCTTCGGTTTTGTTCATTGCATTCGGTTAATAGCAAAATAAATTATTTTAGTATTGAGTGTCAACAACAGCGTTGGTACAGCCTATAAAAGTAGCCATATTTGGTAAATGAGACTTACTTACATATAATTCTTCATTGTACATTAGTCAATGAGGCATATGGCTAGATATCATGTCTATCGGTTCATTACAGCTCCCACAATACTTGGTTACACTTTAAGCAAATTTCTGATTGAAGGCACACAAAATCTGATTAGAGGATGTTCCTTAAGGTATTCTGGAGAATCTCAAGTGGGAGGTAGTTTTTTTTGGTGCAGATAGCAGAAGGTGATGTTGTGTGAGTGGGCAGGCAAGATGACTTCCATCAAGGATGTTAGAGTCTCAAAGGCAAGTGTGAGATGTTATCTTCCACTGTGACAATTTACCTGAACAAATTAGTCAACAGGAAGACATGCAGAGTTCAGAAACACTGCAACATCTCTTCTCTATACCTAGATGCAATACAAGGATAAAAATGACCTAACTGGGATTATCAAGATCTATCTTACAGTATACATATTTTACTTTAACCCCAATAATATAATCATTCCATACTTTGCTTTCCATTGCCATTTGTCAATTCATCAAAGACCTCACCTGAGACCAACCACACTTCCACGTTCAAAATCTGTTACAACCTCACTTACATCCACTGCTAATTCTTGGCTACAATTGCACACACACACACACACACACCTTGAACACCCATCAACTGGGCATAATAATAGCCCACCGGCACCAGCATTTTCCTTTTGTGTGGGGGAATCGGAGAGCTAGCACACGATGAGGCAAAGAGGGGACATGTCACATTTAAATGGGCAGAGTGGCAGCTGGAAGAAATCACAGTCAATGTTCCTGACAGAGGCTGGGCATACAGTTCCTGAGATGTCTAGACTGGAGGCAAAACAGAGTATTTGAACTATTCTCTTTCTCTGCCTATATTTAATTTTCACAATCAGCTGAAGAACATGGTGGTGCATTGTTCTTCTAACCTTTTGTTGTGGACCGACTGCTCCTGCTTCTCATGGCACTGCCACCTTTGAGGGATCAAGTGTGCTAGTTGTAGGATTTCAGCACATCCTTGAGTAACAGTTTGTAACAGAACATGCCAGGGAGTCCACCTCTCAGATACGAGATATTACCACGATATCATCTCAGCAACAAAAACAAAAGCCCTGCACCCTTAGCAAAATATCTTACCAAATCTCTTGAGCTTTACCTGAGAAGATCTGAATGTTCTGCTAAAACAAGTAGAATGTCTGTTTTTTTTAAACTTGTGATGGGAGAAGAAATTAGTGACAGCCACATGGACAGGGACGGAAATCCTATCAATGTTGTTCGTTTGGTGTCTGACCTTGAATTATATTTTCCAGTATCATCCCTGTTTTCTTAACTAAAATGCTGTTTTGACCAGTTATGCCAGGTTCTGCTGTAAAACTGGAGTATATAATCAAGCAACACACTCATGATTTTGGATGCTGCCAACCTAAGAAAGCATATAATTCAAGTAAGTCCATAATATAGTTTTAGTGATGTTTGTAAATTAAGAGTTAAATTGAAAGAGTCCAGGTAAAGGAGTCTGTAACAACTTGGACTATCATGGTTCAAGCCAAGTTCAACTATTTTATAACGAGCATCATACATAAAACTGCACAAAATAGCAGCAGGACTTTGAGTCTGTTCTGATTGCAATCTCAAATACGCATATCCACCTAACCTCATAACCTTTCACCTCTTGCTTAACAGGGAAGAGAGTTCCAAAGTCTGTCATTCTCTGAGAAGAAAAATAATGTCATTTCTGTTTTAAATTGGCAACCTCTGTATAGTAAAAGATGACCCCTTGTTCTAGATTATTCCAGAAGAGAAAACATCTCCACATCTACCCTGTTAAGACCCCTCAGCATCTATGTTTTTCAATACACAGAAATCTATTAATGTCAGTCTTGAATATACTCAATGACTGAGCCTCCACATCCCTGTCAGTATTCCAAAAACTTACCACTCCTTAAGTAAACAAATTCCTCCTTAACTCATTCCAAATCAGCTAGCCCATAATTCTGAGAATGTGCTCCCTCTTTGTTAGAATCCACAGCCGAGGTAAACATCCCTCCTACATCCACCTCATCAGAATGTTGTAAAAATATTAAAACATACAAAAATGCAAGAAGCAGTGTTAGATTTATATGTGGGTGTGTGAATGAGAACAAAGATCATAAGATTTATTTTCTGAGGTGGATTTCTTATTCCAACTAATCTTAGAACAGATGTTATAATTGGGTGTTCCTGAGTATCATGCAATGGTGAATTGATTTGAACATGTCCTGCAAAGATTAGAATGCTAGATTCACAAACCAGCTGACTGCTTCTCTCTTTGCAAAATTGGGTGAGTATCAAATCCAGGTTTGAACATCTGAGATATAGCATTCTAAATAGTAAGACCATAAGACACTGTAGAGGAGAAAGTGAGGTCTGCAGATGCTGGAGATCAGAGCTGAAAATGTGTTGCTGAAAAAGCGCAGCAGGTCAGGCAACATCCAGGGAACAGGAGAATCGACGTTTTGGGGATTCCTAAGAAGGGCTTATGCCCGAAACGTCGATTCTCCTGTTCCCTGGATGCTGCCTGACCTGCTGCGCTTTTCCAGCAACACATTTTCAGCATAAGACACTGTAGCAGACATTAGGCCATTCAGCCCATCAGCCTACTCCGCCTTTCAATCATGCCAAATATGTTTCTCAACCTCATTTTCCCACTTTCTCCCTGTAACTCTTGAACCCCTTGACATCAAGAACCTATCTATCTCAGTCTTAAATATACTCAATGACCTGGCCCTCCACAGCATTCTGTGGCAATAACTTCCATAGATTCACCACTCTCTGGCTGGAGACATTTCTCCTTATCTCCATATTAAAAGGTCTGCCCTTTACTCTGAAGCTGTCACCTCAGGTCCTAGTCTGTCCTACCAATGGAAACATCTTCCCAACATCCACTCTGTTCAGGCCATTCAGTAAGTTTCAATTTGATCCCCCCTTACAATCTGATAAACTCCATTGAGTATAGTCCCAGGGTCCTCAAATGTTCCTCCTATGTTAAGCTTTTCATTCCTGGGACTATTCTCATGAATCTCCTCTGAACATGGTCCGGGGCTAGTATATCCTTCCTGAGATATGGGGCCCAAAACTGTGTACAATATCCAAATATGGTCTCACCAGAGCCTTAAAGAGCCTCAGAGATACATCCCTGCTTTTATATTCAACTCCTCTCAAAATAAATGCCATCTCAATTCCTAACTACTGACTCAACCTGCAAGTTTACCTTGCAAGTATCCTAGACTAGAACTCACAAGACTCTTTGTACTTCAGACTTCTGAATTTTCTCCCTATTTAGAAAATAGTCTACGTTTCTATTCTTCCTACCAAAGTGTATGACCTCACACTTTCCCACATTGTACTCCATCTTTGCCCACTCTCCTAACCTGTCCAAATCCTTCTGCAGCCTCCCTGCCTCCTCGATGCTACCTATTTTTGCATCGCCTGCAAACTTAGGCAGATTGCCCTCAGTTCCTTCATCTAGATCGTTAACGTATAAAGTGAAAAGTTGTGTCCCAGTACTGAGCCTTGTGGAACACCACTTGTCACCAGCTGCCACCCTCACTCTCTGCCAGACAGCCAAGCTTCTATCCATGCTGGCACCTTACCTCTGACACCATGGGCCCTTATCTCACTCAGCAGCCTCCCGTGCTGCACCTTGTCAAAGGTCTTCTTGAATTCCAGGCAGATAACATCCACTGGCTCTACTTGGTCTAATCTGCTTGTTACGTCCTCAAAAAATTCTTGCAGATTTGTCAGGCATGCCCTCCCCTTGATGAAACCGTGCTGACGTTGCCTGATTTTACCAGACACTTCCAAGTATTCAGGAATCTCATCCTTCACAATGGACTCCAAAATTGTATCCAGGGCAGAGGTTAGGCCAATCAGTCCGAAATTTTCTATCTTTTGTCTTAATCCCTTTTTAAACAAGAGTGTTGCGTTAGTGATTTTCCAGTCCTCTGGGACCCTCTCTGAGTCTAGTGATTGCTGAAAGATCACCACTAACACCTGCACTATCTCTTCAGCTATCTCCCTTTGAACTCTGGGGTGTAATCCATCTGGTCCAGGTGATTCATCCACCTTCACGCCATTCAGTTTTTCTAGCACCTTCTCCTTGGTGATGGCTACCATCCTCAGCTCTGCTCCTGATTCTCTTGAAGTTTTGAGATATTACTCGTGTGTTACACTGTGGAGAAAGTGAGGACTGCAGATGTTGCAGAGTCAGAGTCAAAAAAGGTGGCGCTGGAAAAGCACTCTGCATCAGGGCGACAGGAATACAACTCACGGAGTGTTTCAGGGAACATCTCCGGGACACATGCACCTAACAACCTCACCATCCTGTGGCTAACCATTTCAACTCTCTCTCCCACTCCCCCAAGGACATATAAGTCCTGGGTCTCCTTCGCCATCAAAACCAAGCTACCAGACGCCTGGAGCAAGATGCTTCATGTTCTGCCTTGGAACCCTTCTACCACATGGCTTCAACATTGATTTCACCAGTTTCCTCATCTCCCCACCTTCCACCTCATCCCAGATCCAACCCTCCAACTCAGCACCGTCATCTTGACCCATCCTACCTGTACATCTTCCTTCCCATCTATCTGCTCCACCTTCCCCACTGATGTCGCACTATTACCCCCAGCTTGCATCTACCTGTCGCCTTTCCAGCTACCTTCTCCCCAACCGTACCCCCACCCACTTATTTATCTCTCAGCCCCCTTCCCCCTCCACATTCCAGGTGAAGGGTCCTGCCCAAAACATTGACTCTCTTGCTCCTCGGATGCTGCCTGACCTGCTGTGCTTTTCCAGTGCCACACTTTTCAATTGTCTTCCACCGTGAAGACTGACATGAAGCAATCATTCAGTTCCTCAGCCTTTTCCTTGTTCCCATTGCTATCTCCCTAGCAACATGTTCCGGTAGTTCAAAGTCCAAACTTTTACTCTTTATATATCTAAAGAAACTCTTACAGTCTCCTTTTATATTACTGGCTAACTTACCCTCAGATTTAACCTTGTCCCTCCTTATTTCCTTTTTTGTTGATCTCTGTTGGTCTTTGTAAGCTTATCAATCCTCTGGCTTCCCACTGCCCTTTGCCACATGTTATACTTTCTCTTTTGTGTTTATGCTTTCCCTGACTTCCCTAGTCAGCAATGTTTGCCTCATACACCTGTACCATGCTTTTTTTTCTCCGAGGGATGAATTTTTGCTATGCCTCCTGAATTACTCCCAGAAATTCCTGCCATCGCTGTTCCACTGTCTTTTCTGCTAGACCCCTTTCCCAATCAATTCTACCCAGCTCCTCCCTCATGCCTCTGTTGTTGCCTTTATTGAGCTGTAATACCGTTACCTCTGGTTCTCTCTTCTCCCTCTCAAATTGCAGAGTAAATTCAATTATATTATGATCACTGCCTCCTGGGGGTTCCTTCACCTTAACTCCTTTATCAAGTCTGCCTCATTGCACAGCGTAAATCCAGTATTGCCTGTTCCCCAGTGGCTCCACCACAAGCTCATTGACATTACCCAATTTCCTTTTCTTGCAATCCACTACCAACCTGATTTTCCCAGTCCCCAGTCCACCTGTATACTGAAATCCCCCGTGATCACTGTAACTTTGCCTTTAGTACACATCCTTTCTATCTCCTGGTGTATCTTGCGCCCCAGCTCCTGATTATTATTTGGCAGTTTTTACATAACTCCAACTACGTTTTTTTTTACTTTTCCAGTTCCTCAATTCTCCCCACACAAATTCCACACCATCTGACCCTACTTCATTTCTTACTACTGATACCAATAAGGCAACCCCACCCCCTCTGCCCACCTGCCTATCTTTTCGTTAAGGATGTATATCCTTGAATATTCAGCTCCCAATCCTGATCCGCTTGCAGCCCATCTCTCTGTGATGCCCACCACATCCTACCTGCTAATTTTGATCTGCTCATTTACAAGCTCATTTACCTTATTCCTTAGAGTGCCTGCATTCAGATTTAACATCTTCAGTCCTGTACTAACTGTCCCTTTCCCATTGTTATCCGTTCGCACTTGAAGTTTGATCGATAACCCTTTCTAAACACTCTGTCCTATTTGTATCTGTGCTGGAGACTCTAATCATCTCTGCTGAGTTCTCCTTCTCTGTCATTTCCTTCACATTTTTCCATGCAGTTGAATTCATCCCTGCATATGTTAACCTGCTGCTATGTTTCCCCCGGGGGATGTTATACCCTTCCCTTCCCATTCCCTCCCACTTTCTAGTTTAGAGTCCTGTTGGCCTGCCTATTTATTCTTTTCACTAGAACATTGGCCCCAGCTCGGTTCAGGGGGAGACTGTCCCAGTGGTACAGATCCCTCCTGTTCCAATACTGGTGCCAATGTCTCATAAAAAGGAACCCCTCTTTCCACACCACTCCTTTAGCCATATGTTTACTTCCCTTATGCTCATGTCAATTTGCACGTGGCTCGGGCAGTAATCTGGAGATTATAACCCTTGAGGACCTGTTCTTTAATTTCGTTCCTAGCTCCTGATAATCCCAAACAAGTCCTCCATCCTAGCCTTGCCTCTGTTGTTAGTCCCAATGCGGACAGTAACAGCTGGATCCTCCCCCTCCCACTCCAATATCCTTTCAAGCCAGTCAGAGATATCCCTCAGCTGACTCATCCTCCCTGCAGCCCTTTTCCTCATCCACACAGGGATCAAGTACCTCATTCCTGCTGGACAAGCTGAGGCTCCTCTGTTCCTGACTGCAGGATCCCTCTAACTGCCTTGCTTGCAGGCACACCCTGCAGCTGCATCCTAGCACAAGACCATAAATTCCATTCCCTTTGGGTTTTTTTTACCTGTTGTTACTTTTTTTAAAAGCATGCCAGACAATAGTGTCCCGTTGCTTTTATGTGGCTGATGTTTTGCCTGGAAAGACACCCAAACTACAAGAATAATAGTAATCATAGGACAGTTCGGCTCAATCCAGTTCTTTCACCGGAGATCAAAGGCTTTTGGTTACATTGTGAACTCTAGCTGTTGCAAAACGTAGGCCAACTGGAAATGCTTTACATAATAACAAGAAAAACTGACTCACTGTTGGATCTGTCCCTTCCTAAAATCCATGGTAGGAAGGGGTGAGGAGGGACTTTCTGGGAACACATTTACTTTGATTTTAAGCACTTTATGTCGGCAGTTGTCACTTCTAATACCGTGTTGAGAGCTTTGAGTGAGTCAATGCTCACAAAACAAACATAATTCAAATTATAGCATGAGCTTGGACATCATTTTTTCCATGTGACTCTACGTATCCTGACATGACTTACCATAAAATGTTGGTGCAGAACTAATTTCCAATAAATATCATGCCCAAAGCAAATGCCAGATATTCTTAAAACAAACATTACTCTTTCACTTGTTGTAAGCATCGCATTTTAGGCAAGACATTTGTTTCCATCCCCAGTGGCACCTGAGAAGGTGTTGTGAGCCACTTTCTTGAAACACTGCAAAGGATTTCCTGCACTGAGCTGGAATTTTGACACTATAGAAGACATCATTTTATTATCAGGAGCAAGAGTGATGGACCTGAGTAAAGGCCGCTACCAGACACTGGCTGAACTTCACCAGGGGTGTCCAAAATGAAGATGCTAAAAAGTTGGGGCAGCATGGTGACTCAGTGGTTAGCACTGCTGCCTCAAAACGCCAGCCTGCCTGTGTTGTGTTTGCACATTCTCCCTGTGTCTGTGTGGGATTCCTCCGGTGCTCTGGTTTCCTCCCATTGTCCAAAGATGTGCAGGTCAGGTGGATTAGCCACGCTAAATTCAGGGATGTGTCGGTTAGGTGCCATGGGAAATACAGGGATAGGGTAAGGGGATGGGTCTGGGTGGGATACTCCTCAGAGGGTCGGTGTGGACTTGTTGGGCAGAGGGGCATCAATATCCTGGGGGGGAGGTGATATTTGCTAATGCTATTTGGGGGGGGTTTAAACTTCTTCAGCAGAGGGGTGGGAACCTAAATTGTAGTTCCAGTTTCCAGGAGGTAGAGAGTGGTGAGGTCAGAAATAAGGTTTCAAGGTTGCAAGAGTTCACCGGCAAGCAGGAAGGTGGTTTGAAGTGTGTCTATCTCAATGCCAGAAGCATCTGGAATAAGGTGGGTGAACTTGGAGCATGGATTGGTACCTAGGACTTCAATGTTGTGACCATTTTGGAGACATGGATAGAGCAGGGACAGGAATGGTTGTTGCAGGTTCCGTGGTTTAGATGTTTCAGTAAGAACAGAGAAGATGGTAGAAAAAGGGGGAGGTGTGGCATTGTTCGTCAGGGACAGTATTCCAGTGGCAGAAAGGATGTTTGGAGACTCATCTACTGAGGTAGTGTGGGCTGAGGTTAGAAACTGGAAAGGAGGGGTCATCCTGTTGGGAGTTTTCTATAGGCCTCTGAATAATTACAGAGATGTAGAGCAAAGGATAACAAAGATACTTCTGGTTAGGAGTGAGAGTAACAGGGTAGTTGTTATGGGGGGTCTTTAACTTTCCAAATATTGATTGGACAAAACTAACCCATCTAAAGTAATCCAATGTGTGCAGGAGGATTTCCTGACACAGTATTTAGACAAGTCAACAAGAGGCGAGACCACATTGGATTTGGTACTGGATAATGAACCTGGCCAGGTGTTAGATTTGGAGTTAGGTGAGCACTTTGGTTATGTAAGGATAATTCTGTTATGTTTACTTTAGCGTTTAGGTTTATAATACAGGGCAAGAGTTATTGCTGGGAGAAAGGCAATTATGATGCAATTAGGACGTATTACTGAGATACATACTACTACTACAAAACAATTGAAATGTGGAGCTCATTCAAGGAACAGCTACTACGTGTCGTTGATAAGTGTGTACCTGTCAGGCAGGGAGGAAGTGGTCGAGCGAAGAAGCCGTGGTTTACTAAAGAAGTTGAATCTCTTGTCAAGAGAAAGAAGAAGGCTTATGTTAGGATGAGATGTGAAGCCTCAATTAGGGCGCTTGAGGGTTACAAGTTAGTCAGGAAAGACCTAAAGAGAGAGCTAAGAAGAGCCAGAAGGGGACATGAGAAATCTTTGGCAGGTAGGATCAAGGAAAACCCTAAAGCTTTCTATAGGTATATCAGGAATAAAAGAATGACTAGAGAAAGATTAGGGTGAATCAAACATAATAGTGGGAAGTTGTGCGTGGAGTCCAGGGAGATAGGGGAAACATTAAATAAATATTTCTCATCAGCATTCACACTGGAAAAAGACAATGTTGTTGAGGAGAATACTGAGATACAGGCTACTAGACTAGATGCGACTGATGTTCGAAAGGAGGAGGTGTTAGCAATTCTGAAAAGTGTGAAAATAGGTAACTCCACTGGGCCGGATGGGATTTATCCTAGGATTCTCCGGGAAGCCACGCAGGAGATTGCCGAGCCTTTGGCCTTGATCTTTATGTCATCATTGTCTACAGGAATAATGCCAGAAGACTGAAGGATAGCAAATGTTGTTCCCTTGTTCAAGAAAGGGAGTAGAGACCACCTTGGTAATTATAGACCAGTGAGCCTTACTTTGGTTGTGGGTAAAGTGTTGGAAAAAGTTATAAGAGATAGGATTTATAATCATCTAGACAGGAATAAGTTGATTAGGGATAGTCAGCACAGTGTTGTGAAGAGTAGGTCGTGCCTCACAAACCTTATTGAATTCTTTGAGAAGGTGACCAAACAGGTGAATGAGGGTAAAACAGTTGTTGTGGTGGATATGGATTTCAGTAGGGTGCTTGACAAGGTTCCCCATGCGAGGCTATTGCACTAAATACGGAGGCATGGGATTGAGGATGATTTAGTGGTTTGGATCAGAAATTGGCTAGCTGAAAGAAGACATCCTGGAGTTCAGTTACTAGTGGTGTACTGCAAGGATCTGTTTTGGGGCCACTGCTGTTTGTTATTTTCATAAATGACCTGGATGAGGGCGTAGAAAGATGGGTTCGTAAATTTGCAGATGACACTAAGTCAGTGCAGTTGTGGATAGTGCTGAAGTATGTTGCAGGTTACAGAGGGACATAGATAAGCTGCAGAGCTGGGCTGAGAGGTAGCAAAAGGAGTTTAATGCGGAAAAGTGTGAGGTGATTCACTTTGGAAGGAACAACAGGAATAAAGAGTATTGGGCGAATGATAAAATTCTTGGTAGTGTGGATGAGCAGAGAGATTTCAGTGTCCATGTACATAGATCACTAAAAGTTGCCACCCGAGTTGACAGGGATTTTATTGGTAGAGGAATTGACATTCGGAGTTATGAGGTCATGCTGTGGCTGTACAAAACTCTGGTGTGACCGCACTTGGGAGTATTGCATACAGTTCTGGTCACCGCATTATAGGAAGAATGTGGACGTTTTAGAAAGGGTTCAGTGGAGAATTACTAGGATGTTGCCTGGTATGGAGGGAAGGTCTTATAAGGAAAGGCTGAGGGATTTGAGGTTATTTTCATTCAAGAGAAGGTTGAGAGGTGACCTAATTGAGATAATCAGAGGATTAAATAGGGTAGACAGTGAGAGCCTTTTTCCTTGGATGGTGATGGCTAGCATGAGGGGACATACCTTTAAATTGAGGGGTGATAGATATAGGACAGGTGTCAGAGGTAATTTCTTTACTCAGAGTTGTATGGGGTGTGAATGCATTGTCTGCAACAATAGTAGACTCACCAACTTTAAGGGCATTTAAATGGTCATTGGATAAACATATGGATGAAAATGGAATAGTGTAGGATAGATGGGCTTCAGATTGGTTCCACAGGTCGGCACAACATCAGGGGCTGAAGGGTCTGTGCTGCGCTTTAATGTTCTATGGCCTATTTCCATACTATGGGGATTCTGTGATAACCTCTTTGATGGCGATGTAATGTTGGATGGCCAAGAATGGATGCTGATTTGGCTGTGTGGGTGGGGCAGTGTCCAGATTGCCAATAAGGACATAAATTACTACCAGCTGCATTTGTGGGAATGGCCAGTAGATCCTGGACTCGGCTACATGTCAACTCTGCTGGACCTTTCATGGGCTCAATGCTCTTAGTCATTGTGGACACCCACTCAAAGTGGTTGGACATGCATAGAGTTGTTTCACCAAATACAGGATGGCAATAAGAAAGTTGCAAGCGTCTTTTCCAATCCATGGACTCCCAGAAGTATTGGTCACAGATAACAGGCCATTGTTTACCAGCAGGGAATTCAAGTATTTCCTAATTGAATGACATTTGGCATATTAAGACAAGCCATACCACCCATCGTCCAATGGTCTGGTGGAAAGAGCAGTCTAAACTTTGAAGCGAGGCTTAAAGTAACAGCCTACAGATTCACTCGATACCAAACTGACCCGCTTCCTGTTTGATTATAGGACCACCCTTCATGCAACTACATGAAGCACCAGGAAAGTTGCTAAAGGGGAGAAGACTTCGCACCAGGTTAAACCTGATCTTCCCAAACCTGTGGGAGGTGGGGGAGTAAAATGGCATCAGGAACCCCAACATTGGAAGAAGACTCCTCCAAGCGAGAGACACAGTTTAATTCAAGTGATAAAGTTTGGTGCTGAAACCACGGAAATTGTGCTGCACGGGTAAAAGACATGGTCGACGCAAGATCAGATCCCATGACGTACAACAGTCGGGCAGGTGAGGTGGTCTGGAACAAGCAGGTTGGCCACATGAAAGCTGCAAAATCGCAAATGGAACAGGAACGAAACATACCCAGCCCCTCAGAACAGCCAGAAAGTAACCCATAGAACTCTCCCTTTGTTTAGCATTGAAGAAACCTCAGAGTCTGAAACAGACACAGTGGATGACATAGCCTCGACTCCTTCATTGCCTGAAGAAGAAGATGAATTTCTTCTGAGACGCTCCGAGCGTAAAGGGCAGGCTATGGTCTGGTACATGCTGCCGTAACTGAGGCTGAGTCGGAAGAAATGGATCCTGTGCTAAAATGCCCCAGGAGAGGCTGCAGAAGAAAAAAGAACAGACCTCTATCCCTGGATGTAAAGGGGAAGGGATGTAGTGATTAAATAGAGGTCAGCTAAGTAGACCTCATAGAATATGAGTTCCCTGATTGCGTCTGTTAATCTGGTCCAATCAGGGAGTCCTGGCTGAGAGCCATTAAGTGTCAGGAGTTCGGACAGCTTGCTCTATGGAAACCGGACAAACGTCAAGTACTATGCACATGTAAATAAATAGTGATTGGCAACGGGATACTGGCCTCTGTGGAGTTATTTCAATTAGCAATGTAAAATATTGCTCACCATCAATACAATGCAAACTAAGTGGTGGTGTGTACTCATTTCTGCCTCAGTGAGAATAACCAATAAGTGAATGTTTTTGCTTGGTGATTCGAAATGAAAAGCCACAGCCATTTTCATTCTCGATCAGCATCGTTGGTTCTTGTTAATAGAATATTTGCAGCTGAGAATTCCTGTTAAGTGAGTCGGTTATCTCCTGTACCTGGTTTCCCGCACTAATACTCAGTTGTAGTCTGTACCATGACCTACAAAGCAAGTGTGGATTTTTTTTCTCGATTTCTCCACTAAAAATGCAGCATGTTGACAACTAACCGAAATCTTTGTTGATTAGCTCTGTTGATAAGATAGCTATCCAAAATGGCACAATGTCACACATCCGGTGCTCCCTTACTGGCTCACCAGTTCTGCAGGTTGAGTTTATTTAAGAGACTATTGAAACCCTTCTGATCAAATTCTACTCAAAACTTTCAACTGATTCCCATGCAATTACCGTTTATTAGGCAATGCATTTTGATATACCTCTGCCCTAGTATTGCAGTATAATTCCTGCTTTGTGCCGTTTTGTGACTTATGCATTCTCAGGCTCATTAATTGTGATGTACAATTATGATACTGGCTGCTTCCCACCTGCAAAATAATACCATTTTATGATAGAGAAAGCAGTCACATTATTGCACTTCTGAGGAAGTGTCACTCAACCTGAAACCTTAACTCTGCTTTCTCTCCACAGATGCTGCGAGACTTGCTGAACTTTTCCAGCCATCTCTATTTTTTGTTTCTGATTTACAGCATCCACAATTCTCTGGGTTTTATACATTATTGCACTTAATGGTCACGTACTGAAACAATTATCCAATTATCGTCATTCCCTCATTCTTTCTTTTTGTTAAATTGGTGCCCTTTTCAAATATTTACACATTTGTTTTAATTGTTGCCTTCAAACTCAGAAATAAAACTGTTACCATTGAGCCAAGGTGGACATGCTTTAAGAGCAAAGTCATTACAATCAATGTGTCAATAGCAATATTGACTATGTTGACTTTTGAGAAGAACTTATTGTTTTAAAGCCATGTAATACAGTACTCTCAAACAAGATGTAGGATAATTACAAAATCAACATGATAGAGAAAATCAACAGCTCTGGCATCCTCTGCACAAAGATAAATAAGTAAAGACATTCCAATATTCTGAAGAAGAGTCAAAGTGGATTTTGTTTGCTTCTCCACAGACTTTGCCAGAGATGCTGAGTTTTTCCAGACTTCTATTTGTTAATTAGGATGTCCACAGCATAAATGATAACTACTTCAACATGCTATAAGGAGGCAATAACCCATGACTGGAAATTGTGCTGCAAAGCTACTTTGACATATGGTCTGGCGAAAGGTAGTCTATCCATTGAAGGAGCTTATTGAGGAACTGAGGACTTGGATGTACATCTGATGTGGCAGAATACTTCAAGCACATAAAAAGCATGTCACACAACCATCTCACCGCATGTGTAGCCTGTGAATATTGTCTTTTTTTTTAAAATAGTAACAAGTTCACCTGGAGCAATCCAGGAACAGCTGAGTTATTTTGCTGTTCTTTAATTAACACAAACCACTGCTTTATTGGAAATGGTGTAAAGAAAGAAAAAATGCAAGTGAATTTTACCACAAATTGCAGAAACGTCAGCAAAACCCTGCAAAGAGTTCTGAACGGTTTTTAACAAGCGAACAAAGATGTTTGACAAATTGGCTGGCCGACTTGTGCGGTGCAGTGGAATGATAATGAACTTTTATAAGTTTGAACTGGAAAGCACCTAAAACAGTTGAGACATGGATTTTCTCCATATCATGCAATCGGGAATGCATTAATTAGATCTTTGTAAGTCTATTCAGGCACTAAACAAATTCCTACCAATCACAATGTTACATTACTTTGTAGTCCTTTTCTTTTTGGAGTTATTGATTAAGGGATAAATATTGCCCAGGGAGAAAAGTCTCCAGCTCTCGCAGTGGTTTCAATGTTTCCAAAAATCATACCGTCAACATTGCACCAGTGTCAACATTTTCGCTCATGGCTGGGAATGCATAGACAGTGCAGAATCTTGGAATTCAAGGACAAAAATATAATCAACTTAGTTACAGGTGCCATCTTCTATCTCACAAAGTATTTGATACAATCACAATGATGGACCAGAACTCAGCAGTATTTTGGACTTGGCTAACATTTAATTCTAAAATCCGTTTTTCTTTAAATCAGTTCACTCCAACAAAAAAAAAGAGTGCAAATATAAATTCAGTAGTTATCTGGCAAAACCCTGCTTGGGAGCCATGGAATGTCACACCTATAGAGTGTCATGACAACTTCAAACAGAGAGAGAAAAATGTAACTGGAAGTATAATGAGGAGGTTGATGGTCTCACCTTCGCCCCAACCCCAGCAGAAAACCACCCCTTGCCAAATTTTTGTGAATTGATCTTTAGGAATAGTATGTTGTGGCCTAATGTCCTTGTGGACAAATATGCTGTGAGGATCACTGCCCTGTTAACAGCCATTAAATACTCCTACAATGAAGAGGAAAGAAAAGAGAAAAGACTTGGGCTTACACCAAGTGCTGCCATGTCTCAAAAGGAATCAGGACAAAATGTATTTCAGTCAAACTACCAAAGCCAGGATTCACACAATTGGCTGGTGAACTACCAACATCAATGCTAATGATAAGACCCACTGTAATGTCCTTAATTTTTCAATGTCTGAACTTTGCAAATAATTCAGAGATATTTGGGTAATTTTATTTGTTTGGAGTCACTTCTTATATATAATCTGTGCGCACATATGTTGTATTGTTAATTATTCTCACATTTAGTAATTAATAATGGTATTACCATCACTGAATTCCCCACTGTCAACATCCTTGGGGTTACCATTGACTAGAAACTGAACTGGACTCTCCACATAAACACAGTGGCTACAAGAGCAGGTCAGAGACTAGGGATACTGTGGCGAGTAACTCACCTCCTTACACCCCAAAGTCTATCCATCAGCTACAAGGCACAAGTCAGGAGTGTGATGGAATGCTCGCCATTTGCCTGGATGTATGCCGGGCCAACTAGACTCAAGAAGTTTGACACCATCCAGGACAAAACAACCCACTTGATTGGCAACACATCTACAAACATTCAATCCCTCCACCACCAATGCTCAGTAGCAGAGGTGTGTACTATCTACAAGGTGCACTTCGGAAATTCACCAAAGATCTTTAGAAAACACCTTCCAAACCCACAACCACTTCCATCTGGAATGACAAGTCCAGCAGGTACATGGAACACCACCACCTGCAAATTCCCCTCCAAGCCACTCACCACCCTAACTTGGAAATATACCGCTGTTCCTTCACAGTCGTTGGGTCAAAATCCTGGAATTCCCTCCCTACCGGCATTGTGGGTTGACCCACAGCAGGTGGACTGCAGCAGTTCAAGAAGGCAGCTCACCACCACCTTCTCAAGGGCCACTAGGGATGGGCTATCAATGCTGGCCCAGCCAGCAACGCCCAAGTTTCACAAATGAATTTAAAAAACACCTCATTCCTTTTGTTAACTCAAGAAAACCTGCTTACGTTGACTCATTTTAAAGCATAAGTTGACCTGAGTCTGGGATAAAGATATCCACAGAAGAAGTGATCCTTTTCAATTTGCCTTGCTGAGAGGTGACATGTGACTAACCAAGAGGAGTTGAATTACTGCTCGGAACAAATTGTGGGTTCTTATCCACGATTTGAACCCACAGACAAAATGAAAGAATTAGAGTGGGTAAGTTGCCACTTTGAAAGCAATTTATAAGTGAAAAACTGCATCGCTACAGTGTAGAACTGCCAGCATTTGATGCCAGCATTGTTCCTGGCAGAAGTAGGCAAAGCAACCTCCGTGGAATTAAAAGTTTTGTCTATCGAGCAGTTACAAGTTTGAGTCAGGCATTTGGGATTAAAATTTCATCTGAAGGCCAGGAAACCAGAAATTCTAAAATGGGTGGCTAGGCTATTGACTGACAGGTTAAAACTGAGGCTGATGAAATAGATAGATTAGTGATAGAAAGGTTAAAATCAGAGCAGCTGGAATTTCAAGAAAAAGAGAATGAATGAGAAAGGGAGAGAGAAGCATGACTGAGAAAAGACAAAGAGAGGAAAGAACAAGGAGGGACTAAAAAATTTGATGAAAAATGACAGGAGAGCGAGTTTGAAATAACACAGCTCAAGCTGAGGAACAAGAATCCTGTTGTTTCTCAGGAAGACACCACCGGCTAAGACTGAAGGGTGGAGGCAACTCAATTTGATCATTTAGGTCCTAACTTTAACAAAGCAGAAGCAGATGACTTCTTTATCTCTTTTAAAGGGGTAACACAGCAGTTAAAGAGGTCTGTTCAATATTGATCCATGTTACTGCAGAGTAAGCTTTCAGGGAAAGCACATGAAGTATTCTCTTTCTGGCCTAAGAAAGACTATGAGGCAGCTATAAGATAAATTTATATCAAATGTGCAAAAGCTAGTATCAAAGGCATGCCATCAGAAATTACATACCCAAAGACAGTGGTTTACATTGTAGGTACCACGACCAGGTGATAAATGTTTTCAGGTTTTGAGAGGCAGGGCTGCTTTTCTCTGCTGATACCAGGTATGTCTATTGTGGGGGCTGGGGACACATTTTGTAGGGGGAGGTGGGGAGTGGAATCATCTCCCAGTGCCTGATTGGTGAATGGTGCTGTCACTCACTGCTGGTGAGTCTGTCATTGTTAGGCCTACCCATGGCTGAAGCAGGATAATATGGCTGAAAGCAGTTCCCCACTGACACAAAATGGCTGAGGAAGATTTTTAGCTGAAACGGCAGCTTCCATCATCTGCTGCTTGACGTTAATTGCATGCCTGTGAATGCTCAATCTCAGATGGACCATGCTTCCTCTCTGTCTCTGGGCTGCACGGCAACCTCTGCAAGATGGCCACATGAGAATGAGGTGGGAGGGGAATAAGGAGGGAGTCTCACTGATCAATCAGTGTCTCCATTCTTGTCATGGCATAGTAAAGGCATATCAATGTAATGTTTGTGAGCAATCAAATGAGCTGAAACAAGTGGCTGGGCTGTGGAATTATTTGTTTCATTGAAGTGTGCCTTGATACTGAAAAAGGTTGAAAAACTACTGCCCTAAGGAAATGGCTCGATCATGTGTAAATTGACTTTGCAAGGCTGAGACAGCCTTTGACCTGTCAACACAGTTTGGGGTTATGATCCCCACTTATGTTAGGATCCCAGACTGAAATCTAGCTTGAAAAAGAATCATAAGGAGAAACC
Source organism: Chiloscyllium plagiosum (assembly GCF_004010195.1). Taxonomy (NCBI): domain Eukaryota; kingdom Metazoa; phylum Chordata; class Chondrichthyes; order Orectolobiformes; family Hemiscylliidae; genus Chiloscyllium; species Chiloscyllium plagiosum. The sequence goes on along the minus strand of NC_057720.1, from coordinate 78,228,907 downwards.
TCGTGACTGCCAAATGGAGAGTGCACATTGGTATGGGCAATGTAGGATGTATTTGGGGTCGCTCCTCAGGAATGTAGTAAATTTATATGTTTTGGTTTCTTAAATTTGATCAATACAAGCCCTCTATACACCATTTGGCTTTTTATCTAAACATAACCCATGTTTACCTGTATCTTTTCAAATGGTGACTTCTCGAACAAAAATAGAGTCAGCCAAGTCCAGTCATGCTAGGCCGTGTCATTCGCCTAAGCCCAAGTCTCTGGAGAAGCTAGTTACTAATGAAGCCATGCCTCATAGCATTAAGATCATGATGGATGATATGCAACCGAAATCATGACCAAGTTTGAATCTATAATTTCACAGACGGTTAAAAAGGAGGTAACAACTGCTCTGAAGCCATTGGAAGAAAATGTTTCTTTGCAATGTGGGACTATTTTGGACCTGGACCGTTCAGCTAATGAGCATGATAACCAGATAGCTACCTTCCAAGCTAATGTTAGTCTGTTATCTTAGAGTCATAGAGTCATAGAAATGTACATCATGGAAACAGATCCTTCGGTCCAACCCGTCTATGCCGACCGGATATCCCAACCCAATCTAGTCCCACCTGCCAGCACCTGGCTCATAGCCCTCCAAACCTCTTTCATATCTTTCTCCTCTCACCCTAAACCCATGCCCTCTAGTTCTGGACTCCCCTACCCCAGGGAAAAGACTTTGCCTATTTACCCTATCCATGCCCCTCATAATTTTGTAAACCTCTATAAGGTCACCCCTCAGCCTCTGATGGTGCAGGGAAAACAGCCCCCACTCCAGGGAAAACAGCCCCTGCTACAGTTGAGTCTCTGACGAAGAAATGTGAAGACTTGGAGGCCCCCTCCAGGTGGAATAATATTCGACTTGTGGTTTTACCCGAGTGTTCTCGCCGCACAGAATTTATGGCCCAACGTTTACAGGACTTGCTCAGACTTGAGGCTAAACCCGTGTTGGGTAGGGCCCATCGTACGTTGCATGCTAAACCAAAAGAAGGCGAGTTGTCTCACCTGATGGTCATCTGGGTGAACCATTTCAAGTGAGAAATCACATTCTGTGCCCTGCTGGAGATGCTTCTCCCCTTGTATATAATGGAAAGAGCGTATGCATTTTTCCAGATTTCACCCCAACTGTCGCTGAGCAGCATGTGGCTTTTGCCAAGGAACTACATTCATGTCATAATGTTAAATTTGGCCTTTGTTATCCAGCAATATTACATATTATCTTGACGAGCGGCCAAACTCATTGGTTTATTTACGCCATCTTAATGTCCACATAATTTATTTACAAGAAACCCATTCGAAAAATATAGACCGTCCTAAGTTGAAACGAGGTTGGATTGGGCAAGTGTATTTTTCCTCCTTTTCTAGCAGATCTGGAGGAGGTGCTATTCTTTTACATAAATCTGTTCCTTTCATCCATGTTAAAACTGTCTCTGACTCTACTGGCAGATCTATGATTATTACTGGACATATTTTTGACATTGATGTAACTTTGGCTAATGTATATGCTCCTAACTGGGATGATGAGGCCTTTCTCAGATTGTTCCTTTCAATGTTACCGGATTTATCTTCACATCAGATAATCTTCAGAGATTTTAATGTTGGTTGAATCCTCACTTAGACTATGCTTCCTCTGTTCCAAGTGCCCAGTCCACATCTGCTCAAATAATGGGAACTTTTACAGAGGAGTTTAATGTTGTTGATCCCTCGTGGTTCTTTAATCCTTCGAAGCAGGAATATTCTTTTTTTCGCATTGATTTACTTGTATCGATATCTTTTTGGTGGATGACAGACTGCCCACATCCATTTCTGGTTGTAAATATGATTAAATTATTTTGTCGGACCATGCATCTGTCTCTATGAATGTTCGCTTTCTGAAGTTCCTTAATATACACCCATCTCAATACGTGCTTACTCTTAGAGGAAGATTTTGTTAGTTTTGTCTCTCAGTGGATAGATTTTTTTTAAAAATTAACAAAGCCCCAGACATTACAACTTCCTTGCTGTGGGAAACCCTGGAGGCAATAATCAGGGGTGAAATAAATTTCTTACGCAGCAGGTAAGAATAGACTGAGAGAAGAGAAATTGACATGGTTAGCACAATATCTGTCTCAATTAGACTCTCTTTATGTAACCTCTAAGTCTTCTGAGGCATGTAAAGAGTGCATATCCCTCCAGGCCGAGTATGACGTTGTAATGTCACAATACACCACTGAGCTTTTACTTCACTCCAGATCTAAATTTGATTAACCAACAGATAGAATTGTTGGCACAGCAGTTCTGCCAAATGTCCCCATTTCAATTAATCCCCCAAATTAAGGCTAATTCAGGTGTCACATCAGACCCATTAGAAATCAACAAAACCTTTAAAGAATTTACATTTCACGTTATTCATCTGAATGTTCTTCTGCTAAGGCAGATTTTGATACCTTTTCTGATAAGATTAACATTCCGATTATTGATCAAAATGTGGCTAAGGAATTGGAACAACCAATCACAGCAATGGAACTTGAGGCTGTGACTAGATCACTACAAAGTGGGAAAACCCTGGAGCCGATGGGTTTCTGGCCAAGTTTTAGAAAACATTTTGGAAAAAGCTGGTTCTGCTTTTGGTAGATGTGTTTGTTAAAGTGTTTAATTCTGGCTCTCTTGTTCAAACTTCAACTCAGGCATCAATTTCTTTGCTTTTAAAGAAAGTGGTTCATATCGTCCTATAAGTCTGCTAAATGTTGACTTTAAATTATTGTCAAAGCTATTGGCCTGATGTTTGGAAACCATCCTTCCATTTATCACATCATTGGATCCCCCAGTTTCCACTGATTCCAGTTTTGCTAGGACTCCCTGATGCCAAACTTGGTTGAATGTGGCCCTTGATGTCCAGGGATGTCACTCTGACTTCACTTCAGGAATTCAGATTGTTTGTCCTTGTTTGGATGAAGACCTTAATGAGGTCAGGAGCTCGGTGGTAGAGTCAGAACCCAAACTGAGCCTCGGTGAGGCAGGCTGTTACTAAGCAAGTGCTACCTGCAAACCCCTTCTGTCTGTTTCCTGCTGATTGTGAATAGAGTGGAAGAGACCTGAGGAACTTTGATAGGCAGTGAAAGAAAAGAGCACCGGCATTTTTATTGCAAATCCACTTGCTTTCCAAACTTCCCATGCTGAACATGCTGCATTTTTGAGGAAATGGGTACTATTTACAGGGCAAGCACTGGTGGTTGTAGTTATAAAGAGGAATGGGGTATGCTGAGATTTGTGGCAGAATTGGAGAAATGTCCGGTAATGCTGAGCTTCCAGTCAGGAATACTTTGTTCCATTTTTTATGCTTTTGAGAAGTGGTGAGGCGAGTTGTCAGTTCAGGGGAAATTATTTGTTTCTTAAACACCATGTTGGTGGTACAACTCTCCCCCATTAACACTCAGCTTTGTATCCTGGTGAAGGGCTTATGCCCAAAACATTGATTCTCCTGATTCTCAGATACTGCCTGGCTTGCTGTTCCTTTTCAGCACCACACTCTCAACTCTGATTTCCAGCATCTGCAGTGCTCACTTTCTCCTTTGTATCTCACCAAACATGCTAAACAATGTCGGAATCCAGAAAACCAGCATGGAAACCTGGCAGATTCAACTCACCACTTGCTACAAGAGCCTCAGTGCGGCATACGATGAAAATGCATTGTAATGCGTGATCCATGAATGAAATAACTCCACAGAACACAGTATTCCATCATTAAGTCATCCTTTATTTCCAAGTGGAGAGTCCTTGACACTGACCCACATCCCTCAGAGCCAGCCCTCAGAATGAACAAAACCTCCTGTTTGTACCTGTCAGCCAGGGCTCCCTGATCAGTTCAGGTTAACAGCCTCAATCAGGGAGCTCACATTCTAAGATGACCATCTGGTTACAATCACTACAATGGGCACTAGCCGCCAGTAGCCCTCATCCACAGACATTGGCAAAGTGACATTTTCCAATGCTAATCCTGGAGCGTTTCTGATACGCTGGCAGAGTGCTGTGGAAGTACAGCCTTGCATTGCAGGGCACTCTGCCAAATGCATTGAGAAGGCTGCAGCAAGAACACTTTGCATTCACATCCAGCAGAAGAACTGGACCAGGGTGCAAAGGGGAATCTCTCCTTTTGTTAAAGTGCCTTGATCCTATTTTCCTTTCCTCTGCAAATCCTGCCATTGGATATTTCAGATGTACCTAAGAAGGCAGATGGCACCATTTGTTAATATCCCACACTCAGAATCCCCTCAGTACTGGCCTGAAGTGTTACCACAGATTTCAAGTCTTCGAAGTGTTGCTCATCTCCAAGGCAGGACCGTGTTCCCGAGGCTGAATGTCTTGAGGGACCAACTGGGCCTGTTCCTGCTCCTATTTCTTCCCCATTTAAGTCAATACCTGACCTATCTGTTTGAGTATATGTAAAGGATCCTGTCGCAAAGCTGCATTTACTGGCAACTCGCCCATGAGGCAAAAACACCTGTGTCAGCTTATTCTCTAAACTGGAAACAAGTAACCAGACTACAACTGCTTTCTTCCATTAAATTTTAAACCTATTATAAGAATTGGGAAAGCACAGTAATAATAATAGTCAAAATGTCTTTCCAAAACGGTCTTTCTGGTGACTGTTAAGTCGCAATTTTAATGTGACTGAGCACCAATAGACAGCATGCTATCAATAATAGTCAGCAGCAGTGTTGATTTGCAAAGAAATTGATGGACTGATTACAATTATTGCTGTGTTTTACCAGAAAGTAGTTTAAAATTCGAGACGTCACGGGAGGAAGGGCACATGCATGGATGGATCAGAGCGTTGAGAATACACACTCTGGCTTCAAAAAGAGCTGGGAGTTTTCCCAACGAGTCTATCCCCCAGACTCACAAAAAACAGAATATCTTGTCGCTATCATGGACTTGGGAGTTTGCTGTCTTGACTCACACCGGCTCCTGAAGACAACAGCATGTGACTGAACTACCGCACTTTTGTATTACGAGTTGTTATTAACATTACTAATGAAAGCCTCCTACCTTGAAACAATGACACGCTTCAAAAGCACTGTATTTTCCGAAAGGCAATTTGAGCTGTCCGATGGAAATGAGAAGCAGATGAACAGCATGAGTTTGCTTATCAAGAATCTCTATCTGTCCCTTAAAATATTTAAATATTCAGCCTCCACTGCATGAGTCCCCAGACTTTATTCTTTTTTGTTTTAGGGATTAATTCAGATCTTTTTTCCACGTGCAAGTGAATTCCATCCCCCCCCCACCACCGCCAAATGAAAGGCTAAGGGCTGGCAACTGACAAGGAATTGGCAGGAGTTAAGGATTAACTTCCAGTGCTATATATCATTCCTAGAAAGAAAAGGCTCAGTTAGTAGTTCTATTTTGATGTGAGGATAAAAAAAAAAGCTCCTCAGCCAACATTTATCTTCCACTTCAGGCAGAATTTTGCTTTTTTGGAATTAAATATGGAGACAGTCCAAACAGTAATTTTTCTCACACAAGTGTGTTGTTCACAGTTCATTGCATGTGCATTTGTGTTTAAGATGGCAAAATCTATGACTGGGTGGGGGGTGTGGGACAGGCAGGACCCACCAAAACCTTCCAGGCTCCAACATCTGGACGCCATGTTTAGAAGGCACTTGGACAACAACACTTCACTTATTGTGACCCAGGACTATCACTCAATCTCTGCCTATCATCTCCTCACACCCCTGGAGATCTCAGAGAACAGGCATAAAGCAGGATCATATTTTTGTGACGCCTTCCTCGAGGAAGAGGAAGGTGTCTGGGAGAGATGGGATAGCAACAGGAGGCCAATTGTCTGACCATGGCAGCGTAGGTGGAGATGGTAGGCAGAATATGGCACCAATATCAAAGAAGATGAATGATCTGCTGTCCAGTGCCAGGGTACTGAACACTCTCTACTCAATGCCTCATGCTGCTGAGTGTGTTAGCACAGCAGAGCACTGTCACAGAGGAGCTTGCATGTACTGTCTCATGTACAATCAACGCCTGTCACTTCATTGCAGCTACTAATGCAGCATGACTGGCAACAGAGTGCTACCACAGCTCACATATCATCCAGAGTTCACACTTCAGACATCAAAGCAGCTCAGCCATGTTTAGCCTCCTGATCTTTTAGCAGAGCCTACAGTCGTTTCTGATAACGCGATAGTTCCGTTCTCTTGCATTCCCACGTTATAAGAAAATCGCACATGAGGCAGTGCCATTTAAACTAATCGGGCCAGAATCACGTTATAGCCAATATAGGTAAAGAAATGTTGCATTGTACAAGTAACGGTCTAAATTCTCCAATCGCACTAAAGCCAATTCACATTGATGAAATGCACATTATAGCAGAACAGACTGTACATAGGGTTGTATGGCATGGAAGCAGACCCTGCGGTTAAACAAGTCCATGCCAATCAAGTTCCCAAACCATCTAGTCTCACTTGCCTGCAATTGGCCCATATCTTTCTAAACCTTGTAACAATTCCTGGGTGCCTGACTTCTCTATATGTGTACTTTGTCTTTTAAATGTTGTGACTACGTCAGTCGCCATCTCTTCCTCTGGCAGTTCATTCCACACGCGAACCACCCTCTGTGTAAAAAATACATACATGATAGCTCTTCCCACATACTCCATTATTTTTACGAGTAATGCACGTGGAACAATCACAGATCTGGGAAGACATTTTTGTCGGTCTCTGTGCCTGCTCACAAATGATACATATGCCCACGTTAATGTCTCTTATTGCTTCTCTCCTTCTGCAGGGGGTGAATGTGCAGAAGTGACACGAATGGGAGGATTGTTTGAGAAAGGTTTAGAGGAATAGGCAGCTGAGCTGGCAGGAATGCAGGGGGGTTGATGGTGCGTGTTCGTGCTGAAAGGGATATCGCTTATCTAGAGCCATAGAGTGAGACCTTGGGTAAGAGGGGGAAGCTTGTGACCCAAACAGCTTCCATCCTGATCCTGCTCCCAAGCCAGGGCAATGACAAATGTAGAGCCACATCAATTTCTTCCAGCCAATTGCACAAAACCTCAAAAGAATGACTAGCCATGAGTCTCAGAGGATGCAGCATTAGGGCCCACCCTTCACCAGAGCAGAGACACTGCCCTCTGTGGGTAAGCTGTTTAGAATGGACTTCAGATGTCACAGCTAGAGGCAGGAGAAATGACTGAAGTCTCTGATATTAGGAGGGTTGCCGGGCCTACTAGTGGTGAAGAGCCTCTGGACCTGGCCATTAATGAGCTGATGGATATCCAGAGGGGACCATCTTGCGTAGCTGCCAGAGCTCATGAGCAGACTGCAGCGAAGGGCTGAGGAGTCTGTCTGATGCTGTGGCTTTGGCATTGGGCTACCTCTATGGTGCAGGGGCCTGCTCCCAAAGGGAGCCAGGTCTATAAGGACCACAAGTATCTGGCAAATGTGGATGCATTCCTTCACTCCATTGCTTGGGCCATTCATTCACTGGTTCATCAACAGGAGCTGAGGGACCTGGGTGGGTGCAGTATTCCCTCTAGGGTTGAGGGAATGTGCATGAGGACTGACAGTCAGGCACCCCAGAATTGTTACATCAGGACATTCCAGAGGTGACCTGCTGTACCACCTTCCCGCTGCCAGGGAGCCGAATGCCTTCATCAGATCGGGCCTGAAGGTACACAGGTGAATCTGGCGGCAGGCCAGGGGGGGGGGTGGGGGGGGTGGTGGGTGGTAATGTGGTGGTGGTCTAGCTCCCAGTCTAGGTGGGCCCGCTCGCCAAAGGGTGAGGCAGAACGGCAGACAGCAGGCTCCCCAAGCAGCTGCCAAGGTGGCACCGAGATGTAGCTCCAGGAAAAGAAAGATGAAACAACACTGCAGTCTCTTGGATGAACGGGTGCCAACCTTTTGTACAACCTGATGCCTGACATGAGCGCAACACTTGGAATGACTGCCCTGTGGTCTCTCTTCCGACCTGTTCCAGGGTTCTGACTGGTTATTGTTGAGGGACACTGATCACTGCGCATGCAGGGGAATAAGGCTGAGGCTGTCCTCTGGGAGGAACATAACCTCCAGAAAATGGGCACCTCATCCAGATGGTTGGTTTTTGGGGGACAATTAGCAGGAATACCTCTTACTCTCTTGAGGTTTGTGTCATTTAATCACAGCCCCAGTGAAACCTGCAACCCCATACCAATGCACTGGTCAGGATATTGAGGAGGAGGTAACCCACCCACGGAATTACAGCTGAGGAAAAGTCAGGAAAATCCAAGCAGGCATCAAGGGAATCCCTCCACTTGGTTACACATCAGAATCCTCTGCTTAAGCCGAGTGCCATAGTCCGGATTGATCTGGGGAATGGCAGGTCAAGACTTCATCGAGTTATGTTGAGGTTGTACAGGACATTGGTGAGGCCCCTTCTGAAGTACTGTGTCCAGTTCTGGTCGCCCTGTCACAGGAAGGATATTATTAAACTGGACAGGGTTCAGAAGACATTATGTTGCTGGGAATGGAGGTCATATATGCGTTGTAAGGAGAGGCTGGATTGGCTGGGACTTTTTTCACTGCAGCTTAGGAGGTTGAGGAGTGACCTTATAGAGGTTTATAAAATCATGAGGGATACAGATAAGGTGAATGGCACCTTATCCTTTTCCCTAGGATGGGGAATTTCAAGTCTAGGGGGCATGTTCTTAAGATGAGAGGAGAAAGATTTAAAAACAATACACGAGGGACATTTCTTTTACACAGAGAGTGGTTTTTGTGTGGAATGAACTTCCAGAGGAAGTGGTGGATGTGGGTACAGTTACAATATTTAAAAAATCATTTGGACAAGTACATGAATAAGAAATGTTTGGTGGGATTTGGGCCAAGCATAGGAAGGTGGGACTAGTTTAGTTTGGATACATGGTTGGCATGGACTGATTGGATTGACAGGTCTGTTTCTATGCTGTATGAGTCTGTGACTAAGTTTGTCACAGGTAACTTGTGCACGCTGATAGGAGGTGTGTACGTAGGTAATAGGTAAACTAATCACCATCATGAAAGGTACCCTGGCCCTTTTGACTACTGTTCATGTAAAGAATGCTAATGGTAATAGCATCACTATCAGGCTTTCCAACAATGTTGCTATTGGAAGGGGTAATAAGCCTAGAGTTTCTTCTTTGTGGCAAGGGTTTGTCTCACCAATGCCCAAGAGAGAGACAAAGCAGAGTAGCTACTAAATGTCTGAGAACTCTACAGTGGTTGTACCACCCCCAAAAAGTTAAAAAAAAGTTTTCTTCATGTAAGATAGCAGCTTGCATTTAAGAGCATCTTAACATTTGACAAGCTATAAAATAACAAAATACAACAAAGGACTGTGGATGCTGGAGATCTAATGAGTTCCGATAAGGAGTCACCGGACTCAAAACAGTAACTGTGCTTTCTTCCCACATATGCTGCAAGTTGGAATATTGCGTGCAATTCTGGTTTCCTTACAATCGGAAGGATGTTGTGAAACGTGAAAGAGTTCAGAAAAATTTACAGGAATGTTGCCAGGGTTGGAGGATTTGAGCTATAGGGAGATGTTGAATAGGCTGGGGCTGTTTTCCCTGGAGCGTCGGAGGCTGAGGGGGGGTGACCTTATAGAGGTTTACAAAATCATGAGGGGCATGGATAGGGTAAATAGGCAAAGTCTTTTCCCTGGGGGTCGGGGAGTCTAGAATGAGGGCACAGGTTTAGGGTGAGAGAGGAAAGATATAAGAGAGACCTAAGAGGCAACTGTTTCACGCAGAGGTAGTACATGTATGGAAATGGGCTGCCAGAGGAAGTGATGGAGGCTGATACAATTGCAACATTTAAAAGGCATCTGGATGGGTATATGAATAGGAAGGGTTTGGATGGAAATGGGCCAGGTGCTGGCAGGTGGGACTAGATTGGGTTGGGATATCTGGTCAGCATGGACAAGTTGGACCGAAGGGTCGGTTTCCATGCTGTACATCTCTATGACTCTATGACCTGAGTTTCTCCAGCAAGTTCTGTTTTCATTTTGGGTGTGAGAAAACCTTCCCTGGAGGGTAGGACTAGCCCTGTGCCATAATTAGCTCTCCGTTCTGAGTGCCCAGTTACCCTCAGGCTAAGAAAATGCTCTCCAATTTAGGCGCCAAAAAGTTCTCCCAGATGTCTATCGGTTTCATGACACCAATGCCTTGGCTTCTTCACCGCCCTCATCATCAGTGCTGGCTTCCTCAGTGTCTCCATCAGACTCACCTTCTTCCTGCTCTGAAGAGTCCAGTAGCTCATTCATTCACAACCCGACACTTTACATATTCTCAACCCATCACTCAACTATCTGTTCAATGATGAAGGAGCAAATTAATGGATGCTGCCTGACCTGCTGTGATCTCCAGCATCGTTTATGTTCAGTGATGACCGTGGAGGATGCGCAGGCAGCATCGCTGTGTTCTTTGGCATCAGTCTGAGGGGGGCATTAACCACCACCTCTAAGGGTACCCCTTGTCACCCTCAAGGCATCCCCAGAATGTGAGCATTGGAGTAACCTGGCATTGTGCAGAATATAAACGGTGTGCCAGCTTCCTGGATAGTGGACACACATTGGCAGGAAGAGTTGCCTGTGGTCACAAATGAGCTGGACACTAGATTCTAGAATACCAGAGAATCCCTGCAATGTGGAAACAGGCCATTTGGGCCAACAATTCCACAGTGACCCTCCAAAGAGTATCCCACCCAGACTCATACCCTTACCCTATTACTCTACATTTACCCCTGATTTCTACACTTAACCTTCACATCCCTGAACACTACAAGCAATTTAGCCTGGCCAATCCCCTAACCTGCACATCTTTGGAGGAAACCTGAGCACCCAGAGGAAACTCATGCAGACATGGAGAGAATGTGCAAACTCCACACAGATGGTCACCTGAGGCTGGGATCGAACTGCCAACCACTGAGCCAGCATGGCCCCAGAGGAAATGAAATCTGTTGTTGTTCAGAAATCCAACTGGATGATGTCATGGAGCTCTGAGTGTACATTTAATGGCCACTTGTGACCAAGGGGACCGAGTGATAGCTGTGAATTCAATGGTTTTGACCCCTTGTCTATCTGGATCCAAGGGGGACCGGATACAACTGAAATGGTTTTCCTGTAGAGGGATTGAGTGAACTCAATGCTGCTGGGATCCTCAGAGATTCAGGCATAGTGTCACCTCCCAAGCAAAGTTGCTGCACATTGGTCCACAGGAGGCAGTAACTATGGGTGACATGTTGTCCATTATTGTGCACCGATGTCTCTGACAGGGCTCTCACTCATCCGCAGGTAACCGCAGTGTCTTTGATATACCCTTTCTCTGCCTGACAACACGGAGGAGCCTGGCTCCCCCTTTTCAGGGTCTGCTTTCTTGTCAACAAACACAAGCTCCTGTGATTTCTGTCTGCTTTACTAGCACCTGGCATTCCTTCATCTCTTCCTCCTCCTTAACCTCAACATTATGGGTTCAATTGAGGGGGCAAAATTGGTCAGACACATGGCATAGAAATACTGAGCTGTGAATGAACAGCGAAAATGAGATGTATGTTTTCATTTGAGACCTTGACATAATCACTCTATCCTTTGGGCCTTCATCAAGCTGCTCATGTGTTGTGTGAGCCCCTGTCCTCCTGGTAAGGTACATTGCTGACGTTTCCCTTCCAGATGTTGTCATGTGCAAGATCTTTGTAGCTTTGATCTTTCCATTGCTTTCTATCCAGGTGGCAATTAACACAAATCTGACTGTCATTGGCTGTCATTAGCCCCTGAAACACAGCCCTACAACTGCGTCCTTCCTTGTCAGTGACACGGACCTGTGAATGCTCCTGTGTATGAAAGTATGAGCAAAGAACACAATAGATTACTTGGCCCCTTAGGTCTGTTCTATCATTCATAAGATCATGCTGATTAGATTGTAATGTCAACACTGCAGTCCTAGTCCCACCTAACCCTGATAACCTTTCACCCTCTTGTTTATCAAGAATGTAACCAGTTTCCTCATTTCCCCTCCCCCTCACCTCATTCCCAGTCCAAACCTTCCAACTCAGCAGCACCTTCTTGAATGGTCCTACCTGTCCATCTTCCTTCCCAGCTATCTGCGCCACCCTCTTCTCCAACCTATCATTTTTCCACCCCCCTCCCGATCTTCACCTACCTATTGCATTCCCAGCTACACTCTCCCCAGCCCCACACCCTCCCATTTATCTCTCAGCACCCCCACCCCCACCCCCACCCCAGCACACAAGTCCCATTCCTGATGAAAAGCTTATGCCAGAAACATTGATTCTCCTGCACCTCGGATGCTGCCTGTCCGGCTGTGCTTTTCCAGCACCAAGTCCTTTGACTCTGATCTCCAGCACCTGCAGTTCTCACTTTCTCCTGGAGTGAAATGAATGCTGGGACATGGTCGGGAAGTTGGTGTGAAGGAGATGGAGCTGATTCACCTTTATGATGCAGTGGCTGTTTCCCTTCAGTGCTGAGCTCCTGACTGAATGCCCATGTAAAAGTGCTTTTCGACTTCCTGTCTCCCTTCCTTCAGTCGGGTGTGTCAGTGCTGTACAGAGGCACGTGCGAGCAGATCTCAACCCGCCCCCACCCCCCTTTGCCCCTCACTCTTACTGCACCTCCTTTGCAAGGTCAAGCCAATTAGGGTGACAGATGAATCCTTTACTGTAGGCAACCTTCTCCTTCCCTCCCTCTGTCCTACTTCAATCTCCTACAGCGACTATCATTTCACTATCTCACTCTTCGCTCTGAGCCCAATGCCCTTCAGATCCCCTTGCCAGGCCTTAATCTTTAAACGCCCCCTTATTCAATTCTTGCTCTTTCTCTCGCCCCCCAGGCACCCAGTTACCCCATTGCATTCCCCAATGTCATTCTGCAGTTCCAATCTTCGCTAGTGCGCCATTCCCCTTTCACTGTGATGCTCCCCTCTGCTTTCCATCTTACTCCCTCTGTTCCCCAGGATCTTTCCAGTATCCCTCACATCCCATACCTTTTCAGTTCCATTACTTTCTACCTGACACACTTTTATTTAAACCTGTTGAGGTGAACCCCCTTCTGAGCTCAGTCTCGCTTGACGTCCCTGGTCAGGTTCGCCATCAGTGTGGCTTGCCTCACTTAGATGGGCTTGTCGACCTGGTGAGGCTTCACCCCTTACAAACAAAGGAACAGTCTGTCTTTTAAGGTGTCAGGTTACCGAAGGAGGTTCGCACTCACTCGAGCATGGGGCAAGAAATCTGATCCACCGGTACCCATTCCGTACGTATGTTGGGCTTTTGAACGTATGTGTTCCCTGATTTTGGCTCAAACTTTGGCTTAATAAGACTTCATCTGTGAATGTAATTCAGTGGCCTGGAGTTCTCATGAGTATTTATCGCATGCTGATGGAAACTGAGGAAGTTCTCAACCATCAAAAGTTAGGAAAGCTGATTTCCTGAAACTTTCTGAGAACTTGACAATACAGGAAGCTGAATTTCTGCCAATAATAAAAACAAGCATAACGGAGACTGCCAATCTCTGCTGCATTCCCATGGCAACCCCCTAACCAATCAGAGCCTTCCTGGTCTGAGAACTAAGATTAACAGTTTACTGCTGTATCTCCATGCCAAAAATGGCCTAAACAATTTGCAACCCTCTCCTCACACTGTATAAATCCCTTTGGTTTTAAAGGCTGTTTCTTGTGACCTAGTTCTGATGAGTGAAAGGTTTTAACATCTCGTTTCCTTCCCGTAAAACTTTTGCCTGTTGCCCAACTCAGCTGCTCCACCCACCTTTCTTCCACTCTCTGTCAATAGTAGTTGGCATCATGTCAATATACGTTTGTATAAAATCTCTCATGGCTCCTCTGCTGGCTCCCTTGGGAAGTACACCCTACAGTGCAGTGCTGGTACCGAGAACGACCCAGGTCAAATATCTAGGATCCACTGTAGGAGAAACATTGAAGAAGCCACCTGTCTTTTGAATTGACATTGCACTAGATCAGAATTGGAGAAAGCTTCATGGACTATCACTGTATGGGACACATTTGAGAAAGGAGCTGATAATGTTCTGAGAATCCTGGGAGAAAAGACAATGTAATTTTCTTTGAGTATAGGAGATGGGAAGGAGGTTGCTTAGCTGAACGGGACAGTTAGAAATAGCTGGTCATGTGGTGGAACCAGCTGGAATGCATCCAACAACAATTGGCAACCTCACTGTAAACTGGAGTGTGATCTTTTGTGTTCTGCTTTTGCAAATGTGTAAGAATGAGCATTCTAACTGAGAGATTTAGCCTGTAAACTGTGGACCGTAAACAACAGTTACAAAATTTGTATCTTACAGCTGACAGGTACAAATATAACAATAGACTGAGAAAAACTAGACCAGAACTAGTAAGATAACATGTGAGAACACTCCTTCTGCTGAACTACAGAGGACTGATGAACAGGACCTGGATTATATTCTTTACCCGTTGGAATTATCATCTTCGGACCAACATGTTATCAAGTAGATTTGGAAACATCACAGCCACATTCTTAACCTGCCTGTAATCAAACCAAGGTGATAAGCTTCTGGTAAGATTAATGCCACCATGGCTTTACAATTAAAAGGTAGTAGCATATTAAGGGGAGTTAGCACTATGGCAGCAGTTTCATTTTTCTGCTGTACACATTTAAAGTAATGATTTATATCTCATAATAAAGTATATGTAAACAACCTAATGATTTGAATTGTGACTTGTGATTTACTTAAGCTGTCCATGGCCCCATGAGTTACATTTTTTGGATTTACTCAGATTTGTTTTTGACGTCAACTTGCAACATTCTTAATGTTGTACAACACCTCAAGGTGCTCCATCTTACGAAACAAAGTGTGACACGGAGATTTATGAAAAGGTGACCAAAACCGTACACAGGGACAGAAGTTTTGGTGAAGAAGAGAAAGAGAGGGCCAGGAAGACAATTCAGAAATACATGAAATGAAAAATAGATTTTTACACAATTTCTCCCTCTCTTAATCAATCCTCTCCCTTTCCCATTGGTGAAAGCAAGACTCCTTATTGAGATACTGGCTACAATTAACTCTTGTAATTAGATGCTTCTTGCATAAGTACATACACAATAAATCTTCTTTCTTTGCAATTGACAGATTAAATAAATTACAAGTAGCATAGTTCACAAGGTGAGAAGATGAGATTTGAGTACATCATTTTCAGTTAGATATATAGATTGAAGACTCTTCCAGTAATTATGGAATTAGAAAGGACTGCAGTTTTGTGCAGATTAACTAATCCAGAAAGTAGATAATGCTAGTTATGTTTCCTGCACGAATTAATAAGTGTAACAGTATTGAATTTCTCAATCTCGGTTCAACTTGATGCCCAACTGAAAGGAACAGAGCATATCATATTTGAGGAGACTATCCTTTATTAACTTTTAGCTATAATGTTTAACTCACTATTTACATGTTGGTGACCAAATTTCTTCCAATGCATTGCAAAACATAAGTAAACTTGCAGAACTGAGAACAATAGGTTCTGACGATGTGACTTGTTATGACAGCCAGCTTTCTTCTGTTATTCGTCTTAGCGACAAAACACAAAAGCACATTGTGCAATTTTTGGTCATCTTCTGTAAATAGTTAACTGTATATTTATGTTTCATTTTCTACTGTGAATGCTGTTGACTTGTTAACACACCTAACTTTCAAATTTCATCAGATTCATTGTTCAGGTCCATCAATGGGTGAAGTGTCACTGTCAAATACGGAATAAACATGGTACTAAAATTCATATTAAGCAAGACTTGTGGCATACCCTGCCTTAGTCATCCTTAGTTTTACATCTCTATCTATTTTTGTTTGTTTATCATTCCAGTTAATTAATTTGTTTTGTTGTGAACTAAAAATTGACACCACTGGTAAAACGGAAGGAGTGGGCGCACAATTACTCAAATCACCTGGCCTTTTAATTGCTATTTTTTCATGGAGTTGGAATAACCCTTCTGCCCTGACAGATAAGCTGCTAGGTAATGGTCATGGCACATTGAAATATTACTCATCCTTCCTATGAGAGTGCCTCAGAGTACTTTCTCCCTGCAGCCTTAGCACTGACCACCTCCATAAGTGACGCTGTTGAGGCTGCTGAACAGCCGGGCCTCTGATCAGGATGCAGCCCTCAGAGAGTATCACACTTGGATGGTAGTCCTAGCAACAGCCTCTTAATTGTCTGCTGCTACTAAAATTCCTTTCAGGATCCTGCTATTCATCAGCACAGGCTCAGGATTTGGTGGCTGGGCCCATAGCATGCCAGACATGTTTCAGCCAATATTTCAAGTCTCTAGCCTTTCGTCAGATCTGACCTGCAGAGTATTCCCAACACTTTCTGTTCCTGTTTTGGATTTCCAGCATTAGCAGGACACGTTTTGCTTTTATTTTGTAGTCGGAGATTTGTTCGCCAAGCCGGTGTGCTTTTCTGCAAACGTTTTGTCGCCTCGCTAGGTATCATCATCAGTGCGTCTTTGATAAGCTGTTGGTGATCTGTCCTGCCTGGTATTTATGTGTTTCTGTTAGTAGGTATTTCCAGTTCTTATTCTGAGTTGTTTGTGTACGGGGTCCAGTTCAATATGTCTATTGATTGAGTTCTGGTTGGAGAGACAGGCTTCAAGGAATTCTCCCTAGCATGTCTCTGTGTTGCCTGTGCTCGGATGGTTATATTGTCCCAGTTGAATTTGTTTCCTTCATTGACTGTGTGATTGGAAATGAGAGAGTGCTGGTTGCATCTGGCAGTGGTGAGCTGTATGATCACTGTTTGTGCACTGTATGGTCAATTTTCTTCCTGTTTGACCTGTGTTTTTCACAGTCTTTTTAGATAACATTCTCTTCTGTTAGAACATACTTTGATTTCCAAAACCAACAGCAAAACACGTTAACTAAGTGTATTGTTTGTAATTGTATGGTTTTGTCAGTTGACATAGGGTTAGAAAATATTGTAGCACTTTTATTTTCTGTTTTCTTCTGGAACTTTGCCACTTACATAGTGGTAAAGAACATCACCCATATGCATCTATACTCACCCTCAGTCACCATTTTCACTTGAGAATTTTGTGAGCCCATACTATCTGTTCTTATAGTTGTACATTTCCTGGTTTACTAGGTTGTTTATCTTGGATATCGTGTGGTCTCTGTCCTTCATCGTTAGCATTTTTGCCTTTTCTTGTGAAAATTTGGTAGTTCCTTTTCTTAGACAGCCAGATATAATGACTTCCATTCTTCTGAGTCTGATGCGGTCTTGGAAGATTCAACCAAAATCAGCGATGAGTCTTGGTTTATGATCATTTCCAGTTATGTCGGCTATATCTGGCTGTGCAGTTACTATTCATAAAATGGAATGAAATCTGATATGTTACAGCATTTGAGAAATCTAACCTGTCTTTGTTTTGGCAATTGTACATAGCACTTGTGTTGACATGGCCCTTCAGTGAGCATGGCGAAAGTGAGGACTGCAGATGCTGGAGATTAGAGTCAAGGTTAGAGTGGTGGTGGAAAGGCACAGCAGGTCAGGCAGCATCCTAGGAGCAGGAAAATCGATTTTTCAGGCAAAAGCCCTTCATCAGAAAAAGCCCTGTTGAAGGGCTTTTGCCCGAAACATCAATTTTCCTGCTCCTCAGTTGCTGTCAGACCTTCAGTGAGCATGTCATTGGGTCACAGACCCTTCAGTCCAACTCGTCCACGCTGACCAGATATCCTAACCCCAATCTAGTCCCACCTGCCAGCACTTGACCCCTATCCCTCTAAACTCTTCCTATTTATATACCCATGCAGATGCTTTTTAAATGGTGTAATTGTACCAGCCTCCACTACTTCCTCTGGCAGCTCATTCCAGACACACACTAGCCTCTGTGAACAAGTTGTCCCTTAGGTCACTTTTGAATCTTTCCCCTCTCAACCCTAAACCCTTTAGCTCTGGACTCCCCCACGCCAGAGAAAAGACCTTGTCTATTTACCCTATCCATGCTCCACATGATTTAATAAACCTGTATAAGGTCACCCCTCAGCTTCTGATGCTCCAGGGAAAACAGCCCCAGCCTGTTCAGCCTCTCCCTATAGCTCAAATCCTCCAACCCTGGCAACATCTTTGTAAATCTTTTCTGAACCCTTTCAAGTTTCACAGCATCCTCCCTAAAAGAGGGAGACCAGAATTGCACACAATGTTCTAAAAGTGGCTGAACCAATATGTACCACCTCCATAGTACAGAAAGTTCAATTTGAAGTTTGCACTATTGATGGTGTGACTCATTTGTCAGCCACATCCCTATTTTTAGTTTTAATGTGATGAAGCATGTTTGTACTGAGGGACTGTTAAGCAGCAGTGCAAGTTAAGAGATGATGGAGTAGTGGTAATGCCACTAGATTAGTACAGAGGAACCTTGATTATCCGGCATTCGATTATACGAATTTCAGGTTATCTAGCAAGATCGCAAGGTCCCAATGCTTGGCTAAACTATGTTATCCAGCATTCAATTATCTGAACATTTGAATATCCGAACATTCGATTACTCCTTGCCCGTGTCGTTTGAATAATCGAGGTTCCTCTGTGGTCCAGAGGCACATGGTAGTGCTTCAAGACTCTGCAATCAAATCTCACCATGGCATCTCCATGGAATTTGAATTCCATTAATAAAAACAAATGGTCTTTGTGATAATAATCATGACAGCCATCTTAATCCTTTAACTATCCTTAGCTGATCTAGCCTATTTGTGACTCCAGACCTACTGTAATGTGGTGGCCAAATGTTGCCTTAATTGCCTTCTGAAATGACACTGCAAGAATATGAGAACACAAGAACTAGGAGCAGGAGTAGGCCATCTGGCCCTTCGAGCCTGCTCCGCCATTCAATAAGGTCATGGCTGATCTTTATGTGGCCTCAGCTCCACTTACCCACTCACTCACCGTAACCCTTAATTCCATTATTGTTTAAAAATCTATCCATCTTTGCCTTAAAAAATTCAACGAGGTAGCCTCAACTGCCTCACTGGGCAAGGAATTTTACAGATTCACAACCATTTGGGTGAAGAAGGTCTTCCTCAACTCAGTCCTACATCCACTCCCCCTTATTTTGAGGCTATGACCCCAATTCTAGGTTCACCCACCAGTGGAAACAACCTCCCTGCTTCTATCTTGACTATTCCCTTCACAATGTTGTATGTTTGTGTCAGACTCCCACCCCAATTCTTCAAACTTCCAATGAAGTCATTCAAGGTCAAGAGCAATTAGGGTCTTGGCAAAGTCGCTGAACTCCCATGAAAGAATAAAGGGCAGAGACAAGGGGGTTGACATTTGGTCAGACATTTATAATATTCATCTAAAGCTATTAAATCTGATCTCCACAATAACAGGCTTTTCACATTGATTCTGTACATCAGCTTACCAGGAAAGTGGACATCATGGGCAAGATTTAAACTCATTCAAAATTTTCCAGACACTTGCACTGAGTTAAAAATCAGGCTGTAGAGAAATTCAACTTTATGTCCCAGTAAATGAAAAAAGACAGACTTGATATATTTAGCAGCTTTTGTGAACTCATCATGCCCCAAAGCACTTTACAGCTTTTTATGCACAGTTGAAGTTGAGTCACTTTTATAATGTTGGAGATAAGACAGCTAGTTTGCACACTGCAAATCTCCCACAAAAAACAATTTGATTGTGACTAGAATATACACGTTTATAATGTTGGATGAGAGACAGTTGTTAATCAAAGTATCAGGAAAAAATTTTGAACACATTTCCAAAATAGGACTATGGGATGTTTCACAATCACTGCTTTTTGAAAATGCTGACCACTTAAGAAGACACAATGAGCTTCAATTTAATATTTTATCTGAAATACAGCACTTCTGACAGTATAGTACTTCTTAAGTGTTGCACTTAAGCATCAGTCTAGGGTTATGCTCAGGTTTTTGGTGGACCCTCTGACTTAGAGTCGAAGACAGCTACCACTGACCAACGGTGGCCAATTGCAAATTTAAAACTGTGTGAGTTAATCAAGGATCACTTATGCATGCTACCCCTTTGGTCTGGAGGAAGTGGGAGGATTCAAAGGAGAAATTGTTAAGGGTGAGGACCAGTTCGGCCAAACGAATGAGATTGTCGGTGGAAGGGTACTGTTGGGGACGTCTGGAGAAGAAAAAACGGAGGGCTTGGAGGCCCTGGTCATGGTGGATGGA
>NC_057720.1:78124840-78207300 GCF_004010195.1 Chiloscyllium plagiosum | reverse complement strand
TTCAGGCTCACTGCCTTTATTCCTGATGAAGGGCTTTTGCCCGAAACGTCGATTTCGAAGCTCCTTGGATGCTGCCTGAACTGCTGTGCTCTTCCAGCAGCACTAATCCAGAATCTGATTTCAAGCATCTGTAGTCATTGTTTTTACCTCGAAATACATCTTTCTGTCCACTTCTAGCAGCATTTGTATTTATGGTGTTAAACTAATAATTGCTGCTAACATAATTGAGAAGTGCTTACTTAGAAAAATTATCGAATGAAGTAGAGAGTGAGGAGGAAGACTTCAGGAAGACTTGGTTGGCATTGTGGAACAGGCACTTGTAGCAGAGACAGTTTAATGGGGATTATTGTGTGGTAATACAGTCGTGCAGAAGAAACAAGGAATAGGTAAGCGAAAAGTGTAGATGAAAAAGAATACGTGCAAGTAGTTAAAGCCAACAAAGGCAGAAGCATAACTATTTGAAGCTTTAATTATATAAAAAGGGGCGCAGGGTATAAAATGTAATGATGAATTCAGAGAAAATATGTATAAACGTTTAGACATTCTATTATACAAAACAATGAAAAATGTACATTTTAGAGCCAGTAAGATACCAGAATTGGGAAATTCCCTGAGTACTGCATTGAACAGTCAGTCAATAATTTGTGTTCAGTTCTCAAGAGGCAGTTTAAACACACACAAAATTCTGACTCATAAATAAGCAAGCTATCAATTGAGCCACTGCTGGTATTCAAATGAATTGCAAGTTGCCACAATGCATCAGTATGTAACAATTGTCAGATGACCACAGACCTTGGATTGATCTTGTCCGAATGGCCTGGTTCTACCATTGACTAATGGACGGCAACATCATTGTTAAAAACTGTAACTGAAATTAATATCACTAATTACATGTCATTATCATGTCCACTTCCACCATAGAGTCATAGAGTGATACAGTTTGGAAACAGACCCATTGGTCCACGTTGTCCATTCCTACTAGACATCGAAACCTGACCTAGTTTTACTTACCAGAATTTGGCCCATATAACTCTAAACACTTGCTATTCTTATACCCAATGAAGAATGCTATTTAACTAATAATTTTAATAACATCAATGAGAGGTGCTGACTCAGTAAAGTTATCATCCTCAATAATCCACAGTTAAACGTAAACTTTTAACGTTTAACTTTTAACGAGGGAGGTGAGGGGCTGGTGTACTGGCAGGTTTTGCATCTTTTCTGATTGCAGAGGAAGGTACCTGGGGGTTCGAAGTGGGTTGGTGGGGACAGTGGCGCAAACCAAGGACTGTTTAAGGGAACGGTCCTTGTGAAAGGCAGAGAGGGGTGGGGAGGGGAAGATGTTCTTGCAGGTGGGTCTAGTTGGAGTTGGTGGAAGTGTTTAAGGATGATGCATTGGATGTGGAGACTGGTGGGGTGGTGAGGACAAGGGGGACACTGTCCTTCTTGCATTTGGGAAGGGTTTAGAGGAGTGGAATGGGGAATGAAGGTGTTGCGGTGGAGGGTTGTCTGGTTGACAGAGGGAGAAAAAACACATTGTTTGAAATAGGTGGACATCTGGGATGATTGGGAGTGGAATGTCTCCTCATCTGAGCAGATGTGGCAGAGGCGGAGGAATTGGGAGAACGGGCTAGAGTTCTTGCAGGATACTGGGTGGGAAGAGGTGTAGTCCAGGTACTTATGGGAGTCTGTAGGTTTGTAGTCAAAATCCATCTGGAGACTGTCACCAGAGATTGAAACGGTGAGGTCAAGAAAGGGGAGGGAACTGTCCGAGATGGACCAAATGAATTTGAGAGCGGTGTGGAAGTTGTGGGCGAAGTCGATGAACTGCTCCAGTTCAGCCTGGGTGCAGGACGCTGCACCGATACAGTCATCGATGGAAAGGCGGAAGAGTTGGGGCACAGTGTCTGTGCAGGTACTGAAGATGGACTGTTCAACATCGCCAACAAAGAGACAGGCTTAGCTATGGCCTATCTGGCTGGCCATGGCCACCCCTTGATTTGGAGGAAATAGGAGGAGTTAAAGGAAAAGTTATTAAGGTTAAGGACCAATTCGGCGAGGTGGAGGAGCGTATTGGTGAAGGGGGACTGGATGGGTTTTTTGGAGAGGAAGAAGCAGAGGGCTTGGAGGGGTATGGATGTGTATAAGGACTACACGTCCATAGTGAGGATAAAGCACTGGGGATCGGAGAACTGCAGGCTACTGAAGAAATGGAGGGCGTGGTTGGTGTCGCAGATATAGGTGGGAAGTGCCTGGACCAAGGGGGAGAGGACGGAGTCGAGGTAGAACAAAATGTGTTTGATCGGGCAGGAGCCAAGACGATGCGTCAGCCGGGGTAGTTGGGCTTCTGCATCTTGGTGAGCAGGTATAGCCGGGCAGTATGGGGCTGGGGAACTATGAGATTGGAGGCTGTGGAGGGGAGATCACCGAAGGCAACAAGGGCACAGACAGTGCGAGTGATATTGGCCCGATGAGTCATGGTGGTGAATTGTTCCTGTTATACTAGAGTGCTGGAGAATAAAGAATATTTGATAACATTCGCATGAATCAATTTACTATGCTCAAGGCATTATCTAAGTTATTGTTGAAAGAAAGGATGAAGCAGCTTGAATTTGTGGAAGAGTGCCTTTCATGACCTCAAGTCACCTGAAAGCAGATTCCATCCAACTAAGTATATTTGAAATGAAGTCAATGTTAAAATTCACTTTGCCATATTTGTAATAGGCCTCTAAAATCCATGTAATTCCACTGCAGTTCACTGCCAGAATTTAGCGTCAAATTGGGTTTGTATTTGACTCTGGTGTCACACTGATACTCTTATCTGCCGGGCAAGTTAATACTTTCCCCACATTATAATCAAATGTTACAATATGTTTGGATTGAATCAGACACATGCCTTCAGGTAAGACCATTAGCTTTACTTGGCTGCAATACTGGGAGCATTTTGGGTGACTGAACTGTTGGCTAACATGTTCATGCACAACACATTGTGGCATTCATTACCAAGATATTTGTTTTAAGCATCTGGTGTAAGCTGCACCTCTAAAATTCGATGGAAGACGTAGTGTCTGGGCTGTGTAGTCAGGAACAACTACACCTGGCTACAAAATGGCACATTCAGGTTTAGTCACAGTCATATAGAGGTACAGCACGGAAACAGACCCTTCAGTCCAACTCATCCATGCCGACCACATATCCTAAGTAAATCTAGTCCCATTTGCCAGCACTTGGCCCATATCCCTCCAACCTCTTCCTATTCATATACCCATCCAGATGCCTTTTAAATGCTGTAATTGTACTAGCCTCCACCACTTCCTCTGGCAGTTCATTTCATACACATACCACCCTCTGTGTGAAAAAGTTGCCCCTTAGGTCTCTTTTAAATCTTTCCCGTCTCACCCTGAACCTGTGCCCTCTAGTTCTGGACTCCCCCACTCCAGGGAAAAGACCTTGTCTATCCATGGCCCTCATGATTTTATAAACTTCTATAAGGTCACCCCTCAGACTCCGACGCTCCAGGGAAAACAGCCCCAGCCTATTCAGCCTCTCCTTACAGCTCAAACCCTCCAACCCTGGCAACATCCTTGTAAATCTTTTCTGAACCCTTTCAAATTTCACAACATCCTTCTGATAGGAGGATATACTGCCTAGCATTGTAACCCTGCCGAGCAACTATGGTAAGATGGGCCATTGTTCCATGATTAATGCAGATCATGTTCAAGCGGCTGAATGGTCTCCTTCAGCTGCTGGTTTGTACATTTGTAAGTTTGTGTGTAAATTTCATCATCTGCTAGTTGATCCTTCGAGACAGCTCATCAGCAAGTGGGTACATGAGATTTTGTCATTGGGTTTTAAAAGAAGCATGGGGCTTAGTCTGGAAGATAGAGAAGCCTTGTGCAGGCAATTGGCGTGCACAACCAATCTAATGGATTAGAATCAACTCCTGTCACCTTTTTCCTAACCTGTCTAGCGAGGAGCATTTTCCCCTCTCTTGACACTTATCTACTGTTCATTTCTGGGTTGGTGTAGCTACCATCTCACATCTTTCCACAGGGTTTTATTGTTCAAATATTCTGCTAATGAAAGCCAGTATATGTCCTGTACTATCCCCTGTGACATCACTGGGGTGGGGGCAGGGGTGCAGTAGTATTGATCAGGAGGAAATATGTTGAAGTTGAATTGTTGTCATATTCCTTTCATCGCCTCAAAGGACAGTCATGATGGGCGTGGCCTTCATATTTCTGACGTGACAACGGGCAGCACCATTTTTTTCAATACCTCTCCCCTATTTCCATAACTCAGGATTGCTGTCATGCTCAAAGAAGCAAAAGCTGGTTTTACAGACTGTGATTTCCTTTCACAGCTTTACCACTAAACGTCAATGAGAGAAGGAGCTGAAAGCAGCTCGGGGTGAATCACCTTCTGGATTTCAACACCACATTGGGGAATGGAAACCTTCAAGAAACATGCGCTCAGTGGTTCAAACTCATGGGGATTGGGGCACTAGGACCACCTCATTGACTCACAAGGTTCATCTGATGTCAGTTTTCCAGCAAGCAAACGGCCCATCCACATAAATAGGTGAATCAGCATTCTTGAGACCTGGGCCTTGCGTGCATCGAATTGAGTTGCTTTTGAGTGAAGCCAGCGCCTTCCAGTTTCCCACTACAACAGGGCAAGAGATTGCTCAGCACCTACATACAATAGGCTTCAGCAGATGGCTGAAACCCAAGATGGAGCACTAGTGGGTTTTGGAGAGATGGCGGATTCTCTCATCCACTGGTAGCACACTGGTATTGTCTTGTAGGCCCAACCAATTGATTGCCATCTTAACATTTTTGTCTTTATTTTTTCCTGGTTTTTATGCTGGCGAGGCCAGCACGTTTTGCCATTCCTAATTATCCTTGATGTGGTGGCTGTAGTGAACCGTTACTGTCCATATGGTAAAAGCCAAGGAATTGCAGATGCTGGAAATCAGAAACAAAAACGGGAATTGCCGGAAAAGCTCAGCAGGTCTGGCAGCATTGTGACTGGAGAGAAAGGACACTGTATATTTCGGCTTCCTTTTTCAGCACTGTCCAAATGGTGTTGGGAAGAGTTTGGGAGAGAGTTCCTGAATTCTAAGCCAATAATACTGAAGGTAGACAACTGGCCTCCAAGTCGGGGTGTTGAGTGACGTGGAGCGGGGGTGATAATCCCAGGTTTGGATGGTGCTGAACCTTGTTGAGTTTAGATTAGATTATCTACAGTATGGAAACAGGTCCTTTGGCTCAACAAGTCCACATCGACCCTCTGAGGAATAATCCACCCAGACCTATTCCCCTGCTTTATATTCAACCCCTAACACTACGGGCATTTTAGCATAGCCAATTCACTTGACCTGCACATCATTGGACTGTGGGAGGAAACCGAAGCATCCGGAGGAAACCCAAGCAGACATGTGGAGAATGTGCAAACTCTACACAGACAGTTACCCAAGGCTGGAATTGAACCCAGGTCCCTTGTGCTGTGAAGCACCAGTGCTAACCACTGAGCCACCGTGCCACCCCATTGAATGGTAGATTGTACCCATTGCTGCCATTGTGGGCTGTTTTTGATAGGGTGAATGTGGAAGGAGGTAAATGGGGTGCAATCAAACAGGATACTGTGTCCTGGGTTTTTTTTTGGAGCTGCAATCATGCAGGCAATTCCAGAATGTTCCATCCCAGCCCTGGATTGTGCTTTGTAGATGGTGGACTCAGAAGGGAATTATTTGCTGCAAAATGTATAGTTTCTGACCTGCTCTTGGCGCTACATATGTGACTGGTCCAGTTAGCACTATGATCAATGGCACTTTTAAGTCATTGGCAGTGGCTCTCACACGCCCTTTGAGTTCACCTCTTGTGTACATATTTGGATCAAGGTTGGAATGACTTCTAGAACTGAGTGGCCCCTGAGGGAATCCAAAGTGAATAGCAGTCAAAGGATTTTGCTGAGCAAGTGCCACTTGCCAACACGGTTGATGGCTCCTTCCATCACTGATGACCAATAGTAAGTGGAATGGGTGATCCTTGGCCAGATTGAATGAGTCCTGCTTTTTGTAGATGCAGCCTACCAAAGCACATCTCCACCTTGACTGTGGATGCAATCAGGATGTTGTTCCCTCATCCAATGCCTTCAGCATTCTCTGGAACCGAAGTGGAGGAAGACTGACTAGGATGAGGAAATATCCTATTCTGGTTGAACATGATTGCCAACGTTTCAGCCTATGTCTCCTGAGCTGAAGTGATGGGGTGTTGCAGCTTTGCGGATGGAAATGTATGTGAAGTCTCCTCCACTGATTAGTTGTTCAATTGCCTATCACCGCTCACAAGTAAATCAATTCTGAGTCTATTTCATTTGGCATCAGACGGCTCAGGTGTCTGTGAGAAAATCGAACTTCGTCCTCACAAGGATAGCTGAATGGCCTAACTTCTGCTCCTATGTCTTATGGTCTTATGGATGGTGCAGTGATCACTCCTATCAATAATATCGTGGATGGTACATCAGCATTAGTAGCTGAAAATGTGTTGCTGGAAAAGTGCAGCAGGTCAGGCAGCATCCAGGGAACAGGAGAATCGACGTTTCGGGCATAAGCCCTTCTTCAGGAATCATCAGCATTAGTAGTTTGGTGAGCGTGAAGTAGGTCCCTCACTCCAGACCAACTCTGTCAGATAAGTTTTTATTCATTTGTGCATTTATTGATCACCACTTATTGCCCAAAGGACAGTTAAGAGTCAACCACATTGCTGTTGGTTAGGAGTCACGTGTAGGCCAGACCAGGTAAAAATGGAAGTTTCCTTCCCGAAAGGACATTAATGAACCGGATGTGCTTTTCCCAGTAATCAACAAACGTTTCATAGTCATCATTAGACTCTCAATCCCAGATTCTTCTATTGAGTTCAAATTCTACCATCTGCTATGGCAAAACTCAAACCCAGCTTTCCAAATCGTCACCTGGGTCTCTGGATTAATAGTCCAGTGACAATACCACTAGGGCTTCCCCTCCCCTTTGGGAAGGAATTAAATAAATATTAGGAATTAAATAAATATTTTTTTTTCATTAAAAGATGCAATGATCTCAACTTAGGCCATCCGTGTTTAAGCAGTGCTGTTTAATGAAAGGTCTTCTGACTTTGTTGTCCTTCCCTTCACATTGATCTTTTTAAATTGAGGAGTTCCAAGTGGAAGAACTATTGGCTACATGATATAGTGGTCAGTGCTGCTGACATCAACTGCGCAATTTATACATACACCATGATGGTCAGGGTGGAAATTGTGGTTGCCTTGAAGGAGGATTCACTATGGGCTACAGCAAATCCCAGCAGCAGCCGGTAGTGTGGGAAAAACAGCCATCAGCTTCAGACATGACTTCCAATCACTGCACAGCAAAACCTCTAAAAGCTGGCAGTTTCAATGAAATGCCATTGAAAATGTAAATTTTAAAGGTAGGATTAATTTTATGGGTTAGGAAAAAAGCAAACATGTGCTGGCGAAATGAACGATGCATACATATTTTCAAAATGTAAAGTGTGTACGCGTTTTAAAAACTATAATCGCTTGGATTGAGGACAGAGTTTTCTGAAGTGATGTTTAAAAAGTCTGATAAACAGTGCTAAAAGGTCTTAGACTTTTACTTTATAATAAGATTTATCTGACTTTTTAAAGATTATATGTTGAAAAAAAAATCCATTTTAATTCTGAAAGTAGTTTGAGCCTCCTCAGATGGGCGGCACGGTGGCACAGTGGTTAGCACTGCTGCCTCACAGCGCCAGAGATCCGGGTTCAATTCCCGCCTCAGGTGACTGACTGTGTGGAGTTTGCATGCTCTCCCCGTGTCTGCGTGGGTTTCCTCCGGGTGCTCCAGTTTCCTCCCACAGTCCAAAGATGTGCAGATCAGTTGAATTGGACATGCTAAATTGCCTGTAGTGTTAGGTAAGGGGTAAATGTAGGGGTATGGGTGGGTTGCGCTTCGGCGGGGTGGAGTGGACTTGTTGGGCCGAAGGGCCTGTTTCGACTCTGTAAATAATCTAATCTAATTATGCATTTGTAAATTGATAGGATTAGCATGGAATAGCTGATCTAAAACTTTAAAGTATAATTGGTTCCTAATCTAGTGGGAAATTAGACCAAATATAGTCTGATTCAATATTGAATTGAATTCAATTGAATTTATTGTCATGTGTACTGAGGCACAGTGAAAAGCTTTGTCATTGAATACTTGCCACTTGAAGTAGCAAACCCTCTGGAGAAACATTTGTTGGCTCATGACCATAATTTTCAATTGGAGCATTACACTCTGTGCACAGTCTGGGTATTGCAGATAAGTTGAGCACAATGTGCTTATTTTTAAGGTCAAAGTGTTCATCATTTTCTTCCAGCATTAGTTACCAGCATTAACATTGTCAGGCGAATATATTTTTGAATTCCTAGGTTTTTCTGGACATACATGATCGTTAATGTTTTCCCATTAAGGGTACACTTGCATTTTCTCAACATATCAGGCAAGGTGAGAAATACTGGCCATGACGTCGAGGCCGCATTTAACTGAGTATGGCATCAAGGAGACCTAACAAAACTGGAGTCATGGAAATCAGGAGCAAACTCTCTGCTGGTTGGAGTCATACCTGGCATATAGGAAGATAGTTGTGGTTGTTGGAGGTCAGTCATCTCAGTTCCAGGTCACCTCTGCAGGAGTTCCTCAGGGTAGTGTCCTAGGCCCAACCATTTTCAGCTGCTTCATCAATGACTTTGCACAGTGGCTCAGTGGTTAGCACTGCTGCCTCACAGTGCCAGGGACCCGGGTTCGATTCCAGCCTCGGGTGACTGTCTGTGCAGAGTTTGCATATTCTCTCCATGTCTGCTTGGATTCCCTTTGGGTGCTCTGGTTTCCTCCCACAGTCCAAAGATGTGCAGGTTAGGTGAATTGGCCATGCTAAATTGCCCATAGTGTTCAGGAATGTATAGGTTAGGTGCATTATTCAGGGGTAAATGCGGAGTAATTTGGTGGGGGAATGGGTCTGGGTGGGTTACTGTTAGGAGGATCAGTGTGGACTTGTTGGGCCAAATGGCCTGTTTTCACACTGTAGGGATTCTATGATTCTGTGATTCTCTCTACCATAAGTTGAGAAGTGGGGACCCTCACCAATGATTGCACAATATTCAGCACCTTGCGTGACTCCTCAGATACCGAAGCTAATGCAGCATGATCTGCACAATATCCAGGCTTGGGCTCACAAGTGGCGCAATTTATATCACATGCATACCCGGCACTGAGCAAATGCAATAACAGACAATCTAATCACCTCCCTTTCACATACAATAGTGTTACCACCACAATCTCCCACTATCAATATTCTGGAGGTTGCCATTGACCAGAAACTGAATGAGATTACTCATACAATAGAGGCTCAAATTTCTGCAGTGAGTAACTCACTTCCTAACTCCCCAAAGCCTGTCCACCATCTGCAAGACACAAGTCAGGAGTGTGATGTAATAGTTCCCATTTGCCTGAATGAATGTAGCCCCAACAACACTCATGAAACTTGACACCATCCACGACAAAGCAGCCCGCTTGATTGGTTCCATATTCACCACATTCAGTTTCTCCAGCGCAAGTGCTCAATATTAGCAGGATGTAATGCCTACAAGATGAATTGAACTGAATTGATTGTCATGTGTACCGACGCACAGTGAAAAGCTTTGTCTAGTGAGCAATACAGGCAGATCACAGAGTTAAGCAGCATTTATAAGTAAATAATAGGTAAACAGCGGCAAAAACAAAAACACAGGTACAGGCGAATGTTAAGAGTTTGTGAGTCCATTCAGTATTCTAACAACAGGAGGGTAGAAACTGTTGCGAAACCATCTGTAGTCTGTTTCATCGTGATCTGAGATTTGACCGACTATGGTGGTGTCATCAGTGAACTTGTAAATGGCATTCATCTGGTATTTGGTGATGCAGTCATGGGTATACAGTGAGTACAGTAGGAGGCTGAATACGCATCCCTGGGGACTCCAGTGTTGAGTGTTAGTGACGATGAAATATTGTCCCCAATCTTCACTGATTGTGATCTCTCGGTCAGGAAACTGAGGATCCAGTTGCAGAGAGTGGGGCTTAGTCTGAGATCACTGAGTGTAGTAATCAGTCTTGAGGGGATAATAGAGTTGAAGGCTGAACTGTAGTCAATGAGTAGGATTCTTACATAGCTGTTCTTGGTGTCAAGATGCTCTAGGGAGGAGTGAAGTGCAAGTGATATGGCATCTGACGTGTATCTGCTGGTCCGAAAGGCAAATTGGAGTGGGTTAAGAGTAGTGAGGAAGCTGGAGTTGATTAATGCCAATCACCAGCCTTTCAAAGCACTTCATGACCACCGAAGTTAGGGCCACTGGGCGGTAGTCATTGAGACATGCTGCATGAGCCTTCTTAGGTGCAGGGATGTTGTTGGCCCTCTTGAAACAGGCAGGGACAGTGGCCTGCTTCAGGGAGGGTTTGAAGATGTCCGAGAAGACCTCCGCCAGTGGATCTGCGCATACTCTGAGTGCACGGCCTGGTACTCCACCTGGTCCCATCACTTTCCTTGAATTCACATGAAGGAAAACTGATCTGACCTCTGATGCAGTGGCTGTTGGGATAGATTTGTTAGGACTTGTCAGAATAGAAGTTACCTCTCCACCGAAATTCTGCTCAAAGTGAGCATAGAAGACATTGAGACGATCTAGGAGGGTTATGTCATCGTCTGCTATCTTGCACTGTCTCTTTTTAGAACCTGTGATGTCATTCAGTCCTTGCCATAGTCGTGGGGTGTCTGTCTGGGTCTCTAGTTTGGATCGGTATTGGTCCTTGGCTGTCTTAATGGCTCTGCGAAGGTGCATTGCAGAAATTCATCAAAGATTCTTAGACAGCACCTTCCAAACCCATGACCAATTCCATCTAGAAGGACAAGGACACCAGATGCATAGGAACGCCACCACCTGCATGTTATTCCTCCAAACCACTCCCTAACCTGACTTAGAAATATAGTTGCTGTGCCTTCAGTGTCACCAGGTCTCAATCCTGGAATTCCCTCCCTAATGGCAATGTGGACGTGCAGCCGTTCAAGAAGACAGCTCGCCACCACCTTCTCATGATTAACTAGGGACAGGCAATAAATACTGGCCAGCTAACGATACCCACCTCCCCTGAGTGAATCTTAAAAATGCATGCATACAATAGTAGATTATCCATTTCCCAATTCCCAATTGCCCAAGTCCTTGGGTTGAAGGGTTACGGAGAGAGGGAAGGAAAGTGGTTTTGAGGCTGAGATGAGACCAGCCATGATCATATCAAATGGCAGAGCAGGCCCAAGGTTCTGAATGACCTACTCCTGCTCCCAATTCAAATACTCTTATGTTCTTATTACATTCATCCAGCATTGTCCTGAAATCATCTGCACTCCTGCTGTGCCCTCAGACAAATGTGGGGATTATTCACCTTCTCCTGCCTCAAACCAAGTGCAAAAACAATCCATACGCCAGCCTTACATTTGTACCTTCTCAAATCAAGCAATACCTATTTAGTCTAAATCTTTATTTCCTGACAATCAGCCAAAATTCCATATCCATCACTATATTTCATCTTATAGTTCAGCCCCCGAACCTTCATAAAAGTATTTTTGAAACACCTATTTGGAGGTCGGTGGGAAATCTACATGCAATTGTCATCTCGAGTTCTCTGTTTCGGCTCACTCAGCCATTTCTTCAAAATAATATTTTTAAAACATTTGACACAGGAGGTGCTTTCCACAAGCTTCTTGTTAGTGATTTCAAAGCATTTCTAACTGCCCATGGGTTTTAGCTTGAATCATGGAATTTAACAGGCTGTTCATCATGATGTTAGGCCGATTGGTTTATAATCAACTAGTCTACCTCCTTGAACCAAAAAGTTACAATTATTATTTTTCAGTTCTTCAGCACATTTTGTGTACTTGACGGAGATTGGAAAATTTTTTCAGTGCCTCTGCTATCTCATCGCAAATGTTTGTATTCCCCCGGATAACCTAGGGTAAAATAAAGTCACCATGGTCACTCTCTCATTAAAGAGACAGACAACTGGTGATGTTTAACCTGTCTCAACTGAGGGGAGAGATTGAGAAGGAACAATGTGGCCAGTGCAGAAACTGAACCCATGCTGTTGGCCTCTCTCCATATTGCAAGCCGGCCATATGGAGCCAACCGACCCCCTTAACCTAGGATGGCTGCCAGTAAAACTTAACCTAATTTCCATAGCTCTGCAAAGCTTTTCAGAACAGCCTCTTTTACTTCCCACAACTAACTTGAGATGTTAGCTTCAGGTGAACAGTGGTACTCAGCTGCAGAGTTTAAGCCATAGACCACAGACTATACTGTAGAAAGGATATTATTAAACTAGAAAGAGTGCAGAAAAGATTTACTAGGGTGTGACCTGGACCAGAAGGTGAGTTATAAGGAGAGGCTGGATAGACTGGGATTTCTTTCTCTGGAACGTAGGAGGCTGAGGGGTGACCTTATAGAGGTCTGTACAATCATGAGAGACGTAGATACGGTAGGTGGCCAACAACTCTTCCTCATGACAGGGAAATCTAAAGCCAGAGGTTTAACATGACAGGGGAGAGATATAGAAGGGTCCAGGGGGCAGTTTCTTTCACACCGAGGGTAGTGAGTGCCTGGAATGGGCTGCCAGCAGTACTGGTATAAGTGAGTACATCATCATTTCAGTAACATTTAGACAGCTACATGATGGAATAGGTAATGATGGGATACAGACCACATGCAGGCAAATGAGACCAGTTTAATTGTGAAAACTGGGCGAGTTGGGCCAAAGGGTCTGCTTCCATGCTGTCAACCTTTATGAATCTAAGACTTGAATGCAAAGCCAAGACTAACACTGAGGGAACATTGAGCTCAACACCTTCTTTGCATGAGACTAAATTAAGCTTGAGTGGACAACATTTTCCATTTAAGTTTCCAGAAAACTATGTAAAACATTTCTCTGTGAAATACAGTTTCCTGATGACAACTTAAAATAAACTAATTAAAAAGTTATTAGTTCTGAGAAATCATAATGCATCCTTTCCCAAGCTGTATCAATTAATGACTCATGCAACTTTCCAAAGAGCATTGGAGATTGTTTGCAGACAGCTGCTTGAACACTCTCAGCCTGTAATATTCTCCATTGTACACCTTTGACAGATCCTGCGTCTTGCAAATGTATGACCAAATGTGCACACAGACTGGATAGAAGCCATGTCAAACCACAAAGGGAGATCATGTTTCATAGCTCATCCTTGACCGTTAAAAGAAAGACTTGAATTTATATTGCACTCTTTATGGCCACCAGGCTTCAAAAACACTTTATAGTCATTGAAGTTCTTGTTGCATTAGGATCCTTGTCAACACCAATTATTTTTAAAAGCAAATTTGAACTACAATGACTGACTCAAAATAACTTAACCATCATTCCTTGTTGTTCAATGACATTAAAGTCACTGAACCAATCCACTATAAACATCCTTGCCATTACCAGTGATGAGAAATTGAACTGGACTAGCCACATAAATACCAAACCTACAAAGCAGGTCAGAAGCTAGAAATTCTGCAAGGAATAATTAACCTCCTGTCTCTCCTATGCTTGAATGCCATTTCTACAAGGCACAAGTCAAGGGTGGGATGGTTCACTGCACTTGCTTGGATAAGTACAGCTTCCACAAAACTCAAGAAGCCATCTCGGACAAATAACCCACTTGCCTGGCACTACACTGGCCACCTTCAGCATTGACTTGCTTCACCGACAATGCACTGTGGCAGGAGTGTGTGCCACCTGCAAGATCTACTGCAGTAACTCACTGAAGCTTCTCCGACAGCACCTTCCAGACCTAGGACCTCTGCCAACTTGGAGTACAAGAACAGCAGATGTTCGGGAATATCGTTACCTGCAAGTTCCACTTCAAGTAACTCCGTATCCTGAATTGGAACTACATCGTCGTTTCCTACTGTCACTGGGTCAGGAAGCTCAAACTCCCTCCCTAACACTGTCTCTAAGTGCCAAGGACTGCAGCAGTTTCAAGAAGCCAGTGCCTGAACGGCAATTAGGGATACACTATAAATCTTTGTCTAGTCAGTGATACCACATCTCAGAAAAGAATTTGAAAAAAAAAAACGGGATAAATTTTCACTTTCAGGATTTGAGCGATAACAGATATGCCAAAAACAACATCAACTAAATATTATTACATACATGATGTAAACTTCAAAAAAGACATCTCGCTTAACGGGCTAACATAATCAAAATGTCAATGTGGCACGACACTCTCCACAGAAATTGAGTCTTTACATTATCCAGCCTTCAGGTTATGTATGGCCTCACTTCATCCCATTTTGCTGAGTTGTTGAATCCCAAACCATCAAAAGTAATTCCCTTCAGTCATCTGAGAATCTCCAAATTGACCTTCAGCAGCAAGTGACTACTCCAGCTCTTTCTTGCCCTAGCCACATTCAGGGTGAACCATCGAGTGACCTGAAATTGCTGCATGTTCTCATCAACTGGACAATGTGCTCCCAATAGCATTCTGCCTGGCATTCAACAGAGAACTTTCTTTCTCCCTGCTGTCCACGACAGCTGCTGTTTTACTGCCTATCTCTCTCTCTCTTTCTTCCTGTCAAAAGTCTCTGACAAGGTCTGCACAAAATGAGGGCTACTGCTTCTGCCTTTATGTTCAGGGTGAAAGCAGACCAATCAGTCTTACACAGACCCAACAGTAGATCACATGTCCCACTCCACTATCCCATTTTAATTAAAGGAGACAGCTTAAAATGTCTTCACCTTCGAAAACCTTACCCTTTTAACGGTGGTCACTGCTGAAACACAGAAAGTGTGGCAGCCAACTGCACACAGCAAGCTCCCACCATTAGCAATGTGGGAATGGCCCGGTAATCTGCTTTTGTTCATTAGGAGATAGATATTGGCCAAGATGTTGGGGATATATCTGATACTCCTCTTCAAAATTTTGCCGTGGTAGTTTTTAAGTCTATTTGGGAGGTCAATTCGAAAAACAGGTTAAAGTTTTTTAAAAACCCAGACTCTGCTGAGGGGGGCTCTTGTGTCACAGTGCTAGTGTCCCTACTCCTGGACCTGGGTTCAACTCTCACCTGTTCCAGAGGTGTGCAGTACCCTCTCTGAAGAGGTTGACTAGGAAATAGGCTAAAAGGAACTTGACCCAGGAATGCCTATCCCAGCTGGGACTACCCTATATTTTGGTGTTCAACAATAAATGATGATCCTTTCCATTCGGGCTTCCTGAGTTATTTCAGATGTAAACAATTCAGACTGAGTGTTAAGTTAATGGATGGGAGTTGTTAATTCCAATTGAGATCCCATGCAATTAAGAGGTACATAAATCTTACTGAGTGATAACTGCAACACTTCTGCTTCATTGTTTTTCCCGTCAAATATTAGGCTGCAATGCTTTCCCATCAACCCTACCTCATTGCATGTTGCTCATTGCACAGTGTTAAAAGAGATCTGCAAAGGTCAAACTCAATGGTGTCATAAAATGTCTCTGTGAGCACAACATGAATTCTGAAAGTTATGTAAAAAGGTCATTGCATATCGCGATACTCTCATCTATTCTTCCCTAATCAAAATGTTCACAGCACAACAATGCACAATGATCTGATTGGAACAAATGTATCTTATGAGGTGAGATGTGAGAGAATGCTCTTCGGAGGATGTGGTTTGACTTGCATTTTTGTTGGGGGGATGATTTTGGCAGGGGTGTCACCTAAAGCAACATTACAAAGTCCTCATAACAGGGATGCTGAGTAACAACAGGAGCCTGTAACATTTAAATTGATTAGTTTCATTTTAAAGTTGTGATTAATCATTAACTCTTCAAAACGTGGTTGTGGTTTGTGAAGCCACGCAGAACAGCCTGACCTTTAAAGTGCCACTCTCTCTTCCGTTACAAGCAAAACAGTTAAAAAAAAAGATCTCGCATAGTGTTTTCCCATTCCTACTTATTGTGTGCAAAACTCTAAGTGATCAAAGACAAAAGTGGTGGAAATTGCAGAGAGGAAACACGCAGCCTAATTACACATAATGAGTTGGATAAATCTACATTAGGTGCTGTCATTAATTTAACATGTTTAGCACAGATGCTGTTTTGACTGCGTTTCCCACATTACAGAGTTCAACAACTCTGAATTATTATTAGCCTGGGCGATGGCATCAGCATTTCCTTTGTAAACTGCGAAAAAAGATTCAAGATTAGTTGAACGGGAGAAAAGAACAACAGATGAGAGAGAATTCTTTGAACAAAATACATGCAGACCTGTAAAAGATTACAAAACCATTATTGATTTCACACCAAATAATATTTATTCAATATTAATGGGCTGGTGTGGGTGCCATGTTTTCTTCAATAACAAAAATCCAAAAGTAATTAGTTGCGTGGAGCTCCATTCAGTAGTTTGGATGCAATCTGTCCACTTTTCTCCCGTCATCATTTCTGACATGGACCTCTATTGGATTGCTCCATGCTTCTGGGCAGTGGTTTACCATTGTCTTCTGCAGGATGGCTGACCAGGAAGCTCTCCTGCTCTTGCCACTATCCATCAGGTGTGTTAGAAGGACCTAGAGATTGACTGTCAACCTGTCCGGCCACATCATGCATAGATCCATTGTCATCTGTAAGTTCTAATGTGGAACTCTATTGGAAATTCTGATCCAGAGACGGGCATTGCCAGTGTATCGGAAGACCTCCTCCATGGATAAACCAGCTTTTTTAAAAATTTTAAGAACAACATCAGTTTGTAGAATCAGTTAGTGGTTACAGAACAGAAGGAGGCCAGTTGGCCCATTTGTGTCAGTGCTGTCTCTCTGCAGGAACAATTCACCTGTGGTCACTTTCTCCTCTCCAATTGTTTTCTTTCCTATATGACTATCCAATTCTCAGTGACTGAATCTGCCTTTGCCACACTCTTAGGCAGCATATTCTAAATGACAGTCAGTCTGAAAAATATTTTTCCCATGCCTCAACTGCTTCTTTTGCTGATCATCTGTGCACTTGTCAGAAACCTCCATTTTATGCAAAAGTGTTTTTGTTCCCTGAACTTCCATAGGTTAGGTACAGGAGAATCAGGAGATAAAAATTTGTTCAGGCACAAAAGCAAGCAAATAGATTGTGCTGCCTGACTAACCCATTGCCATTACTTCTAAGACAGGTAGCATGTCGACTTTATGCCTCCTGGTAAATAACCTGCTTTCAGTACACAGCTAGCACAAACTGCATCACTGAATGCCTGCAGACCTCAGTAGGGGCACAAAATCATACAAGGCTCCCACCATCTGAAAGCTAGCCTGCAGTGGTTCAACCAGCCTACATTACTTGAAGCAAAGACACATTGTGGTTGGTGCAGATGCTGGAACTCATTCTGCAACTGACTCTGAGCTGGGCAGCACGCAATTACAGCTTCCTTGCCCAAATGTGTAAGTCCTTAATGATTACTCTGCGAACCACGGAGATGTGGATGAGTACACTGGCTGAGGAGGCAAATCCCTGAGTGTACCTCAGCTGGAACTGGAATCAAAACCACGTGGCATTTATGTTGTGTTAGCTGTCTAGCCAGCTGAACTAAAAAATGATAAGGTGGCGGAGCAGGGCCTAAGGCTTTCTGATACTGGCACTGGAAGCCAAAGTCAACAAAGGGCAGGGGGACTGAGAGGTGTTCTAGCCCCACAGGACAGTACAAGACAAACTCTTAGAAGAAACTGGGGCCAGATCATTCTGGAAGCAAATGAGCAGTAGTTAAGTCCAGAAGAGTTGAATATAGAACTGTTAAAAGTGTAATGATCTGCTATGAGTGGTTACAATCGGTGAACTTGTTTCCAGATCATCAATTGCACCATGAGGCTCAACTATTGCTCAATTCACCACAACATTGGGTATGTCCTCGGAGGCCCAGTGAGGAGTAATGTTAGGCATCATGAAAACCCACTTAGCCCAGGGGTTCATGAAGAGCTCAAAGTCCTCCCTTTCCACGCTGGAAAGTATGTTCACCTCCATTCATGTAGTTATGGACCCCATCATGACACAGCGTTCCCAGGGCTGATATCTCTGTTTCCACTGTGGGATGGAATGGCTGAGGGCTCTAGCTCAGCATGAGGCCAAGCCAGGTGAACCCGCTGTCCTGGAGGCTCTGTCATACCTGGCTCTAGGTACTGGTGCTCAGCGGAACTCGCACTCAGCATGATGTGCTTCAGCAGCTTACCAGGATATCTGAGAGGCTGCTGTAGGGAAGCGACAGTGTCTCCACTGAGTGCCATCCTGCTGTCCTCTCTCAAGGTGGCACAGCTGCCACTCCACCAAGACCCTTGCCATGCCCTTATAGCCATCCTGCACAGGGGCCTTCCTAGTGCCATGTGCAGTTCCCCCTCATGGAAAGGCACCAGCCACTGCTAGAGCATCTCACCGGAGCAGCAGGCCGAGAAAGGTATACAGAGATAGAAGGCAAGTGAATGCAACAGGCCGATAGGTTGAGGTTTATGTTCGAAGTAATGCCATTTTAATCAAGACATTTGCTGTTGGAATATTTAATTTTGGGAGACTTTAAATTTCGCTTTGTCGCCAAGGTGACCAGGTTGTTGTTGGTTCAGTGAATGGGGATTGGTGGTTGATGTTTACTGGTGTCGTGGATGACTCAGCTGGAAAGGGCCTACTTTGTTTACCTAACAGATTTCCCCTCAGCTGGTTAGCAGTAGGCACCTAGAAAACTGGAACGCATCTCATGATGGTGATTGATGCTGGGCAGGGTGAGGCTGCCAAGACCCATGTGCTGGAGACTATTGCAGGCTTCCTCCAGAGTGACTCAGGCAATGGTTAGTGTTGTTGCAGTAGACTGGAGGCCTGTTCCCAGTGGTACTATCACTGCTGAGAGGGAGTTGTCATTCAAACGTGACCATGCAGCCAGCAGAGTTTTCTGGTCAGGTTGGTAACGTTCTTTGCTTTGCTACAGGAGCTGGAATGTAGATGGCACAGGGAACTGAATGAAGACCATGACCAGGAAACTGGGGATTGACCGTCATATTTAATTATAGCATACTAGCCAGATCCCCCTCCTTTCCCATTTCAGGGCAACTCAGAGGTGTTAACTGGCTTCGGCAAAGTGATCTGGTCAATGATACCCTACACTGAGGAGAGACTTGAAAATCTCACGAAACCACATCTTTCTCCCAGCTTCTCCTTCTCTCTGCCAGTCGACTCTCTATGGCTGGAATTTTCCTGGTCTCCTGGAGGCACAACTGGGAGCAAAAGAGCTAAAGTTGAAGGTGACTTGTTTCTAACACATTCCAACCTGGAAAGGGTCTTGGTCTGGGAAGGGGTAAGTATTGGTCTTCATCACCCTGGAAACAACAGGTAAGCCAATCAGGGTCCATTGAAGACAAGTCCACAGCAGACTGGCAGATGGCTTGGGATACTTTCTAGCACTGTTTGATTTTGTTAAAGACTGCAGAGAGTAGCTTAACAGCAACTGAAGAACTTACCATTCCCACTTCAAGACTTCTGCACAAAGCAATTGCTCCCAGATGTGGGTGCATCAACATCCACTCGCCTCACAATGCATCATGGTGAAAAATGAGCAGCAATCAGACAGAACAGGGAAAACTACTGGAAAAGAGAGGAGGAGTGGGTGAAGGGCTCTCAGCAGGAGGCCACACACATCTGAAGTGCTCAGGAATGCTGCAATTACAGAGAAGGAACATTGTCAGCAGTAACTGTGAACATAACTAGTGGCAATCAATTTTTTAATTTGTTTTTTTTCAAGGCTATCTCCAGACTACAGCTGGAACATATCATAACTTTCTGTTCAGTAGGGGAGGTCACTGAGGCTTCACATTCAAAGGATGGAGTCCACTTCACCTTGAAACATCTCTGGCATCAGGTTCACTTGCAGGGTGCAATCCCACATGGGTCAGGGGTGCACAGAAGAGCAATCTTCTCAGAGATGGCCATTCTAGAAGCATCCAATTGCGATGCGTAAAGCAGCTAAGAGACGCAGCCTGGCAGCAGCCGCACAGGGAGAGATGCTGCTCCTGAGCTCAGAAGGTGAGGGTGAGCCATGGCAAAGGAGACATACACTGGGGACTGTGCTGACGGAAGACCACAGCTCAGCGTGCCATCAGGGTGGAAGAGAAGACCCCACGAGGGAACAGTCATGGCTCAGGCTCCAACCTTCACACTCCCACAGTTAAATAATGGATCTGGTAAGATGACGGACCACACTCTC
The DNA here is from genome assembly GCF_004010195.1 of Chiloscyllium plagiosum. Classification (NCBI taxonomy): domain Eukaryota; kingdom Metazoa; phylum Chordata; class Chondrichthyes; order Orectolobiformes; family Hemiscylliidae; genus Chiloscyllium; species Chiloscyllium plagiosum. The sequence goes on along the minus strand of NC_057720.1, from coordinate 78,186,981 downwards.
TCTGACCTGTCCTGGGGAAGCCCCGGAATAAGCTGATGCCTTGACACCTTGACAAGCAGGGATACAATGATAGGCCAGCCGCTAGAACCCAAACAACAGCTAACATATAAGTTACTGATCCCTTTACGTAGTGTTGTTGGACAAGTGTCACAAGAGGGTTATTGCTAAAGTTTACTCCTTCCAGATCCCCGTTTTCCAGGAAGGTCTCCCCATGAGCTTTAAATGATACTGGAGTCTTCTTTGCTCTCTCCTGTGATATGAGTCAAGAGTGTGGCGCAGGATAAGCACAGCTGGTCAGGCAGCATCCGAGGAGCAGGAAAATCGATGTTTTAGGCAAAAGCACTTCATATTCCTAATGAAGGGCTTTAGTCCGAAACTTTGATTTTCCTGCTCCTCAGATGCTGCCTGACCAGCTATGCTTCTTCTGCGCCACACTCTTGGCTCTGATCTCCAACATCTGCAGTACTCACTTTTGCTGCTCCTGTGATATGTCTTCTACCCCAAGATAGATAATGATACATTATCGAAGATTCCAAGCTGCCTCCACCCTATCAAGGGACAGAATGAAAAGTCAGATTTAAAGTCCAGGCTTCTGCAGATACTGACCATAAAGAAAAGCAAGTGTTGAAAAACGTCATTCCCAGATCCCGAAATTCTTTCTGAAACTCTCGATGTTCTTCAGCCTCTCACGCATTTCGCTTCAGTTGATCCCAACTATGACTGTCTCTGGTTAGAAAAATATCTAGCTCTGCTCCACCCTGAACATGAGAACAGCGCTGACTCTCAATGCAATCGATCCAAATAAGCTCACTTGGGAATCCAGAGGACAGTCTGTAGAAAATGTCAATTGTCGCAGTTTTAGGCTGGAGGACACACTCAACATTTCCGAGGAGATTGTCTGTTTACACTTTTAAAGACCTGGATCAATTATTGACTCTGACTGAATTAAATCCTTCTTACAAAAACATTAAAAAATTTGAATTCCTGAATGCACAATTCAATGGATGAATGACTTAATCTTCACCTCCATGCTCTTCACAGGAAACAATGAATGTCTTAAAGTGATTTTTCTTCTGGACAACAATTGGGCTCCCATCTCTGTTTATGACACCGATTTCCAATCCAATGCTCCCAATGGGTTGGAAGTCTCACTCAACTCAATGAGGTCGGGTAAAAGACCATATATTCAATCTTTTTCAAAATCCTCAACTGCAGGTCATCGTCGTCCATCCAAAATTAGATGTTGGATTCTTCCCAGACCTAGGCCATGGTTGCACGCTGGTGTTGCAACTCAATAAAAAAGGAACAAATAAAAACTTTGCAGAAAACACAGGACTTTTAAACACTTAAATCGTTTTCTGGCAACCGTTTACTTTTTAGAAAAAGTGATATATTCACCGATGACCACTACTGACATCCTGATGGCCACTGCTGGTATTTGTCACTTCTACCAATCTGGGTAAGTGTTGTCTGAGATCATTCGTCATCAAGAATCCTCCTTTCTCTTGGGCCTATCTCGTGGTTATTGGTAGAGGATATACTACCGTCGAGAATCTGTGGAAAAGGCACTGTTCTTAGAGACAAGGTTTATAAAGCAATAGCAATGAGGACAACTACATTTGTGCAGGTGTATTTAATAGGACTTTAAGGAGCTGGGATAGATCTATCTTATCTCCACCCACAGACTATGTGTGGCATCTGTAGAATGGGTGAAGCCAATGTACTGTAACATGAGCATTAACACTTTCAGAATGAACGCCTTGCACAACACAAACCAACGAAAGTAAACCTCGCTTCCTTCATTCTAAAATTCATTCTTTGGCCTTTCAACCGAAGCAATCCCCCTCGGTAACTGATCTAAAAGATGGTATTCTCTTGTATTCTGTCATTTCCATTTACACCATATTCAAAGGACAATGCGACTTGAACAATGAACCGTGTGTGTGGGCTGAAAGGTCACAAAACATTACAGTAAATGCTTTTCTTTTTTCTTCAGGTGAGTAATGCTGGTAACATACATCTGTCTGAACCTCACATTTCTTAAAAGTAGCGTTATTAGGGATTGCTGCTTGGAAACAGCACAAAAAGACGTGTAGCGCTTGTTGCTCAGCACCAACCCGCACTGTCCCAGTAATGACAATGTGGTAAACGCTGCCGAATTTCCGTTTAGATCTGCAGCCCATGCTCAGTGGTCTGATGTAAGCTGCAGTCCAATGAGTTAATTATGCAAGGGTTGACAAACAGCGGTCACAGATTTCAGATAACCAGTATGAGAACAAGAGGGGTGAGGAGATTCTTTTCCTGACGCAGTTACAGTGTGCTGTTTTGTAGATATATACCTCATTCATGTACAAATAAGCTGAAAGCTTTTGAGAGGCTTGGACATGGGGAAGCCACTAATGACCAAACTGCTCCATGGGCAACACTGTGACGTTCAATCCAAGGCTGCTGACCAGCCACTGAAACTGGCATTGTCTGATAAGGCTATCTGTCCACATGCTTTACAAGTTGCCATCTTCTGACCTGACTGTTCCATAGCCTACTGATGTTGACCCTGGCTGGCAGGCATTGTGAAGTGCTTGCCTTTCCTTTATCAATTGCATTTGCAGTATTCGTTTTACCATTTGATCAAAGAATAAGTACAGTCCAATATTGTTTTCTTTTCACATCTTCCCATACCCCACTGATTCATTTTGGTGCTTTTAGAAGAGAGAAGCAACTTGTGTTTTTCCGTGCAGTCTTAGATGTGCGCACATTTTAAAATTAGGAACTGCTGGCCAGATCCCATTTTGTTAGCCCCTGACTAAAGTCAAAGCCACAAAAGGTACTGATAAGTAATAACTGAGCTGCCAGTGAATCAATGGGTGAATCAGCTCCTTGCATTAGCCTGAAAGCCTAAATTGCATTAGAACAGTAAAATCTCCCTTTCTACCACCTAAAGTCACAATATCAGTAAGAGGAAGTGTAGGCTTTCTCGCTGTTGAGCTGTGAGGTATCAGAGGTATTTGATGTCAGGGAAATGGATAGAGAACTTTGTCTCCACAAAGATCTGCTGGTCTTCTCCAAATGTTGTGTCAATGCTCATGGTGTTGTGAGCAATGCCAGGGGAGTGACCTATCTGGCTATGTCAGTACTGGGAAGACAGCTAAAGATATTTTAAGTTGTGACTGCTGGAGTAATGGAATGAGAGACAATTGTACGCTTTAGTTATATTTGTTTCAGAATAAAAATAAATCTTGTAATCAAATTTTCTTTACACAATAAATCAATAATCAATCAGTTGGGGTAGCATAGTGGCTTACGGCACCAGGGACCTGATTCCACCCTCGGGCGACTGTCTGTGTAGAGTTTGCACATTCTCCCCGTGTCTGCGTGGGTTTCCTCCAGGTGCTCCAGTTTCCTCCCACAGCCCAAAGATATGCAGGTTAGGTGGATTGGCCATGCTATATTTTCCACGGTGTGCAAGGATTAGCCATGGGAATTGCAGGGTTATGGGGAAGGGGTGGGTCTGGGTGAGATGCTCTTCAGAGGGTCAGTGTGGATTCAATGGTGCAGAATGGTCTGCTTCCACACTGTAGGGATTCTATTAATAATTTTGTTTATGAAATGACACTTACTCAAAGTTGCAAAACAGATTAAAATTATGAATATAAGCATTAATCTTTTTAATGAATCAAATACTCATGCATACATACAGAAACATAGACCAGTTTAAGAAAATATCCTGAAGAAACCAATTTAAAAAAAATACTTTGGCCAAATAACTGTTAATTCTTAAAGAAAAAAGACAATGTATAAATTATTCCAGATGGTTTTCAGCCTGATATACATTGATGGGCATCACCAGACACATGCAGTTGTCACAAGGATACTTTCAGAAGTTGTTCGTTCAGAAGGACTGAAGAGAAAGTCTCCCAAAGCCTTTTGAGAGAACTAATTGCTGTATCAGATTGTCAGCTATCACACGGCACTTTTGAAAGAACTTTCTCAAAAAGGTGAGAAAGGGGGAGAAGTGACTTCTCTCTCAACAAGTTATGCCCGAAATATCTTTTCCAAACAACATTGACAAATGACAAAATCCCAGATAGCTACGACGCAGATATATGACTTTTCTATAAGCAAATCCAAACAGCTACATAGTCTACAAAGCTCCAATTGTTCATTTACCTCAATTATTCCTTTCTGTATTTTTTTGAAGTCCAGAGTGACTTTGTGATATCCTTTTCTTTAAAAAGTCAATGCATCTCTTAGTCTTTAAAAACGAGTCAATTTTCACCATCTTTTGCACACAATTGCTCAAAACAAAAATAATGGAAGCACCTTCATAATAAACAATCAAATCATTAACTTAGATCATTAACTTAGATAAGGATATTGATGAGAAGTCTTAAGATAAAAGCAGTATTTACTCATTTCATTTCCACATAAACCAGGGACAGCACAACAATTGTGACTACACTTTCAAAATACCTCATTGGCTTTGAATGTCCCACAGTTGTGAAAAACAATATAAGTGCAAATGGGAAAATGCAAACCTTTGTAGGGTAACACACACTTGAGTTTTGCAAATAATCCATTGCAAGGAATTGGTCGAGAATTGTGGTCTCAAATTTACAAGTTACCTCAGTTTTTCAATTCCCAGACAATCCAGACTGAGATCAGGAGAAACAAAAGAACAAAGAATGGGAATTTCGCATAACCTCTGATCAAGTGAAACATTTTACAGTAATGACATCCATTTAAATGCAATCAGAGTTGCAATATGGGGAGCATAGCAGCCAAGTTACACACAGCAAGGTCCTGCAACGAGAAATTAAGTCGATTTAAGAAGTGGTTTCCAAGCTACTGAACCAGCATATCTTTGAACTGTGGGAGGAAATCCACACAGACGCAGGGAGAATATGCAAACTCCATACAGACAGTCACCTGAGGTTTGCATTGAACTTGGGTCTCTGGAGCTGTGGGACAGTAGTGCTATCCACTGAGCCACCACGCCATTCCACCTTTTAATTCCATCTCAGAGGACAGTGTGGGCTTCAGTTTAACTGTCTATTGCAAAAGATTGCATTAGGGTAGAATTTCCCCAACATTGTGCTGGAGTGTCAGCCGAGGTGATGTGCTAACATTTCAGGTGTGAAACTTGTTCCTGCCATTCAGAGAAGGGAATGCGACGACTGAACCAAGTCTGACAGGAAAGAAAATGCTTAGAAGTCTGTTGCCACTGAGAGGGTACTAGCTTGCAAGCCAGATGAATCAATGTTACAAAAGGACTTTGATGCTCAACACTGATCCTATACCTTTTCAATAAACTCCACTACTTTAATAACATAGGAAAGAATAAATTTCGCAGAGCAAACAGACAATTTTGTCCTCAAAGTGTTAGTAATTTGAGAATTTCAGAATCCCATCCATGATACTAGGCTGTGAGATAGCAGTAACCCATTTCCAGCCAGTAAAGATCAGATAACTACTTACCTATCCACAGTATCATACCCAGATAGAGTAGTTCTTAAGGCTAAAGGGTTCACAGGATATAGGGAGAAAGTGGGAACAGGGTGTTGAGTTAGCTGTTCGGGTATGGTCATATTGAATGGCAGAACAGGCTCGAAGGGCCAAATGGCCTACTCCTGTCCCTATTTTCCATGAACATAGAACTGGACAGCACAGGAACAGGCCCTTCAGCCCATGATGTAGTGCTGAACGTGACGCCACTAATCCTTCCTGCCTGCCCTTAGTCCATATTCTTCTATTCCTTGTACACTCATGTGCTTATCTAAAAGTCCCTTAAATGCTCCTATCGTATCTGCCTCCACCACCACCCTTGGCAGCATGTTCCTATGTTCCTATGTTGTCTAATATCTTCATAATTTCAGATACAAGTAGTTAGGCAGCCAGTGTTAATTATATAATTATAATTCCTTGGGCATTCTTGGGATTAATTCACTGGTTATTGTTGTTCTGAAGCTGTCTTCTGTTGCATTAACTCCTAATGAGAGGGTTAAAGGAAATGGCTAATGACCAGACTTGGGATCTTGTGCATTTGCTAATAAGGAGTTCAGAGACATGCATAAAAAAACACAAACTCCATGATCATGAATATCAATCTGAAAATCATTTCAGTAAAGAATGCTGTGAAAGGAATGACAAAATGCGAAGTAAAACTTTCGAGGGTCAACCAGACATTAGTTAGAAAGTGCCCTGGCCTTGATGCTTCCTGCAAACATTCACTCGAGATGGTTGCAGGATGTAGCCTTGAGTGTGAATGAGATGTCAAATTGTCACCATTCTATTTGATAGTCTTCCAACTGTTAAATTTGCTACAACAAATACTTTCCTTTTCTATATATTCCAATGTATTACATACAAGGAAATGAGCTTTCATCTACTGTGAGATCTTGAAGAATATTTACAAAATACTAAGGAGTGTATAAGATTAGTCATAGAGTCATAGAGTCATACAGATGCACAGCACAGAAACAGATCATCAGTCCATCTCAGTCATGCTGACCAGACATCCCAACCCAATCTAGTCCCACCTGCCAGCACCCGGCCCATATCCCTCCAAACCCTTCCTATTCACAAACCCATCCAGATGCCTTTTAAATGTTGCTATTGTACCAGCCTCCACCACATCCTCTGGCAGCCCATTCCACACACGCACCACCCTCTACGTGAAAAAGTTGCCCCTGAGGTCTCTTTTATATCTTTCCCCTCTCACCCTAAACCTATGCCCTCTAGTTATGGACTCCCCCACCACATTGACAAGACCTTGTCTATTTATCCTATCCATTCCCGTCATGATTTTATAAACCTATATAAGGTCACCCTTCAGCTTTCGACGCTCCAGGGAAAACAGTCCCAGCCTATTTAGCCTCTCCCTATAGCTCAAATCCTCCAACCCTTGATTCACTTCAGTAGATTTGCATTATTATGAAAGAGACTGTTCGGAGGATTAGAAGGACCTGATAAAATAACAAGTCATAATGGTGAGACAGTACTTTTCATGAATAGTAGTCAAACTATAAAGGTTTATTCCTTATGATTAATCATAATTACACAATCTTTGACTAAACAGCTGAAAAATAAATGAGACACCTCCTACCTTAAATGCTAAAGAGCTTGTGTTGTGCTGTGGTAGTTCTCACTGCCTTTGATCTGGGAGATTTGGATAAAATCCCACCTTCTCCAGAACATCTCTGAACGGGTTCATTAGAAAATTTAAAAATACCAAAGAACTGTGGATGCTGGAAATCAGAAATAAGAACAGGAATTGCTGGAAGAGCTCAGCAGGTCGGGCAGCATCTGTGGAAAGAAATCAGAGTTAACATTTCACGTCCAGTGACTCTTCTTCAGACTCTGGGGCTGACATATATTTCAGAGGAATCCTGTGAATGGAAGTAAGTGGCAATTATGGTGTGTCAAATTGTCTGGATAATGGCCATGAAAGTAAGATCCATGGACTGACAGAATGGCATGGACTCATGGAATTATATAGCATAAAAATGACCTTTTGACCTATCCAGTCTGCGCTAACCTATCTGCATTAATCCCATTTAACAGCAATGGCCCATAGTTTTGAATATAATGACAGTTCAACTGCTTATCCACGTTCTTTTTCAAGGTTGTGAGATTTCCTGCTTCATCTTCCCTCCCTGGCAGTGCATTCCAGATTCCCAACACCCTCTGGGTTAAAACAACTTTTCCCACATCCCCCCTAAACCTCCTGTCCTTACCTTATAATTATACCCCGTTGTCATTAATCCCTCAACTAAGGTGTACAGCTATTTTCTATCTATCTTGTACATGCCTATGGTATTTTACACCTCAATCACGTCCCTCCTCAACCTTCTCTGCTCGAAAGAAAACAATCCAAGCCTGTCCAGACTCTCGACATAGTTAAAATGCTCCATCCAAGGCAACATCCTGGTTGCACCCACTCCTGTGCAATCGCATCCTTCCTAAATTGTGATGACCAAAACTACATGCAGTACTCTAGCTGAGGCTTAACCAATGTTTTGTACAACATTAACCTCTCTGCTCTTATAATCTGTATCATGACTGACAAAGGCAAGTGTCCAAATCCTTTCTTAAGTACCCTATGAACCTGTCCTGTTGCCTTCATGGATCTGTGGACAAGCACCTCAAGATGCCTTTGAGCATCCTAGTGTCCCCCCATTCATTAACTACTTTTTATTTAGATTCCCTACAGTATGGAAACAGGCCCTTCAGCTCAGCAAGTCCACACCAACCCTCTGAAGAGTAGGCCACCCAGACCCATTCCCTTACCCTATGTTCACCCTTGATTAATGCACTTAACACTATGGGGCAATTTGGCATGGCCAATTCACCTGATCTGCACATTTTTGGATTGTGGGAGGAAACCAGAGCGCCTGGAGGAAGCCCACACAGACACAGGGAGAATGTGCAAAGTTCACACAGACAGTTGCCCGAGCTGGAATCGAATCCGGGTCCCTGGCACTGTGAGGCAGCAGTGCTAACCATTGAGCCACTGTGCCATTTTGTTACTTTTTCCAAAGTGCATCACCTTGCACTTATCAGGGTTAAATTCCATCTGCCACTGATCTGTCTATCTGACCAACTCATCAATCTTTTCCAGTAATCCAATGCTTCCTTCCTCACTATTAGCCACCTGGCCAATCGTTGTGTCATCTGCAAACTTACTTTTTGTCCCTTCCACATTCTCATCTATAATATTGATATAAACCAGGAACAATAGGGATGCAGCACTGGCCTCTGGATGCCACTAGACATTGGTCTTCAGTTATACAAAATGTCTTTTCCCACCAGCCTCTGTCTCCTATCACTCAGCCAATTTTAGACCTATCTTACCAAGTTCCCCTCCATCCCATGTGCTTTTACCTTCTTTGTCAGTCTGCCATGTGGGACCTTGTCAAATGCTTTGCTGAAATCCGTACAGGCTACATCACAGGATTCCTGATAAAGGGCTTATGCCCAAAACATCGACTCTCCTGCTCCTCGGATGCTGCCTGACCTGCTGTGCTTTTCCAGCACCACACTCTCGACTCTGATCTCCAGCATCTGCAGTCCTCACTTTCTCCCAGGCTACATCAACTGCACTACCCTCATCAACATACCCCATCACCTCCTCGAAAAACTCAAATTTGTTCGGCGTGACCTCCCGTGATCGATTAAAATGTGGAGAGCATATGGGAATGAATTTTGTGTCAGAAAACAATCATGAACTAAATAAAGTGTCTCGGATGTTGCAAGAAGGAGATTGTGAAATCGCAGTCTGGACAGTCACTAAAGAGGAAATAGCATTTGTGGCTTGAATTGATTGGAAAATAAATCTTGGAACAGAATTAATTGCAGATGTCCTCATGATCTTGAAGTCTTGGTTACTTCCGATATACTTAGAGTCATAGAGTCTTACAGCTATACAGCATGAAAACAGACCCTTTCATCCAATTTGTCCATGCCGACTAGATGTCCTAAATAAATCCAGTTCTATTTGCCAGCATTTGGCCCATATCCCTCTAAACCCTTCCTATTCATATACCCATCCAGATGCTTTTTAAATGTTGAAATTGTACAAGGCTCATGAGAAAAGAAAGAGGTGAGGCAAAGCAAAGTGAATGAAACAGTGACAGGGAGCTTGAAGATTGTACTGTGGCACCATATTATTCTAAGGTACCCGATAAAACAAGCATGGTTATGAGTTCTGAAGAAGGATCACTTGATCTGAAATGTTAACTCTGATATCTCTCCATAGGTGCTGCCAGACCTGCTGAGCTTTTCCAGCGACTTCTGTTTTTGTTTGGCCGTGAGAGTTGATTTTTCTAAAACTCGTCTCAATGCATTCAGTTCCTGAAGCTAAAGCTAGGCTGGTGGCTAAATGTTTTAAAGAGTAACCGAGCGATCCAGACTTCAGATTTGGCTGTCCATATCTCGAAAAGTTATTGTGAAATGTTCTTTTGGTCACATGATTATGGGAGTGTAGATAATTGTCTAAAAGCTGCATTTCTGCAGGAGGATAGCTTTCAGAGAGAATTGGAATTGTTGGAAGAGGCAACGATGATTCTCGGAAGAGGTACTTTCTTGTGAGATCTGCCCTGAATTAAGCCAGTTATGTTCAATGAAAGACCAACCTTGCAAGAGTTTATTAAAAACAAATTCAGATACCTTCATGATCAATCTAATGATTCCTTATGTAGTGTTCCTCTTACAAAATTTGCAGATATACTATTAATAAGATTACAGTTAGAATTTAGATTGGGAATTGAGGTCATGATGTGGTTAAATTTATTGGTTTAGATAATAAGTATGCTAGATCTGGAATAATTTAAATCAACAATCCTACTGAGAGTATTATTCCCATTCTAGTTCTGCAAGGAGATATTATATTTAAAGAAGAAACAGAATTATTATGAAGATTGATTTGCTCAGTTGAACTGGTTGTGCCCTTAGAGTAAGCCAGATGCTAGTTTTGATTTGTTAGAGTTAAATACCAAGGTGATGCATCCAAAGTCAAATATCTTACAGCTAATACACAACATGCACTTGTGACTAAAAGAACACAAAACTGATCAATTTGAATAATATTTTCATATCTTAATCTTCCTGAGAAGTATTCCTGTGCAACCAATTTCATAATAACCTATAGGTGATAATGGGAGATAATCCACAAAAGCCAAGAAATAAAAAGTACTTCAGCTGCTGGAACACTGGCTTTTGTCTAAGCAGTGGATATGGGACCATATATTTTGGTGAGATTCTGCGCAATGTAACATTTGTGGTTCACTATCCATAATTAATTGTTCCTGTGTGATAATGTATCTTCAATCAAAAATCTGAGTGAGAAAAGGTTGCAGATTGATCTTACTTGTATGAAAACAATTCACATGGAAGGATGTTTCTAAAATGAAATAGGTGTATGCTTGTCATCAGCTTACAATTGTCTCACATTGAGATGCTTTGCACAGAATTGGGAAGTGTTAGATTTTAAAATGTTTTGAAATTTCGTTTGTCTATATAAACTTTGATTTCTATTTTGAGAGAGGAGAGTATCTGTTTAATTATGTATTCATTTCTTCAGCTGGTGGGCATTACAAAAATGTTGGGATACACTTGTGCCCTATAAATTGAGCTGGACTACAACTGTGGAGGTGTTAGTTTGTAAATCTACTGTGGGCTGAGTTTTCCCAGAAATCGGCAAAGTGTCAATTGCGGAGGGTTTCGCACTGTAAGTTCCAGTGAGTTATCTCACAGGACCTTAAACTGTCAGCTCTTTAAGCACATATCAGATCACTTCAGAGCTCCTCCTATGTTAAACAGCAGAGGAAGTGCTCTGCACCACCATGTTTCTGGCTTTCTGCTGCCAGTGTAATGTGTAATGCCCAGTTGTGTACCAGGTCAAACAGTGCCAGCCAACCTTTACAGAAGCCACAGGGAGAGGGAAATGAAAGCATAAGGTTTCCAAGGGCAGACAATTCACTTCATTTTGAATACAAGATCACATTCATAAATATATTAGCACTCAAATCATCCCACGTCTAATGGACTGTCATTGTTACTAGTCAAGACTAGAGTGGTGCTGTCATTGTTACTAGACCTACAAGAACGAAGCTACAGAGGGTACCCATCCTTAGTGTCGCTATTCTTTCCCTCATGCCCTTCAGAGAATAACATTGTGTCATTGTTCAATGTGGAAGCATCCCATGATGCAAAGCCTTCAAACAGTTTTCGATGCTAAATTTTATAAAACAACAGGAAAAGTGAAGAAAGAAAAAAAGAAAGAAAAAATAAATGTTGTATTTGCTTCTGCTCCTGCCAGCTTCTTGCTTTTTGAGCAGCAACACATTTACAGTTATTGAATGTTGGGCTGACCCAACTCATATCTATTGGAACTGGGTGTCAGTTCAGACCTGTCAGGCTTGTCACACCTAATGCGGCACCATTCTATCCTTACCGAAAGGGATGTTCCTCCCACCCAATGTCCTCATTTTCCTCCTCAGAAGACTGCTGCCACTCTCGCAGCTCCTCAGCAACCACCACATCCCCTCTTTGCTTGCTCCAACTGTGCTGGGTGCAGCTTGCGAGGATTATGTGGCATACTCTGTCTGTAGCATGCTGCGAGTACCAACTACCAATCCCTCCTCAACACCGCGCATCGGCCAGTAGAGAAATCCAAGCATCAGAAGCCCATCTTCAGAGGACCTATTATCTGCTCCATGATGACCCAATAGAGAATGGGTTGCATTGTCTACACATTGTCCTCAGTCAGAGGGTTGTGTGACCCAGTCACCAGCCATTCTTATAGAGGGTTGCCCTTGTCACCCAGTAACCATCCCTGCATGGCTTCTGGCCCTTGAAATGAACTAGGAAAGTAAGAGTTCTCAAGGGAACAGGCAACATAGCAACTTCCAGGCTACTGACGCAGATCACTAGGATGTCGTACCAACAATCATAGATGACTTGTGCATCGACTGAATGAAACTCTTTCCTGTTGATGAAGTCAGCCACAATACAGTATGGCACTCTCAATGCAACATGTGAACAGGGTACAGTGCCCAGCACTCAGGGGAAACAAGCTATATTGGTAAAGCCTACTGCCTGGACTGTAGCACTGACTTCGGCACAGGGAAAGGAGGTGAAACATTGCAACCCTGCACTAATTGCATCGGTAACAACATCAGTACATTTGAAGATTGAGAGATCCCGCACAGGTCCCCAATGGAAGCAGCCAGTTGCATAGACATTTAGTGTCGTGGTCACCATGACAATCCACTGTGATAGGATGGCCATACATCACTGCAGGTCACAAATCACCCTCCAACATTTGACATAATTTTGTGATGGTGACATTGTGGATTACTTGTTACTTTGGTTAGACCCTCGGCATGTGACTCTTATACCTATCATGTTATCCCAGCCATTTGGTTTGTCTCCAACACCACCTTACTTTTAACTTTTTGTAATTATCTCTCTGCCTCAATTTAGTGGATTATAGGTCATCTGTTTCACTTGCTATTCAGCTGTTGACACTTTACTTACACCATCTGACACTTTTGATCAGCTGCAGAGACTTCATATTCAACATGACTTATTCTTCCCATGGGACTCACACCAACATAGGATGTTTCCACATTGAACCTTTTGATCTCTCTGCTAGAAATTCTGCGCCTATGTGCCTCTCTGCACTTTTACTGATGAAGGGGCAACAGTCATGACATTCCAAGGCATCTTTATGTAGTGGTGGCACCATATCTCTCTCATTGGGAGGAAATAGCATCTTGGACAATCACTTCTGTGTCTCCTGTACCTTTTCCACATCTTGCGGGAAATTTCAATTATGACTCTGTTCATGTGGAGATTGTTCAGTGGATGCTGGAGGTTGCTGCTGACTCTGGAATTGCTGGAAAGTTTATTCCTTAAAATGTCTTTGAATCCTAGATGCACATGGACACAGCAACAATGACCCCTGATGTGACATTCAAAGGAAGATGCCTGTCTTCACTGACATCATCAGCATCTCTCAAAGGTACAACATAGAACATTACACAGCGAATGTCATCTTAATACACTGGAAACATATATTTGTGCTAAAATGTAACTTTTCGGTACAAAAGCAATACTGCATTCTCAAAGGATAAAAGCCAACTTTCCATTGAAACGAATTATTTGTCGCAATATTAATCTCTTGCAGCTCAATTATAAACTTGTCAGTTCGACCCTACCATAATAAGATGTGCAGATTGATCCTTCACTCTGTCTTTGTTTTCCTGGTATTTTCACTTCCGTGAAGAGGTTCTGACTGATATTATTCATATTGTATTCCAGTTCACTCATTCGATTCAAATCAGACCTTTCAGTTTCATTTTAAAATTTTGTAATGATGCTTCAGCAATTTTGTTCACACAGATTGTTTCATTTTCAATTTTCGCTTAACATGTCAGCTTGTTATAACTGTTTCGTTTTCTGTTTTGGAATCAAAATCACTTTTCTTCTCATCATGCTGCCTGTTATTTTCCACTTTGGAAATGTCACGGAGCAAAGTAATCTTCTCCAGTAATGCATCCTTTCTGATGGGAGTATGTGAATAAATCAGTCAAAATTCCCAGGTTATTTCAATCTTAAGACAGGAATCTTTATAGCCCAAAGTCAAAGAAAAAGGTGCCTTTAATATAAAAAGAAGTTCCAAGGCAATTTAACAGCACAATAAAACATATTTCCAATTTCTTTGTTCATTTTAGGATTGTGTGGAATCATTTTCGCAACAGGCAATTCAAATTACCTTTATCTATTCTCTTCTTCCTCATGTTCTACCTACCATTCGCTTGAAACATTTAAAATATTCACCTCAACCATTCCCCAGATTCCACATTCTTCCCACTGTCTGGCTAAAGATGATTCTTCTGAATTCCCCTTTAGATTTTCGACATCCTTATGATTTTCATGGTTTCCAGCTTTGCTCTTTCGAGACAAGAGATTCGACAAACATTGTCTGTGTCTCTTCTTTTGAAAATTTCCATAAATTTAATGGCATCTATTAGGTTAATCTTTAGCCTCTACTCTGAAAGAAAGAAATAAACCCAGCCTGTCCATCCTTCTATTGTAGCTATAATTCCACTGGTCAGATGTCATTCTTATAAATCCATTTTTCACCCAGTCCTGCATCCATCTAATATTATAACCAGAACTGAACACAATGCTTGATTGGCACCCAATCCATCAATTAAAACATTCACTCTTTCCATAAGGCAGCACAGTGGCTTAGTCGTTAGCACTGCTGCCTCACAGCGCCTGGGACCTGGGTTCAATTTCTCTCTTGGGTGACTGTGTGGAGTTTGCACATTCTCCCTGTGTCTATTTGGCTTTCCTTCCATAGTCCAAAGATGTGTAGGTTAGTGGATTGGCCAAGCCAAATTGCCCTGTAGTGACCAGGGATGTGCAGGTTAGGTGGGTTAGCCATGGGTAATATATGGTGTGAGGGATAGGGTGGGGGACTGGATCTGGATGGGATGTTCTTTGGGGCGTTGGTGTGGACTCACTGGGCCAAATGGCTTCTTTCCGCACCGTCATTCCATGATTCCACCATCAATGCACAGTTGCAACAATGTATGCCATCTACTGCAATTCATCAAGGCTCCTTCGAGGGCACCTTCCAAATCTTCAACCTCTAACACCAGGATAACAAGGACAGCAGATTCATGGGAACTTTGTGCACCATCCTGACTTAGAACTACATCATTGTTCCTTCATTATCATTGGTCAAAATCTAGGATGCCCTCTCTAAAAGCATTGTGGGTGTACCTCCATCAAATGGACTACAATGAGTTATGAAGGCAACTCACTACGACCTCTCATGAGCAACTACGATGAGGGATGTTAGCCTTGCTGGTGGTTAACCTAGGTCACAGTTGGGGTACTGTGTGTAGTTCTGTTCACCACACCAAAGGGAAGGATGTCACGGCAAAGGAGCAGGTGCAGAGGAGACTTACCAGGATGTTGCCTGGGATGGAACATTTTAGTTATGAAGAAAAGTGAGATAAACTCAAGCTGTTTTCCTTTGAGCATTGAAAGCTGAGAGAAGACCTGATGACATACAAGGTTCTGAAGGGCATTGGCGGGATGGATAGAAAATAGCAGCTGTTCCCCTAGTTGACGGATCAACAATAAGGGAGCATAATTTTAAGCTGAAAGGCAGGGGATATAAAGTGGATTTGAGGAAAGAAGAAATTTTGCGCAGAGAGTGGTGGCTGGCTGGACTGTCTTTAAAAGGTGCTTGGATGAGCACTTGAAATGTCATTGGCAATGGGGTAACAAATCATATAAGTCAGCACTTGGCTAATAAAGCTAGTTTGGGGGAAAGAGGGATTCTTCTTCATTGGACAATAGCATCTGAACTGGGATGGGAAGGCAAAACAAATAAAACTTACAAAACATAATAAACAAAGTGATGGCAAAGGCTTGAAACTTATGAAGGTAAGAGGAATCTATAAGAAAAGAGAGGTAAAGTAGGGAAAAAAGGAAAGTGAAGATTACAAGTTGCCAGGGAACGACTAGAATTATACAACAGAAGTCTAAAGATATTTGAAAGTAATGAATTTAGAGGGCTACAGAGATAGGGCTCTTTCAGGAGCCAGTACACAAAATGGGTCAAATGGCCTACTTCCATACTGTAAAATTCTAAAAAGACCAATTCTTCTAAAAGACCAATGCATACAGTATCTGTAACAAAGCCGTGGTTGATTGGTGGAGCCGACTGAATTGGCTGAATGGTCCAACTTCTGCTCCTATATTTTATGGTCTCATGGTCTTAAAGCAGAGGAACTGGATGAGATAATGTGAACCAGACATAATCAGGATCACTGAGACATAGCTACAGAAATATCAGGCCTTGACAGTAAACATTGCAGAGAATAACATCTTGAGAAACGATAGAGAGGGACAAAAAGAGGTGATCGACTAGTTGAACTAATTTAAGTTAACAATATATGAAAATAGTGATGCAACCATCAATAAGTTAGAAATGAAATCCAAGTGAGTAGGGATAAGCTGAGACAGGATCAGACACAGGAATAGGGTTTTCTACAGACCATCTAACCTTGGAAGGGAGATGGAGAAAGAAACACACAAACACACTCGAGAAATGAATTTTTAAAAAAATTATTCAATTACATAGTACGAAAGAGGCCAATTAGTCCATTAAGTCTGCAATGACAAAATTACTGTAAATCTATACCAGTCCCACACTCCCGCACTTGGCCAATTGTCTTGAATTAATCTCTTCCTTCCTGTTTTCTTCATATTTAACCTTGTCCCTTTCTTATGGATTCCTTTCCCCACCCCTCATCCCCACAAGGTTTCAAGTCTTAATTATCTTTTTTTTTGGTGAGTTATTGGTTTTGCCCTGGTTCAAGTGAGCTTATCCTAACAGTATAGCTCGGTCCCATCTCAGTTCAAATGCTATTGCCCCATGAACAAGAATTGCTTTTTCCCAACTTAGTTTTTTTAGCCAGTACAAAGATGCACAGGTTAGGTGGATTGGCTATGCTAAATTGCCCATAGTCTCCAGAGATGTGTAAAATAGATGGATTAGCCAGTGGATGCACTGGTTACAAAGGCCCAACACCGTCTCTTCTTCCTCAGGCAGCTGAGGAAATATGGCATAATGGCAAATACCCTTGCCAACTTTTATAGGTGCGCCATCAAGAGCATTCCATGTGGATGTATCACTACCTGGTATGGCAACTGTACCATTCAAGATCGGAAATGGTTATAGAGAGTGGTGAACTCGGCCCGGACAATCACAAATTCCAACCTCCCATCTATAGAATCCATCTACCAAGCCCGCTGTCAAGGAAAGGCCGTCAGCATTCTCAAAGATCCATCCCACCCTGGCAATGTTTTTCTACTATCGGGGAGAAGGTGCAGAAGCCTGAACACACGCACCAGACGGTTTCGCAACAGTTTCTACCCTTTTGTTGTTAGAATACTGAATGGACTCACAAACTCTTAACATTCACCTGTACCTGTGTCTTTGTTTTTGCCGCTGTTGATCTATTATTTACTATCTATGCTACTTAACTCTGTGATCTGCCTGTATTGCTCGCAAGACAAAGCTTTTCACTGTGCCTCGGTACATGTGACAATAAATTCAATTCAATTCAATTCAATTAGCCATGTGAGATGCAGGGCTATAGGATAGTGGTTGGGGGGAGGGAGGAAGGATTTGGTGTGGACTCAACAGGCTGAATGGCCTGCTTCCGCATTGTAGGGATTCTACGATTCTAAATGTTAATTGTTTTCTCAATGTCAATTTTGCATGTGACTTGAACAATACTCCAGAAATTATTACCTTTGCAAATCCTGTGCTCTAATTTACTTGGTAAGTCCTGATGCTTTCTTTGAGGGGTCTCTTCCCCATTCCCACCTGTGTTCCAAAATAGGGCATAAAACTTTTTTCCATCTCTCCCTTTCCAAAATCCTCTTCAACTACATTCAGAGTTGACACTGGGTCAGCAACAAACCTGAAAAACTCCTCTTCATGGCTGCAAAGTGTGCTATCACTCTGCATAATAGAACCCTTTATCACTGCTACTTTTTTGCTCATCCCCTCTCTACCATCTTCTTAGTCATAAAGTCACAAGATATAGGCTCAGAATTAGGTTATTTGGCCCATCAAGTCAACTCCTCCTTTCAATTATGGCTGATCTGTTTCTTAACCTCATTCTCCTGCCTTCTCCCTGTAACCTTTCATCCCCTTACCAATCAAGAATCTACCGACCTCTGCCTTAAATATACTCAATGACGTGGACTTCACAGGCTTCTGTGGCAATGAGTTCCACAGATTAACCACCCTCTGGCTGAAGAGATTCCTCCCCATCACTGTTCTAAAGGGTCATCTGAGGCTGTGCCTTCGGGCCCTAGTCTCTCCGACAAGTGACAAACATTTTCTCCACATCCCATCTACACAGGTCTCGCAGTATTCTGTAAGTTTTGACAAGACTCAACCCCCCCATCCTTCTAAATTCAATCAAGTAAAGACCCAAAAGCCTCAAGCACTCCTCATAAATCTAGCCCTTTGTTCCTGGGTTCTTGTGAATGCCCTCTCCAAGGCCTGCTCATCATTCCTTAGAAACAGGGCACAAAATTGCTCATAATATTCCAAGCCCGGTCTGAAATTACCCTTTATTCTGCACTCTTGCTGCCCTCTCTGCAGCCCTTCTCCTTGTTGTCACGGGTAGTGAGTACAATATATCAGTTGAATAACCCCGAAGTCTGAATGTTCACGTCTTCATCACTTCCCCTGCCCAACAGTCACACAACACCCAAAATCACTGAACCGACATCTTCTTCTGGGATGCGACTGCTTTCTGAAAAAAACGCCAAGAAATTTTACCCCCCGCCCGAACCCCCCAGCCAGCCCTTAACACCCACATAAACTCCGTGAGGGCTCAGTCTGGCTGGTATTGATATTTACTGAAAGTGTGACCATCCAACTGGTCACAAGCTCACACATTTCACACTCCTAATTCAAACAGGACTCACACTAAATATGCATTTTTAAAAATAGTTCATGATTTAGGAGTTCTGTTTGCAAGCTGGGTCACCGTGGCAATGGAATGGCAGAGTTCCCTGCCGAACACCCATCACAGAGAAAACAGCAATATTTTGAGATGAAGACCCACTACGATCTTCCCAGGACTATTAGAAATGTCTTGAAATGCTGGCTGGTAACTCCCACATCCAATCGGCGATTAAAGAAAATGTTTCCCTTCCGCGCATAAGGGGGCATTACTAATTTGCATTTATACTGATTGAGAAAATGATGCTGGTGCTGGGGGAAGTGGGGGTGGATGGGAAATGGAGAGGTGTGGGTCAAAAAAGATAAAGGAAACTGCAGGGTTTATGTTGAGGTACACATAAGTGAAAATGTCTTCCTTGAAAATTGACTCTCCACCATTCTGACTCTGTAAGTGCACTGAAAGTGGTGAGAATGTTTATCCAGTATAAATCAGGACACTATTCTGCCCCTGCAGTATGATTAAGACATCATCTAATAACAATATAAAACCTAAATTAAATAAATAACCGAGCCTGTACATTTATAAGGCGCTGTCTTTCTTAACAACAGAAACAGGTAGTTCCATATAAACCAGTAACAGATAGCAAAGTCAAAGGGCTGATTTTGCCTCTGACATTCCCAGGAAAGAATAGCAATCATAAGGAATAGAGGATCACAATGCACCTGAAGCCAAAATCCAGAAAGTTACCTTACAATTAATATATAGCAATATGATGAAGGAATATGTGCTTAAACAAAGATAAATGATTAAAAAGAAAGACCTGCATTTGTATAGCGCTGTTCATGACCACCAGGCACCTCAAAGCACTTTACTTCTAATGAAGTCACATGTTCAGTTGAAAGAACATCCAAACCCTGTGAAGCTGAATAGTTCTCGACTTCCTCAGCTAGAGGTGCAGGTTGTGGGTGATGCTGCATCTGGCCAATAGCTGATTCCTGGCCTGCTTACATCTGCACTTGGCTGGATACTCAGCAGTCTCCAACAGTCAGACATTTGAGTGCGTTTGTGGAATGTGGTAAGAGCTTCTGCACTGCAAGTCACTAAATAATGGTCAGGTGGGCTTGCAAAGACTGAAGGAGATTTTCTGCACAATTGCAAATTTAATGCTGAACTAGATTTACACTTCATACAGTGCTAAACTAAAGTGGTGCGTGGAAATATGTCTCTGAGGAAGTCTCACTTTGCTTTGCTTAAGAATCTGGCAAGACCTTGTTTAGCATTGCTTCAAAGCCAAAACCATTCCGTATTGTTCTAATATTGCGGTTTGTTTTACTTAACGTTGTTGTTTATTGACAAAATGATTTCATCTTCAAACTGAAGGCATTAGCCATTCAGTATCAGTAGTTCTAAGACAATACAAATTAAATACACATCTTAAAAGACAAGATTGAGTTTTTTGAAGAAGTAACAAAGAGGATTGATGAGGGCAGAACGGTGGACGTGATCTGTATGGACTTCAGTAAGGCGTTTGACAAAGTTCCCCATGGGAGACTGGTTAGCAAGGTTAGATCTCATGGAAGACAGGGAGAACTAGCCATTTGGCTCAAAGTTAGAAGACAGAAAGTGGTGGTGGAGGGTTGTTTTTCAGACTGGAGGCCTGTGACCAGTGGAGTGCCACAAGGATCAGTGCTTTTTGTCATTTATATAAACAATTTGGATATGAGCATAAGAGATATAGTTAATAAGTTTGCAGATGACACCAAAATTGGAGGTGTAGTGGACAGCGAAGAAGGATACCTCAGATTACAACGGGATCTTGATGAGATGGGCCAATGTGCTAAGAAGTGACAGATGTAGTTTAATTTATGTGAGGTGCTGCATTTTGGGAAAGCAAATCTTAGCAGGACTCATACACTTAAAGGTAAGATCCTAGGGAGTGTTGCTGAACAAAGAGACTTTGGAGTGCAGGTTCATAGCTCCTTGAAAGTGGAGTCACAGGTAGATAGGATAGTGAAGAAGACATTTGGTATGCTTTCCTTATTGGTCAGAGTATTGAGTACAGGAGTTGGGAGGTCATGTTGGGGCTGTACAATACATTGGTTTGGCCACTTTTGGAGTATAGTGTGCAATTCTGGTTTCCTTCCTATCGGAAAGATGTTGTGAAACTTGAAAGGTTTCAGAAAAGATTTACAAGGATGTTGCCAGGTTTGGAGGCTTTGAGCTATAGGGAGAGGTTGAATAAGCTGTGGCTGTTTTCCCTGTGTGTCAGAGGCTGAGGGATGACCTTATAGAGGCTTATAAAATCATGAGGGACATGGATAGAATAAATAAACAAAGTCTTTTCCTTGGGGTGGCGGAGTCCAGAACTAGAGGGAAAAGGTTTAGGGTGAGAGGGGAAAGATATAAAATAGACCTAAGGGGCAACTTTTTCACGCAGAGAGTGATACATTTATGGAATGAGCTGCCAGAGGAAGTGGTGGAAGCTGGTACAATTGCAACATTTAAAAGGTATCTGGATGTGTATATGACTAGGAAGGGTTTGGAGAGATATGGGCCAGGTGCTGGCAGGTGCAACTAGATTGGGTTGGGATATCTGGTCGGCATGGAGGGGTTGGACCAAAGGGTCTGTATCTGTGCTGTACATCTCTATGACTTTATGACAGCTGCACATGCTACTCAGAATGAAATATAGCTTCATTTTTGCTTATTTTGCATTTAATCAATTAAAAATCGACCAGTTACTAACAAATATTAATCATTAATTGTAAATTTTAAAAGACCTGCACATCAGCATTGTAATGCCTGGATATTTTTACAATATAAATGGCCTCCTTAATCAATCAAACAGGTATTTTCTGAGGTTTGGATTACAGAACTTTAACTTCCTCATCAATAAAGGCAGATGGGTGCCTGTTGCAATCCTCACTGCTAATTGGTGGGAACAAATAAATAAATGATTAGCATCTTGGGAATCAGCATGGAAGATGTCTATTTGACCTTTCAAGCCAGTGCGAGACAATAAGTAGCTATCCAGCCTAATACCACTTTCTGCTCTTGGTCTGTAACCCTGTCGGTTTTAGCATGTCAAATGCATATCTAAGTAATTTTTAAATGTTATGAGTGTTGCTGCCTCTCATTTAGGCAGTGAGTCACTGATTTCTTGGGAGAGAGCAAATGTTTCCATAGCTTTCCACCTAACTAAATCTATTTCCCTTAGCTATAGTCTCTTTAATGAAAGATCATTCTAATTACTCTGTCTAGACCATTGCATCATTTGTACAACTCGGTCTCCTCTCAGCTCTCTTTCTTCCAAAGTAAACAATCTCAGTCTGTTCAATCTTTCATCATTAATAGAATTTTCCAGTTTAACCAACATTTCTGTAACTACGCTTCTGTAGTCTGTCTAATACAATCATATCTTTCCTGTTGTGATGTGGAGGTACCAGTGTTGGTCTGATGAAGGAGTAGCACTCCGAAAGCTAATGCTTTCATATAAATCTGTTGGAATATAATCTGATGTTGTGTGACCTTTAACTTTTTCCTAATGTGCGCTGACCAGAAATAAGTGGCAATTCAAGATGTGGCCTAATTCCTGTGGAAGATAGTTTCAGCTTAATCTTCCTACTCTTATATTCAATATTTCAGCTAATGAAGGAGATGACCCCATATTGACATTCCATCTGCCTGCCCTGATTCATTCAAAGATCTGCAGCTTGCACACCAAGATGCCTCTATTCCTACACATTTCTCATTTATCCCACCATTTATTCTACAAAACGATGCCTTGTTAGTCTTACAGAAAGATGCCACTTGGAGCACTGTGAGCAGACCTGGGCACCACACCTTAGGAAGGCTATATTGGCCTTGGAGAGAGTACAATACAGGATTGATAGCTGGACTTCAGGGGCCAAGTTATGAGGAGAGATTACATAAAATAGGCCTGCTTTTTCTCGAATTCAGAAGGTTAAGAGATAATCTAATCAAAGGCCACAAGATTGGAATTTAGAAGAATGGGGTGGGGGGAGGATGTTATAAAATCATATAAAAATTATGTGGGAATAGCTAAGATAGAAGTAGGGATGTTATTTCCACTGTTGGGTGATACTAGAACCAGGGTTATGGCCTTAAAATAAGAGGGAGCAGATTGGAGTTGAAGACTGAGCTCAGGAGGAACTTCTTGTGAATCTGTAGAATTGGCATGCTGGTCATGAAAGTAAAGACTTGTGTGATCCAAGGCAAGTGGTAAGTTGGATGCAAAGCAATTCAAAGGCAGGACATAAAGGGTAATTGTTGGTGATATTTTTTGTTGCCGTAGATCTATTTACTGTGACGTTCTGCAGGGGTCTGTACTCAGCTCACTCACAGTATACGTCAGTGATTTTGAGTTGTTTGTGTTCTGATCCCTGCTGTTTGTATTACTGGCCAACTGAGATCGCAGACTGAACTCTGGCTTGGTAACTTTCTTTGGTTTTAATGAAATGGTCTCTCATTAAAACATAAGCACGCAATGCTGCAAATTTAGCTTTTTAACAATGAAGTTAAGTCTGCAATGAAAGACAAGATATAATGAACGAAACTATTTACGACTTTTTGTGAACCTGTGGAATTCTCTGCCCATGAAGCAGTTGAGACTACTTCATTGAATGTTGTGGGTGGGCGAGGAGAGCTAAGATCTTGTTGAATGGCAGAGCAAACTCCAGAGGCTGCTTGGCTTATTCCTGCTCCTAATTCTTATATTAACAAAAAAAAAACAGGATAGATAAAGATAAACTATTTCCATTTGTTGGAGATTCTATAGCCAGGAGGCTATAACTAAGGGCCAGACAGTTCAGAAGAGATGTAAGAAAGCATTTCTACACACAAAGGGCGGTGGGAAGTTTGGAACTCTCTTCCGTTGAAGGCAGATTAATTGTTAATTTTAAACGTAAAATAGATTTTTTTTAAGTGAAGGTATTAAGGGATATGGGCCAAAGGCAGGTATATGGAGTCAGACCACAGATTAGCCATGATCACATGGAATTGTCAAGGGGCTGGATGACCTACTCCTGTTCCTATGTTGCTATTACTTCATTTTTCTCTGCACTGAAACTGTTCCACTTACCTCACTTACCTGACAAGTCCATTAACATCTTCCTGCAGTCTGCACTTTTCTTTCTCATCAAATACAAAGCCAATGTTTGTATCATCTGCAAACTCCTCGTTTATATCCATTGTGATACAAGAAACAGGATTTTTGCACATATATCTATGGATATCATTCATTTTGGATTTCTAAATTTTGAATAAGTGGCAGACAGTTTTTGTGCATGTATTACGGGGTTTAATAATTTTTAAGTGTTATTGCAGCCAGTCATTTCTTTGAAAACACAGTATGAAAGAAAGATTTCCTGGAGAGTAATGGGCTTTTGTTTACATTGAGAGAGTTTACTAGTGAACAAAGTAAACAGTGTAATGCATTAAACTTTCAGGTAGAAGATTATGGAATTGTTGTTTTGTGCTTGGGGAAAACACACAGTAAATGCACAGTTCTATTAATCTCAAAAGCATCCAGGGGAGAATTCTTCTATCACCAAACAGGTCTTGACATGGTTTGGAAAATGATTTATTAGATGTGGAAAGCAGATTGCTTCTGAGAAAGGGAATTTTTCATTTAAAATTGTTAATTTAGGCTACCTCAGGGTAATGAGTTTAGTTTAAAATGTTCCAGACCAAAAATGTTTTGTTAAAACACTGAAGGGATTATTTGAAGCTGGGAAAGTTTATGTTCAAGTATATGATAAATGAAGGAAGAGGCTATCAGGTTTTCATTATACAGAATTGAAGCCACAGCCAAGTCTAAACCTGTGCGGTGATAAAAGAATTCTCAACAGTATTTGAACACTGCCATGGAAGTTTTTTGTAATAATACATTTACGATATGTTTTGAAGTCCTGAAGAATGTTTTATATGTGAATAGTTTTGAGCATTATATTTTATTGCAGACTTGTGTTTTAGTATTTAAAAAGCTAAATTTGCAGCATTGCATGCTTATGTTTTAATGAGAGACCACCTCATTAAAATCCAAAAAAATGTTATCAAGCTAGATTTTAGTCTGGGATCTCAGTTGTCCAGTAATACAATCAGTAGGGATCAGAACACCAAACAAGTCCAAATCATTAATGTATACTGTGGGTGACCTGATTACTGAGCCCTGCAGAACCTCACAGTAAATAGACACACCGCAACAAAAATATCCATCAATCATTACCCTTTAGGAATTGCTTTGTATCCAACTTGCCACTTGCCTGGGATCACACGAGCTTTTACTTTTATAACCAGCATGCCACATGTGACATTAAAGCCTTCCTATAGAATGCAGCAAATGTATTACCTTTCTGGTGATGCTGCCCCTTTCACAACGTTATGTTGTCCTTGTTTTTTTTCTCAAGAGAGGCTGTAAAGGCAGAGGTTCCAATATGTCTGGAAATGGCTGCTTGAAAACAATAGCAGGGGAGTGTCCAGTTCTCTCAGTTCAGGTTTTGTTTTTTTCTAATTTGGTTTAGGTTTTAG
Source organism: Chiloscyllium plagiosum (assembly GCF_004010195.1). NCBI lineage: Eukaryota > Metazoa > Chordata > Chondrichthyes > Orectolobiformes > Hemiscylliidae > Chiloscyllium > Chiloscyllium plagiosum. The sequence continues at coordinate 78,161,419 of NC_057720.1, read as the reverse complement.
CAGGCAGTCAGAAAACTGCTGGGGACCTAAATAAGCAGCTACAGTGAAAAGCGTTTCTGTGCTTCAACAGGGGTCATTCCTGAACTTTCTCTCTGAAACCTCTCCAGTCTGTAAGAACAAGTGTTTGAAGTTAACTTTTGCCAAGGGGTGTGTTTATGCACTGTTGCATGGATTCAAACAACTCCTTTGTTAAGTTGCGATAGATTTGGTTGGGTTATCAAACAAGTAAGTTATTCGAAATTCTATTTTCTTTCATTTGTGTTTCATCCGCAGTGTTTAAATAAATTCAATTTTGTTTACAGTTGAGTGGTTTGTCCCGCTGCATCACTCCTGGAATATCTGTTTGAGGGGGCCTGGCCTGGCCCATGACACCTTAAGTGACCTTTCTTGATATACCATCACAAATTCACATTAGTCACACAGCAGCTTGCCATACCTAGAAACACACAGGGTCAAAACATGATGGAGAAAGTGAGGTCTGCAGATGCTGGAGATCAGAGATGGAAATGTGTTGCTGGAAAAGCGCAGCAGGTCAGGCAGCATCTAGGGAATAGGAGAATCGACGTTTCGGGCATAAGCCCTTCTTCAGGAATCGAAGAAGAAGGGCTAATGCCTGAAACGTCGATTCTCCTGTTCCCTAGATGCTGCCTGACCTGCTGCGCTTTTCCAGCAACACATTTCTATCTCTCGTCAAAACATGATAGTCAGAGCCTATGCTATTGTTTTGCTTGCTTCACTTAACAGCCAAGTATATTTCATTGGTATTTGGGGCTTGATCTATTTTCAAAGCTTTACACTCCTTAATAATTTCCTCTCTGACTATGATATGTTTGCCTATTGTTTCACAGCCTAATTACAATCTTGATACTGTTACTCTCCTTTGTGAAAACAGATTTAAAAAGTGCTTGTTCAGAGCCATTAAAAAGTCTTCCACCTCTGGGCAGAGGTTACTCTTACCATATGGCCTGTCACGGATGATTCTTTAGTTATTCTCTTGCTTATTCAGTACTTATAATTAATTTGGAGTTTTCCTTGATTTTACTTGCACATCATCTCCTTGTTTACCTCAGCAATTTCACCACAACATCTTTGTAATCTCCTAGGTTTTCTATAGTATTGAGCTCAAAGATCTGTCATAAGTTTATATTAAAAAAATTACTTTAAGTATGATGAGGAAAGAAGTCATTTCACGGGTCTTGATAATCATCCTGCTGAGGTTGCACACAAGATTTGAGTGGAAAAGATGAGCAGGAGTCAAAAATTCAACATTCAAATACTCAGCAAACTACAAGCTATGGTAACATTCTCTGGTATGAATGCATAAAGGCCATTTGGGATGGAAGCAAGTTGTCAATAGGATAAAGCAAGAATATAAAGCAAGGAAGTCAATGCTGACTAACATGACTGTGTGTGATAAAGTTAACATTCCCTCTGATTTTATCTTTGGAGAACATGTGTGATGTATTTAAGTTCACAGCCCACAGATTCTTTCATAAAGCAATGCCATTGTGACAACTTAAACAGCCAAAAATTCACAGGGCTTGACTGGTAACTTTCAGGTAGTTACACAATTTACAGGGACCACTAAATTGAGCTAAGATAAGCAACGAGATATAAAATCTATCACAGTATATTGCATTGTCGTATCTCAATTGTAATTATATCCCGCTCAAAGCACTTGGGGTATTCCTGCTCATAGTCACCAACTTTAACTTCTGTGACCGTAACTGCCACGTACTATCCTTTTTGAGCTCTGCACAGTATTTGATCAGATCAACCATTCCATCTTCTTTCACTCTCCCTTCTCTGTAGCCTGCCTCTGTGGCATTGTTCTATTCCCAGCCTAACCCATCTAGCTTGGCCTATTTATATCCTCAGTCTCCATATTCACTCCTCTTCCTTGACTACTTGCTGTTTCTTGTGAAATCATTCATAGGCTTAGTGCCAATTTACATGTCAATGCACACGACACCAAACACCACTACCTTGGCATCACTTTTTGTCATTACTCCAGGACTTGGAATTAAGTCTTGAATGAACAATATTAACTGCTTTCAAGTCAGAATTGTCAAGATTGTTCTTGCCTCACCAATAAAGCTCTGCACTTTGACCTTAAGCTACCCCATTACCGAGTTATAGAGTCATAGAGACGTACAGCATGGAAATGTTTTGACTAACCCCATAATTTTGCATAGATAGGGTATCCTGTTTAATCCCAGGTTGAGCTACAAGTTCATATCTGCACATTTTAAATCCTTGCCAAGAGCAACACAAATCTTCTCTATTGTTGCTGATAACCCAGGCTTTCCTCAAGATGGACACACATTTACATATGTACACATACACAAAAGTCTCCCCACACATCTGAAGATACATTTACGTACATTCATATATGAAAAAACCTAATTAATAATAATGCATGCTGTTCAGCAATATATTAAAAGTTGTTTTGAAACCCATTTATATCCCAAAGGAGTTCAACAATATTTTTGGACAGATTCCTAGTCACACATGTGATATTGATATTTGAATGCAGTAAACATGACACAATCTTTGCAAATAAACTATTTCAAATTAAATGTTCGAGATTGCTCTGAATTGAAGCCCCTGTGGTAGAGGAATGATTCAGATGATGATACCACAAAGTGAAAACATATTGGTGAACTAGCTCTAAACTCAAATGCCATTCCTGAAATGTATTTATAGCAGCCTGCCTCTAACTGCAGAGCACACTCATTTAAACATTCATGTGGCTCAACAGTACTCTTAAAATTACTTGTTCCCAGAGATCAATTTTACCAGTTAATAACAGACAGGTTTGTTTAGATTAAGCAGATTGATGAACCTTAATTTGACAAACCATTCAAAATATTTAACCTGAACAGAATTGCATTCTGTTGATCTTAAGAACTCTCCCTGTCCCAGGCTTGCAAAAGCAGACAGTGGAAGAATTGAATTTAAACATAGAAAATTTCCTTTACCTTGCAAGACAAAAATAGATGCATCCAGCAGTGCTTGCTATTAACTGACCTCTTCACTGGCATTCTGAGAACAATTTTCAGCAAGAGGAGGCAAAAAACAGCAAAGGAGTCTGTTATCAAAAGGGTGAAGTAGCCTGATCACGGTAGAGATATACAACAAACTGGCAGGATGCATTTCTAATTGTTAGAAGGAAATCATGGTTTAAGTGGTCAGACTAAATGTAAAAATGTGTAGATAAATTTCTCATCACACCTTCCAATACAAGTCAAGGCAAACTTTGTACAGCAGGATGTTTTTGCCTGTATTTCTACCTTTCATTTGAAAATGAAGTTCAAAACATTAGCAGAGCAGTAAATCATCATTTTTCGCTCATCGAATGGACATAGATCCTAATTCTAGATTGACACTCAAATATTACTTTCTCCACAGAAATATATTTTTATCGTTTGGGTGTGAACAATTAAATTCTGCATTTTAAATTTCACAAACTAGATTTATGATAAATGTGGGAATGTATGACTTGTACTGATGCATTCTTCTTTTTCAAAATGGACCATGCTTGTTGTCATAATGATGGTCCTAACACTATTCAAGCGTAAAATAAAGAATGGAATTTTGTACAATTCTCTACAACTGCATTAAATCAGTATCCAACTCTATTATCTCCAGGCTCCTCGCAGTCCTAACAGCATTGCCCTTTGGAAGATTATTGATGCTCAATTTTAGATGTGTATCAAGGTTAGATGTACTTAATTGATTTTGTTAATGTTTCAAGTATAGAGTGATGTAAGAGCAGGTGGGAGAGCATAAGTGATGGCATAGACCAGACTAGCTGAATAGTGTGTTTCAACAGACTCTGTGATAGATGAAATTACATTGCTGCTTTCGCCTCACTGTGGAGAATGTCTATGGATTAACGCTTCAGTAGTTGGTTTTGATTTGACTGGACATATGAAGGGGATCACAGTTTTGAGTTGTAGCCCACTATGCCATCCAGGTATACCTGATACTGTGAAGCATCAGAAAATGAACATCAGAAAGCAATTGCTGGATTGAATGTGAATTGTACTAGGATATGGAGCCCAATCTAGGTCAGATATTAAATCGCCTCGGAAGTTTTGAAGAATTGTCAAATGGCACAACATGCGTATGTGTTCTATTGTTTAGATGACACAGATAAACATTAGATGCAATTGGCTTTTCCTGTCTGTCTGAACACCCACCTTGGGTATGGACAGATCAAAGATAAGGACAGCAGCATTATTGTAGAACATCATGTGATTTACAGAAATGCTTAGAGTCAGACTGACGTGGCCACTGTACGTTACTTTAAAAAAAAAAGCAGCTAAATCCTATCAACGTTACACTTGTACATTAAAGACCTGTTACAGGAAGTTAGAGGTTTTTCTTCCCCCACCAGATTCTGACCACTGTGTAATGTGTCATGGTTCACTTGAAGATGTTATTACTGTGGACCACTAATATTAATGTGATGCAAGGAATAAGGACAGAAATAGTCTTTCCATTTCTCTGTGCAGTGGAATGGAAGATGTTGGAATTTTATTTTTAAAATTGTTAAGAATTTGACTAATCTTTTCTTCCAGTGTATTGAAGATATGTGTTCCATACCTTCAACTTGTGGTTAACCACAGCTGAGGAAAATGAGAACTAGCATAGAATATCCAACTCACCTCTTGTGGATACTCTGGACATTGGAAACCTCATTCATTCTTTACAGCATCAACCATGACACAGCTCCAATAATATTCAAGGAGCTCAATGCCACACTGGCCAAAATAACCAGCTTGTTGAAACCCTATCCACCACCATCAAGCATTCACGCCCTCCACCAATGACACACTTACAACAGTGTATACCATCTACAGCTCATGGACAGGACCAAGGCACATCTCTGGGCTCTTTGCACACTTTCATGACATTCACTCACTTTGATCCTATTTGATTACTCACAGCATCTTGCCTTGACTTGCCCTTTTGCACTTTGCCCCATCATTCAGATGTACCAGGCTCATAGTACTGCCATATTACTACGCCATTTAACAAAGGCTCAGAGGAGGGGTTCATTTGTCAGTGGCCCTCAGTCAAGTTATCAGTCAGGAGTCCCAGCACAGCAAGTCAACAGCAGCCTCCACACCAGTCTATGGGCTTGGAAATGGTCAGTCAGGGTGGTCAGAGTCAGGATGCTGTCCGCGTGAGGGCCGAGGAGTCAAAGGTCGGGCAGCCCACCACCTGTCTTGTGTCTTTCTGCCCCATTGGATGCTGCTTTTCCCTGGAACTAGAGAGAGGCAAGTGTTATTTGAGTTGGATGTGGGTGGCAGAGTTGTTTTGGTGTAGGTGAGGAGTGAGTAGGCAAGGCGGAAGGCACGCAGGATTAGTGGTGCCAGGGGTTGGGATTGGTGAGAGTTGTTGAGGGAAGATGTTGCATTCAATGGTGAGAATGGTAGAGCATGAGCCTCAGCGAGAGCTGGATCCAATAGCAGATCAGAGAGGGACTGGAGAGAAGATGTTGGCACTTGCCCTGGTACAGTGGAGAAAATCATTGTTAAAAATCACACAACACCAGGTTATAGTCCAACAGGTTTAATTGGAAGCACACTAGCTTTTGGAGTGACGAAGGAGCGTCGCTCCGAAAGCTAGTGTGTTTCCAATTAAACCTGTTGGACTATAACCTGGTGTTGTGTGATTTTTAACTTTGTACACTCCAGTCCAACACCATAATCTCCAAACCATGACTACTATCGACACCACTAACCGCCGGCTTAAAGTAGAGAGGATCTCCAAGAAGATTGCACATATCGACACAGACATCAAGTTTCTACACTGATGAAGGAGCGTCGCTCCGAAAGCTAGTGTGCTTCAAATTAAACCTGTTGGACTATAACCTGGTGTTGTGTGATTTTTAACTTTGTACACCCCAGTGCAACATCATAATCTCCAAATCGAGAAAATCATTGACCTTCTTACAGTGCTGTGCATCCCACCAGATAGCTGACCCAATCTTCCTCTCCTCCAGTAACTGATTTCCCAAACTCCCTCCCTACTAGGGCCTGACAAATCCCTCCCATCCAGATTTTGAATCCTCCATTGCCTGTTGAGCCTGAATCACCCAGCCTTCTGCCTGGGACCCTCCAGGATCCAACATCTCTCCTCTCTCCAACCCAGGATCCAACATCTCTCCTCTCTCCAACCCAGAACCTGAAGCTACCTAGGACCTGACAACACCTTTACCAACAAAGGTCTGTCAAACCCCTCTACTACCTGCAACCTCACACCCCCCCCAAAAACCCCTTTCTGGATGTGGTAGCCATGCCCATCTTGACCTACCCTGAGTACTCATTCACCCCAACTGGCACCCTTCCCATTTATGCACTGGCACCGAGTCTAATAGTCAATACTAAAGTAGAGAAATTGTTGTCAATGGCCAATATGTAGACACAGGGACCACAGCCCCTGTCTTTTTGGACAACATTAGATATCTGAGGGACATTACGAAGCAAATCTCATTCATCCACTGAATCAGCCCAGGAAGACCAAGCTTCACAGTATAATGCCAGTCTCAGGCAATGTTCTTTCATGAAGACAGGCAAATTGTAAAAACAAAGGTGTTACCTATGACAAGCCATATTCCTACTCATGTTCAACTTTCAACCTCATACTTCACGTCAATTGTCAAGCGGACACCCACAGTGTGCTTTGAATTGATTCCCTTTCAAGCTAAACCCACCTGTTTGTTCACAGTAGAAAGGTTCTACATCAATTTAGAATCAAGGTAAAATAAGCAATTGAGTTGTTTTTCTGGAAGGGTATGAATTAAAAAGTCATATGGCAACTACATGGTGCTTGTCGAAGATGCCAGTCCTGAAATCAATCCATTAGAATTTGTGTTGCCTTAACACATTTGAGCAAAATAGTGCAACCCAGATTTATCCAATGGCATGTTTAGAGATGAGGCTGCCTCAGCTCACAAACAACACATTCTTCACTAAATTAAAGACTAACAGTGGCATCTAGCAACTTGGACACGCACTCCAAAGTTTTACCATGTTCATAACATTTTATGGGTGTTATTGCTTTAACTGCCTGCCTTGGCTATCATATCCAGACCTTTTCCGCTGACAACATCCAATATACTAAAATACATAGAAGATTCTGTATACCTACATGGCCAATGTTGTGCTCAACAGGTCACTAAAGCCCAACACGACAATAGAATATGGAGTGGAACTTGTGGGCATTACAATATTCTGGGTTGAGACTTAATGTGGACTCAACAAATCCATGTTCAGATTCTTGGGCCATGATAAAAGAAATTACAGCAAACCATGGATAGGGGAAATAGTCAAGGTATTTTTTTCTGTGGGGTGGGGGAGTCCAGACCTAGAGGGCATAGTTTTAGGGTGAGAGGAGAAAGATTTAAAAGAGACCTAAAGGGCAACCTTTTCACAGAGAGGGTGGTGTGTGTGTGGAATTAGCTGCCAGAGGAAGTGGTAGAGGCTGCATAATTACAAATACAACATTTATATAGTCATAGAGATGTACAGCACGGAAACAGATCCTTTGATCCAACTCGTCCATGCTGACCAGCTATCCTAAGTTAATCTAGTCCCATTTTCCAGCACTTGGCCCATATCCCTCAAAACCCTTCCTATTCAAATACCCATCCAGATGCCTTTTAAATGCTATAATTGTACCAGCCTCCACCACTTCCTCTGGCAGTTCATTCCACAAAGGGCCCATAGGTCCCTTTTAAATCTTGCCCCCTCACCCTAAACCTAATGCCATCTAGTACTGGACTCCCCCACCCCACAGAAAAACAACCTTGCCTATCTATGGTTTGCACTACCCAAGAATATCATGGAAATTCAGTGGTTCCTCAGAATGGTAAAACTCTCAGGAATGTCCTGCCTCACATATGCCGAGCTAATAAACCTCTCAGGCAATGCTTGAAGCAACATCATATAATGTAAGAATAAATATCCATATTGCTTATTCAACTGAAATAAAAGGCTGCAGATTGCTCATAATGCTCTAGGTCTTCCAGATTTGCATCACCCAAAGATCCAGGAACAGTCTTAACTCAGGTTAAATTTGACGGGATTAGTTGGAGTTGATCAAACCTTTGGAGACATTTGGAGTCATGGAACAAAGATATACTGTTTTTAAGAAAGAAGAAGACATGATAAGTTGGTCACATGAGAGGTTCTCTGACTATGCCTTAGGCCTATTGATCATGATTGAGACTGACCAGTAGCTGTTGATAACATTGTTAAACATGACAAGGCCCACAAGAATACCTCCCTGGATCTAGAGATTCGATGTATTGGCTGTCTCACAGTATGTGACAATTCCCTTTGTGTAAACCAAATGACTATCAGATGACATCAGGCTGATGCTCTATCAAGGATCCCAATCAACCACCCCAAGCAATTTCTCACTCCCTTGAATACTTCATCTCTGACTGCACCCTCTGAATCAGTCAAAGTCAGCAATGCAAGCAACATTTTCTGCTGCCCTCTTTTCTTGGGCACATTTTAATGCTGATCTCTTTGAGGTCAAGGGAACAGTTTTCCTCATCCTGTTCATCTATTAAGCCTGATGGATTGCAGTACAGAAACTCAACTGACATATTTCTTTGAACCACTTGGTATTTTCCACGTGGTCCTCTCTACTCCATTTACCACTGCCTGTTCCCAATCGTTTGCAGCCTCAGATGGATTTGTCCATGTTACAAGCTCAACAAGGTACCCACAAGCCAATGGTGAAGTCACAAGAGGGGTGTACAGCATAGAAACAATCTTACCTACTCAATGACCACAACACATTGCTGCAAAACAATTTCACTCAATGTCGATAGACCAATAAAACATTCTTCCATTTTCCAGGCACTAACACTATGTATAAATTGAGGGATTACAAATAATACAATAGAAGAAGGAATATTATATGAAGGATAGAGCCCATACCTTCAGCCAGAAATGCAGGTCTCAGGGCCTTGTCATGTTGGTTCACAAAAGATGCACTGTGTAGCTCTGGGATCAGCAGCGCATGGGTACAATATTGGGAAGGCCCCATTAGCTGAGATGCTACCTTGTCCACACACCGAATGAAGTTGCCTGAAGGAACAGGAGTGCTTTGGCTTTGTAAAAGGAGAGACTAACAACTGAATCATTTCCCTCCACAGATCATCAAGAAGATACTGTGGTAATTCAGATGAAAGTTAATGTGACAGGTGCTGAAAATCCTCAGGGCTACAGTTTAACACATCCTCCACATTCTGCAATGAAACATTGTACAGATTCCAACAAATTAGTCAAACCACCATATATAAAGGATTCCACCGCCTCCCACGTAGCATGGGAATTTCTGGTAGCTCCATCCTTCCTCCACATGGATGAAGAACGGAAAGAAAAAGAGGCTTGGATGGGGTGTAGTAGTAGGAATGAATGCTATAGTGACAGTTAAATGACAATGATTTATTTAAATAAGACGTTAGATAGAACAAACACTTGGAGAGAAGTGTAGATGTTTGTATACATTGTCACGGATGTTCATTGACATTGGGACCATACTTGACCATACCTGCAAGTTTGTAGAATGCTCTCTCCTACTTACCTTTGTAGATATTGTCTCCAGTTTAACCCAAGAGGATGGTTGTTAAGACCCAAACCAGATTTATCTCTGAACGCACTCACAACAGGCAATAGGTGTTGGCTGCCAACGATGCTTACATCCGAGAAACAAAATTGCCCCTGAAAATGCTTATTGTCTCTCGAGCAAACATAAAATCTTCCATGGTATTTCTAGGAAGAAGAGCTGGGATGTTTCTTCCAATGTCTTGGTCAATAATCATCCCTCAACCTTCACTGAAGCAGGTTATGAGGTGGTTGTGATATCTATTTGTAGGACCTGGCTTTGCACAGACTGATTGCTGCATTTCCTACATTAAATCAGCACCACTTTAAAAATACTTAATCTGACTGTAAAGACTTCTGAGACATCCAACATCTGTTCTAAAAATGGGACTCCTTTGTTTTTGACTGGAGTAGCCAATGCGTACATTGTTGACAGGCCCTAAACTCTTTGCCCTTTGCTGGTACATTTTCTCCATATCTCTCCTTTCCTTTCTCTCCCTCATACTGCACAAGCGTAGTTGGCTATTCCACTGCACGTCTGCCAACAAGACCACAGTGTGCATCGTGCATATTCATCACTGAAAACTCTGGCCTTCCACTCCTGGTTTGGCAGGACAATGTATTCCAAGTGTTCCCTCAGAGAGCGAGACATGAGCCAGCAAGGATTTCCATTACATTCCAGGAATATATCTGCAACACACTGAGTACGTGAATGTAACAATCTTACCACTGGAATAATAACAAAAACAAATTCTGCAATGACAATCTGAGACCTTGAATTCAGTTTAAATAATAGATTCATACAATACAGAAACAGATTTTTTGGATCCAATCCATGCCAAACATAATCCTAAACAAAGCTAGTCCCATCTGACTGCACTTGGCCCATACCCCCCCAAACATGTCTTATTCATATGCATATCCAAGTGCCTTTGTAACTGCACCTTCAACTACCACTTCCTCTGGAAGTTCATTCCACTCACAAACCACTCGGTGTCTAAAAAAAATGCCCTTCATGTCTTCTTTTAAACCTTTCTCCTCTCACCTTAAACATATACCCTTTAGACCTGAAATTCCCCATGCTATGTAAAAGACACCTGCCATTCACATTATCCATACCCTTCTTGATTTTGAATGTCTGTAAGGTCACCCTTCAACCTCCTATGCTCCAGTGAGAAAATCCCAACCTATCCAGCCTCCCCTTATAACTCAAACCATCCTTTCCCAGCTACGTCCTGTAAATCTTTTCTGAACCCTCTCTAACTTAATAATATCCTTCCTATAATATGGCAGTTCTGGACATTGTAATCCTGAAGAGGCCTCACCAACAGCCTCATCATAATGTCCCAACTCCTATACTCAAAGGTCTCAGCAATGAAGGCAAGTGTACCAAACACCTGCTTAACAATCCTATCTAAAATGAAACATAAACCTCAACAAATTATGTACTTGAACCCCTCGGTCTCTCTGATCTACAACACAACCCAATGCCCTATTTTAATCTGAAAGTAAAAAGCTGATAAATGTGATGATTATATCAAATTCTCACAAAAACAACAACTGATTGATGAATGGCCTTTAGAGTCATAGAGTCATAGAGATGTACAGCATGGAAACAGACCCTTCAGTCCAACCTGTCCATGCCGACCAGATATCCCAACCCAATCTAGTCCCACTTGCCAGCACCCGGCCCATATCCCTCCAAACTCTTCCTATTCATTCAAATACCTCTTGAGAACTGCCATTCAAGCCAGGTTTGGCCTATGCTGGCTGCCATGCCAACAGCAATGTGGTTGACTCTTAACTGTTCTCTGTTGTACAAGAAGAAAGGTCATGATCTTCTCGGGACACTAATGGATAAGCAACAAGATTTTTATCTTGCCAGTGATACTTGCATCCCACCACTTAACATTATGAACATTTCATTTTAGCATTTAATCTGTCAAGTGGGACGCGAGGAGGGTTCAAGAAGGACTTCTGCCGTTACCACTTTTAGGGACATTGAGTTCCAGATTCCCACACATCCTTTGGGTGAAAACATATTTCCTCACATACCCTCCAAACCTTCTGCCCTTCCCTTAAATTGATGTCCCTCGTCCTTGAGCCCTCCGCCAAGCAGAATGGTTTCTTCCTTTCTGCCCTATCTAAGCCCTTCATAATCTTAATCATCTCAATCATGTCCCCTCTCGATGTCCTCTGATCTAAAGTAAAATGAGAGAATCCAAATGGCCTGTAATCACTATGATGTTTAGTGCATTAGTCAAGATTTTGTGAGGTAAAGGCTTGATATTCTGTATGCCTAATGAGATGATTAGTTGGCAGAATGTAGAAACCTATATACCACCAATTTTGGTGTCATCACAAAGTATCTAACCATGCCTCCTGCATGCTGCTGCTCACTGTCGTTTGTCATTTACATAAATGGTTTGGATGAGAACTTAGGAGGCATGGTTAATAGGTTTGCAGAGAGCACCAAGATTGGTGGTATAGTAAATCATGAAGGAGGTTAACTAAGATTACCAAGAAATCTTGATCAACAGGGCCAATGGACTGAGGAGTGGCAGTTGGAGTTTAATTTAAATAAATGAGAGTTATTGCATTTTGGTAAAATAAACAAGGGCAGGACTTATACAGTTAATGGTAAGGCCCTGGATAATGTTGTTGAATAGAGAGACTTTGGAATTCAGGTACATTGTTCTTTGTAAGTTGCGCCACAGGTGAACAGGATGGTTAAGAAGGCGTTTGGCATGCTTGCCTTCATTACTCAGATCTTTGAGTATAGGAGTTGGGACGTTATGTCATGGTTGTACAGGATGTAAGTGAGGCCAATTTTGGAGTACAGTGTACAGTTCTGGTTGCCCTGTTATAGGTCACCCTGATATTATTAAATTGGAGAGGTTTCAGAAAATATTTACCACAATATTACCAGGACTGAAGGACTTGAGTGTCAGAGGTTGAGGGGTGACTTTATACAGGTTTATAAATTCATGAGGGGCATAGATAAGGCGAATAGCAGGTCTTTTCCTTCGGGTGGGGGAGTTCAAAACAAGGGAGCATATTTTTAAGGTGAGGGGGAAAGATATAAAAGGGACTTGAGTGGCCACTTTTTTACACAGAGGTTGGTTCGATTGTGGAATGAACTGCCAGAGGAAGTGATAGATGCAGGTAGAGTTACATTTAAAAGACATTTGGATGGGTACATAAATAGAAAAGGTTTAGAGGGATATGGGCCAAACTTAGGCAAGTGGGATGAGTTTAGTTTGGGAAACTTGGCCAGTATGGACAAGTGGGACCGAAGGATCTGTTTCTGTGCTGTATGACTCCACAATTCTAAATAATTTGTATAAATGACAAACAACAGTGGACCAACAATATGGGTTGAGGTGACTGACTCAATTAACTGCTGATCTTTTCAACTGTCAAAGGTTAAATTGTCCATATTGGGCTGTTCAAAATACACAGTATCACTAACATCAGTTTCCATTTTCCTTCCTAGTTCTTTTTCTGACTAAATATTACGTCACAGGTGGAGTGAAAAGTTCAAAATGCATATACTTGTTACTAAAGTATGTGCTAATCTCCTTTCTTGTCTGACTGCCAGCAAGTACCCACTTCCTGCAGTCGGTATGATACATCAGGTAATCCACTTGTTAAGGTCACTTTAAGGTTTTAAGTGCTCCTTGAATGGAACTTTGGGAGATGCACATAATCAAGAGATTTGAAGACTTGATGTAATGTAAATAAATGGCTTTGAAGAAGATCATGTTCCCTGATGTGCAATTGAGTCACTGATATCAAACAAACAGTTTCTACTTTGAATCCTGGAGGTTGGTGTTTGGTATGCTTTCCTTTATTGGTCAGAGTATTGAGTACAGGAGTTGGGAGGTCATGTTGCGGCTATACAGGATATTGGTTAGGCCACTGCTGGAATATTGCATGCAATTCTGGTCTCCTTCCTATCAGAAAGATGTTGTGAAATTTGAAAGGGATCAGAAAAGATTGACAAGGATGTTGCCAGGGTTAGAGGATTTGAGCTACGGGGAGAGGTTGAACAGGTGGGGCTGTTTACCCTGGAGCGTCGGAGGTTGAGGGAAGACCTTGAGGGACATGGATAGGATAAATAGATAAAGTTTTCCCTGGAGTGGGGAGTGCAGAACTAGAGCGCATAGTTTTAGGGTGAGAGGGGAAAGATACAAAAGAAACCTAAGGGGCAATGTTTTCACGCAGAGGGTGGCGCGTGTATGGAATGAGCTGCCAAAGGAAGTGGTGGAGGCTGGTACAATTGCAACATTTTAAAGGCATCTGGATGGGTATATGAATAGGAAGGGTTTGGAGGGATATGTGCCAGGTGCTGGCAGGTGGGACTAGATTGGGTTGGAATATCTGGTCGGCATGGGTGGGTTGGATCTAAGGGTCTGTTTCCACGCTGTACATCTCTATGACTCTATGACTACTGATCATAGCACCTTTTGAATAGCAAGAGGGAAGGAAGTCTATCTCATCCAAATAGATACTTTTTACGTACTGACTTCTACAACAGCTTCTGCTAGGCACTTTCACCACATGGGCGTGAAAGACAAATCAAATTCCTTCCACACTGATATTCATAGATCTCCTTTTCTGCAGTGTTGATAAATGGTGACAAAAAGTGGGAAGCTGTTCAGTTTTGCCTTTCACTGAGGCTAAAGTTAAAGCCATTATTATCACCACAATTAAACCTGGACCAGTGTTTAAACATCTCCCTGGTTTAAAGGGGATAATTGTCTCCCTGATTTATAGGGAGATAACCACCTCCTTGGTTTATAGGAGGACTTTACAGGATATCTATAGGCTACTCACAGGATAAACGTTTGGAATGTCATATCAATGAACTCTCAAATGTCTGTAACATGCACATAATGGGGCACATTCACTCAAAATAGATTCTGTTGGGTCAGAGGTTGACATTCAGCTTAATCAAAGGTTCATACACTTAAGCTATATTGATGCCACAGTCCATTACAGATCACATTTCTTTGACACAGTTGATTTAAATGGAACATAGCTCTTTAGTGTCATGGCCATTACTAACTTACCCAGCTAACTCAGGTATTGAGATTTTTCTTTTTATTAAAAGTGAGAGGAGGTAACCCTACTTGCAAGATATCATTATAAGAGGTAACTATAAAAGGTACTTTTCTGAAATAAGATAGCCAAACTAAATCCAGGAAACACTTTAAATTGCAATACCAATAAGTCCATTGTGTTTTTATTTAAATTCTACGGCTACTGTTGTCTTGCGACATATTTATTTATGGTGACCCCTCAGCTGATTGAAGAGTAGTCCCTTCAGAGACCAAGCTTACCACCAGAACGAGAGCAAAAAGAGCCAAAAAATGTTTTTACCACTTATTATGAGGAGCTGGACAGCCACCTTCAAATGACTCAGTATGTTGCAGGCCTTCAGTAGCGAGCAGGTGAATAAGGAGTTTGGATTTTTTTGACCAAAGTGCAAGGGTCAACTGCATACTTATGGAAGATGAAGTCATACTGCAGTACTTTCAACACGTCTATATATCCCTACTTGCCCATCAGTCCCCACTGCTGCTCTTTCTTTGGGACTTCAATTAGGTCCCCATGTTATTATTCATCCATGTATCATAAAAGAACCTACCTATCTTCCACATTATTGTGTCAACACGATAAAGCAATTCCACTGCTGAGGAGGGGACAGCAGGTAATGGTCAGTCCCATTGTCTCCGATTTAAAGGTCAAGGGTCACAGTGAGGATGAATTGGAGTAAGGCATGGGTGAGGCCCACATTTAGCCTCTTCTTCTCCAGCTAACTAATACAGAAACATTGGCAAACTGAAACTCCTGACTCACCTGACTGTGTGCAGAAAGGTGACCAGATTTATTAAGCTAAAAATCACACAACACCAGGTTATCGTCCCACAGGTTTAATTGGAAGCACCTGTTGGACTATAACCTGGTGTTGTGTGATTTTTAACTTTGTACACCTCAGTCCAAAACCGGCATCTCCAAATCAGATTTATTAAGGTGGTTCCCTGAGGAGACCAGCTAGGCTGCTATACGATATGGATATGGGAGTGGTCCCTCCCATACAGCAGGTCCAAAATAGTTGACCCAGATTCAGGAGGAGATTAATTCCATGCTGGAGCACCAACTGAGAGAACCTAGCAGAAGAAGATAAAACTCAACAGTTCTGCTTTCTCTTGAAGGCTCTGCATTTATTATCATAGTGACCAATGCTGACTCTTGGATAATTGCAGACGTAGTAGGTAAAGCCACTAATGTGACCAAGGTAGATTTACTCAACCAAGGGTACCACTCATGAAAATCTCAATCTTTGCAACTCTGGATGGTGTATACCAGAGTCAGGTCATGCCATTCAAATTTCAAAATGTCTCAGCCAGCTTTAAGGTTTATCTAATTGTGTGAGGTACCTAGAAGATCTCCTGGCAATCAACGTCACACTTAGAGTGATGGGAAACCCTCTTCTGGAATACACAGTGGTCAAGCTCACAAAGAATGAGTTCACTAAGGTCGAGTCTGTCTACTGTACAGATAGAAACAGCTTCCCATTCCCACGACAAAATGAAAAATCATGAGGTTCTTAGAATTGTGTCCGTTCCAACTTCATCCCTAACTTCAGAATGCCAAGTTATTACATTGCAACCTGATCCTTCAAACATACTACTGAAAGAAATTCACCCACAAAGCAGGGAAATCAATGCGCTTGTAGTTACCCTGTCCCAAACTTAAAGAGACCCAGTTAGAATTGAAATGGAATTGGAATAGAATTGACTGAGCCTCAGAGAATGAATGTGTGCGGAAGGGTCTTGTTGCTTTATGCATGGTATTCAACTATTTTTCATCCTTTATAATTAAACAGGAATGGATTTCATTTCAGTCACCCAAAAGTAGTAAGTGTTGTGATTATACATTGGAATACTAAAAAAAGTGAATATTAGAACACAGAACATAGAGCACCCCTCAGCCTCCAGGGAAAACAGTCCCAGCCTGTTCAGCCTCTCCCTGTAGCTCAAATCCTCCAACCCTGGCAACATCCTTGTAAATCTTTTCTGAACTCTTTCATGTTTCACTACATCCTTCTGATACGAAGGAGACGAGAATTGCATACAACATTCCAAAAATGGCCTATCCAAAATCCTGTACAGTGGCAACAGGATTTTGTATGGATTAAACTCCATCTGCCATTTTTCTGCCCAACTTTCCAATTGATCTATATCGTACTGCATCCTTTGACAAGCTCCTCACTATTCACAACTTCACGAATTTTATGTAGTCTGTAAACTTACTAATCAGACCAATTACATTTTCATGAAAATTGTTTATAAAATACAAACCAAAGCGTTGCCCACCACTGGTCACAGACTTCCAGTCAGAAAAAATACCCCTCCACAACTATGTTCTAAGTCTTCTACCATGTTCAATAGCCAAGCCATTTTTGTACCCAACTCACCAACTCACTGTGGATCCCATGTGACTTAATCTTCCAGCCTACCATGAAGGACCTTGTCAAATGCTTTAGTAAAGTCCATGTGGACAACATCCACTGGCCTACCCTCACCAATCATCCAACCCAAAAAACTCAAATTTGTGAGATAAAACCTCCCCCACACGAAGCCTATCTCTAGGAAATCCATTCTTCTCCAAATGCAAGTAAATCATAGGATCAAAGAGTTGTCCTGAAGAATCTTCTCCAATCATTTCATGACCAGTGATGTAAGGCTCATTGGCCTATAATTTCCTGGATTATCCCTGTTGCCATTCTTAAATAAAGGAACAACATTGGCTCTTCTCCAGTCTTCTTGCCTGTGGCTAAAGAAGATAGAAAGATACTCATCACCTCTTCCTCCTTTATATTGACATGTCCCAGAATAGCAACATACCCCTCCCTAACCTTACCATCATATATGTCTGTCTCCTTGGTGAATACTGATGCAAATTAGCTAAGGAGTTCACCCACTTCCTCTGGGTCCACGCAAAAATTCCCTGCTTCGTCCTTGTATGGACTAATTCTTTCCCTAGATACCTTCTGCCTAATCTATGTATAAAATGTCTTTGGTATTCTCATTAATCCTACTCACCAAGAACGTTTCATGGCCTCTTCTCACCCTAATAAGTTGAAGTTCTTTTCTGTTTTCTTTATATTCCTCAAGGGCCTTGTTGAATTCGGTTTCCTAACCAATACAAATGCTTCCCTTTTCTCTTTCACTAACCTTTCAATATCTGTTGTCATCCAAGGTTCCTGAATCTTGCCATCCTTATCTTTCATCCTCACAGGAATATGCCAGTCCTGAACTCTGATCAACTGGCCTTTAAAAGACTCCCACATCTCAGATGTGGATTTAACCTCAAACATCTGCTCCCAATTGAATTTCTCCAGTTCCTACCTAATACTGAGGGCTTCCCCTGTTTAATACTTTCACCCAAGGACCAGTCTTATCCTTATCCAGAACGATCTTAGAGCTTATAGAATTGTGGTTACTTTTTCCAAAATGCTCCCTCACTGAAACTTCAATCACCTGGCCAGGCTTATTCCCCAATACAAGGTCTAGTTCGGCCCATTCTCTAGTTGGACTATCTACATGTTGTTTCAAGAAACCCTCTTGGACACACGCAACAAATTCTATCTAAGACCCCATCTAAGACCACGGCACTAAAGGAGTCCCAGTCAATATTAGGCAAGTTCAAATCACCCACTAGAACAATCCTGCTGTTTTTACACCTTTCCATCACCTTCCTATATATCTGTTCCTCTATCTCCTGCTGGCTATCGGGAGGCTGTTAATATAACTTTATCATAGTAATTGTATCTTTTGTTCTTCCTGAGTCCTCCTCATATGGCCTCATTGGTTGAACCCTCTAAGATGTCTCCTTTATACAGCTGTGACGTGCTCCTTAATCAGTAATGCAACTCCCCCAGCCCTTTTACATCTCTCTCTATCGCGCCCAAAACATTGGAACCCTGGAATGTTGAGATGCCATTCCTGGCCCTTATCTCCACTATGTTTCTGTAATGACCATCAGATCATAGTTCCCATGTACTAATCTAGACTCTAAGGTTATCTGCCTTACCTGTTATATTCCTTGTGTTAAAATAAGCACACTTCAGACTGGCAGTCTCGCTGTGATCATTATCTTGGCCCTGCCTGTTTTAGCTATTAGACTTACTTGTTTTAACCTCTCTTTTCTTCTTCATCACTCCACATGCTGACCTACTGGTTTGGTTCCTGTCTCCCTGCCACACCAGTTTAAACTCTTTGAAGTGGCACTAGCAAAGCTCCCTGCCAGAATATTGCTGCCCGTCCAGTTTAGGAGCAACCCCATCCTTTTTGTACAGGTCCCTGAGGGGACAGCCTAAACTCTTAAGCACCAGGGTTAGGAGGGTGAACTGACTCCTCTACTTTATTCTCACCCTCTTGGTTAGTTGCACTAAAAGATTAATTTAAAAAGGATTCCTTCCCTTATGGATATCTTTCTCCTATGCTTTAACAGGCAGCATGTTTACCAGTCTTTCATGAATTAACAAAGCAGTCAGTTTATTAATTACCACATTGACTGATAGCTGGTATTATCATTGACTGAGTGAGTGAGGTTAAACAATGCATTTTTCTGTCATGAGTATTCTGTTAATGTTTGCTTTTTGTTCCTCATTTTCATTGACCATCAGCAATGGGTGATTAAAATCGATAAATTGCCTCGAGGTGTTCTTTTGATTGTACATTATTGTGATTGAAGTTCCCCAATTTATATGATGAGTCCAGTTCAGTTTCAGGTCAAGAGCAACTCCATGATGTTGATAGTGGCAGTTTCAATTATAGTAACACCGTTCAAGGTCAAAAGGTGATGAGTAGAGTCTTTCTTTTGTACATGGTCTTTGCCTGGCACTTGTAGCGTGCAAATGTTACTTGCAACTTGTCAGCCCAATCTTGGAAATTACCCAGGTCTTGCTGCATTTGGCCACATAATGCTTCATTATCTGAAGAGTCACAAGTAATGCTGAACATTGTGCAAATATCCCCACGTCTAATCTTATGATGGATGGATGATCCATCAGAATAAAGCAGCTGAAGGTGTTTGGGCCAAAACATTCCCCTGAGGAACTCTTGCACAGATATTCTGAAGCTGAGATGACTGACCACCTTGTTCCTATCTCCCAAATATAAAACCAACTCGTGGTGAAGTTTCCATCTATTTCCTCTTAACTTCAGTTTGGCTCGGGCTTCTTAATGCCACACTCGATAGAATGCAGCCTTGATGTTAAGGGCTGTCACTCTCACCTCACCTCTGGTATTCAGCTCTTTTGTCCATGTTTAAACCAAGGCTGTAATGAGGTCAGGAGCTGAGTGGTTCTGGCAGAAGCCAAACTGGGTGTCACTGAGCAGGTTATTACTGAGTAGGTGCTGCTCGATAGTACTGTTGATGATACCTTCCATCACTTTATTGACGGTCGAGAGTATACTGATGTGGTGGTAATTGGTCGGATTGGATTTGTCCTGCTTTTTAATGTACCAGACATATCGGGGAAATGTTCCATATTGTCAGGTAGATGCCAGTGTTGTAACTGTAGTGGAACAGTTGGCTCAAGATGGAGCAAATTCTGGAGCACAAGTCTTCAGTACTATTGCTGGACTGTTGTCAGGGTCCATAGCCTTTGCAGTATCTAGTGCCTCCAACTGTTTCTTGGCGTTATGTGGAGCGAATGGAATTGGATGAGGACTGGTATCTGTGATGCTGGGGACCACTGGAGGAGGCCAAGATGGACCATCCACTCGGCACTCTGGCTGAAGGTTGCTGAGAAAGCTTCAGCCTTATCTTTTGCACTGATGTGCTGGGCACTTCCATCATTGAGGATGGGGATATGGGGATATTTGTGGAGCCTCCTCCTCCAGTGAATTGACGAATTGTCCACCACTATTCATGACTAGATGACTGTAGAGCTTAGATCTGGTCCATTGGCTGTGGGATTGCTTGGTTCTGTCAGTCACTTTCTGCTTATGTTTGGCATGCAAATAGTCCTATTTGATAGCTTCATCAGGTTGACACCTCATTTTTATACAGAACTTTTGATACTCCTGGCATGCTTTCCTGTATTTCTCATTGATCTCCTGTCTTGACGTAATGGTAGACTGGGAGATATGTTGGACCATGAGGATGCAGATTGTGTTGGAGTATAATTCTGCTGCTGTTAATGGCCTCATTACCTCATGAAGTTCAGTCCTGAGTTGCTGGATCTGTTCAAAATCGGTCCCATTTAACACGATGGAGCTTTGTCTCCACAAGCACTGTGTGATGGCAACTCTTCCCAATAGTCAGAGAGTGGTGGTAGATGGTAAATATTCAGCCTGGAGCCCAGTTACAAGTGGAGTTCCGCAGGGATCAGGTCTGTGTCCTCTGCTGTTTGTAATTTTTATTAATGACTTGGAAGAGGAAGTCGAAGGGTGGGTCAGTAAATTTGCAGACGATACGAAGTATGGTGGAGTTGTGGATAGTGAGGAGGGCTGTTGTCGGCTGCAAAGGGACTTAGATATGATGCAGAGCCGGGCTGAGGAGTGGCAGATGGAGTTCAACCCTGTCAAGTGTGAGGTTGTCCATTTTGGAAGGACAAATAAGAATGTGGAATACAGGGTTAACAGTAGGATTCTTAGTAAGGTGGAGGAGCAGAGGGACCTAACATTTACTGCCTGCTTATCTATGATTCAAAGCCCTATTTCTGGCAAGCAGATGCTCTGAGAAGTAATGGAATTACAGTCAATATAGTACACATGCATCTCTGATCCCCAATTTCTCACACTCCCTTCCACACTCAGTGAAGATGATGAACTTGATGAAGACTTGAAGTTTGCCATCCAGCCTTTGAAACCCCACCCAGATGGTCACATGTGAACCTGGGTGGTAAAAGCTAACACTGGGTACAACAGAGTGTTACAAGGGGACATAAATTTAAGGTGAAGGGTGGAAGGTATAGGGGAGATGTCAGGGGTAGGTTCTTTACCCAGAGAGTGGTGGGGGCATGGAATGCGCTGCCTGTGGGAGTGGCAGAGTCAGAATCATTGGCGACCTTTAAGCGGCAATTGGATAGGTACATGGATAGTTACTTAAACTAGGACAAATGTTTGGCACAACATCGTGGGCCGAAGGGCCTGTTCTGTGCTGTATTGTTCTATGTTCTATGATACCGTCATGGACAGTTCCAGCTGCAGCAGGAAGGTGAGGATGATGAGGTCAAGTATGCTTTCCCCTCTTATTGGTTCTCCTACAGCCTGCTGCATATCCAGCCTAGCAGCTATGTCCTTTAGGACAGGACCAGCTTGATCAGTACCACTGCTGCTGAGCCACACTTGGTGGTGGACCCTGAAAACCCCACCGAGAATACATCTGCACCCTTGACACCCTCAGCATTTCCTCCAAGTGTTGTTCAACATGGAGGAGTTTCGATTCATCAGTTGAGGGAGGATGCTGGGTGGTAATCAGCAGGAAGTTTCGTTGCCCATGTTTGATGTGGTGCCATGCAACTTTGTGGTGTCAACAGTCAATGCTGAGGACTCCCAGAGCAACTCCCTCCCGACTGTATACCACTCTGCTGCCACCTCTGCTGGGTCTGTCCTGCCAGTGGGGCAGGACATAACAGTGGACATCCTAATGGCAGTGCCTGGGACATTGTGAGGTATGACTCTGTGAGTATGACAGTGTCTGGTTGTTGCTTGATGAATTTGAGACAGCTCTCCCAATTTGCGATTGACCCCCAGATGTTAGTAAGGAGGAACCAGCAATGTCAACAGGGTCGACATTTCTGTGCCTTAGTCAATTCCAGGTGGTCTGTCTGGTTTCATTCTCTTTTCGCTGTTGATGCAACTGAATGCTTGCTCGGCCATTTCAGAGAGCAGCTAAGAGTCAACCCACAAGTCTCATGTAGGCCAGACAAGGTGAGGATGTCGGTTTCCTGAAAGGACATTAGTAAATCTGACGAGTTTTTTCATGACAATCAACTATGGTTTCATGGTCATGGTAAGGCTCTTAATTCCAGATTGGTATTGGATTCAAATTCCACCATCTGCCGTGGTGAGCTTTGAAGCCGGGTCCCGGAACATTACCTGGGTCGCTGGATTAACAGTCCAGTGATAATATCACGCAGCAGTCATTCCCCTGAAGCCATTGTTAGTTCCTTCCATCAAAACAGCGAGAGGGTAGTCAATCTGCACGGGGTGGCCATTTTCAAGGTAAGTAACTTTGGAGAGATGTATTCAGACAGATCTATTTCCAACTGTTTGGAAATCTCTAACAGTCACCTGACATTCTGGAGTCCATTTTGTGAATACAAAGTGTCCATATCCCATCTTGCTCTTTATGAGCAGAGTATTTATCTCCCCAGAAAAGGTTTAATGGCATATGAGGGGACAATGATCAACTAAAATCTAAATTTATATCTGGGTGCACATCTCAAATAGTAATAGGAATATATTTGGGCCTGTTCAAGATATTTGCACCTTATACTTCCGTACCAGAGCAAAGATGCATTTTCAACCCTGAATAATTATTCTCCTGTGATGGAACGGAAGTAGTGCAAAATATGTTCACTACTTAAGTGATGAACTTTGCTCCAGCAATGAGCAACTAAATTCTGTACTGAGCTGTTAGGGGAATTTTTGACCCAACAATTATGAGGACACATTTCAATCTCTGAGGCAATTTCAGAAACATGACTCTTGAGGGAAGATTCTAAACCTACCTGCCTGGTGGAATCCAGGTAGGGTATGAAGTTAAAGTGCTCTCAATGACATTCTTTAACAGATCTGCAGCTTTTTTGAACAGACTGGTGAGATCTCCATCAAAAAGGTAGCAGGATGCTTCTATAAATACGTAAATAACCCTCAATCTGACTACCGGAGGCAGTCAACCTGCTGATTACAATTTAGCTCTGGATTTTTTTCTTTATTTTTTTCTCATCTATGGCTGTTTTGAGATAAAACACTAAAATTACATAAGTACCGCTTGTGGCAATTGTTGACTCATTAGATCAGTACTGTAGGAGGGTTTACACAGGGGAAATGACCATAAACAAAATCTTCCAGTAATTTGACCAAGAATAAAAATCCCCAGACTGATCTAAAATTAATGTAAACATGGCCTGCAAATGCATGCTTTTACAAAAGTAGTGATGATTGTGGCAGGACCAAACTCTTCCATTGTTGCATTCTTTGCTGTCTT
This sequence comes from Chiloscyllium plagiosum, assembly GCF_004010195.1. Classification (NCBI taxonomy): domain Eukaryota; kingdom Metazoa; phylum Chordata; class Chondrichthyes; order Orectolobiformes; family Hemiscylliidae; genus Chiloscyllium; species Chiloscyllium plagiosum. The sequence goes on along the minus strand of NC_057720.1, from coordinate 78,137,546 downwards.
TTACTTAATTAATAATCAATTCACTTTCAATGTGCTGCGATACCTAGTTAGATATTCTTGAAGTCATCATGTTTATTGTATATCCTAATTCAGCTACAGCATTATAGCGTCTTTTACATCTTTATCCTTACTTTGAAACTTTCTCCCTGGATAAATATTTGACAAGTCATTGGTAATGTGCATCTGAAGCTATCATGACTATACACTGTATTTTACACTTTGCACATTTACTGCATCTGCAGTTAGCTCCGGTGGCCTGGCAAAGGAATTAACCACAGGGATAACCTGATTCCACTCAGGTCACATTTGAGAGGCTGACCAAGTTCTCCTTGTTTCAAGTTGAGAACGACTCTGAGAAGGGCAATAGCAAAACATTTGCCTTTCTATAGAACCATTAATTTTCAAACCTTTTGAGCCCAATGGCATGGCAGCCAATGATGGAGTGAACACATTAGGGGAGCATTATTTCAGGAGACTGTAGCTAAGCATGGAAGCAGTGCCAGATCTGTACCATCTACTACAACCCTCTTATCGCTCTATTAGTGGTGATGCCAATTTACATGACACTGAATTTCAATGTGAAATTATTAGTTGGTGCTGTTCACCACAAGCAACTATCAGGTTTAATTGCACAATTGACCAGCTGTGCAATAGCCAGTGGCAGGGTAGGGTTGAACATTTTGAATTGCATAACTGACCTTTCCAAGAACACAAGCAAACATTAATTTACTCGGGTTAATGATCATAGCCCTATGCCCTGTACAGAAACAGGAAAGGATTTCTCTCCCTTGTTAACTGGACACCATTGCAATACTAGGACAGAATGGCATGACACATTATCAATTTTCTAAGGACAGCTGCCAAAAGTGCAAAAAAAAAGATGTTGTGAAACCTGAAAGGGTTCAGAAAAGATTTACAAGGATGTTGCCAGGGTTGGAGGGTCTGAGCTATAGGGAGAGGCTGAATAGGTTGGGGCTGTTTTCACTGGAGGCTGAGAGGTGACCTTATAGAGGTTTATAAGGGCATGAGGGGCATGCATAGGATAAATAGACATGGTCTTTTCCCTGGGGTGGGGGAGTCCAAAACTAAAGGGCATTGGTTTAAAGTGCAAAGGGAAAGATTTAAAAGGGCAATTTTTTAAATGCAGATGGTGGTGCATGTATGGGATGAGGTGCCGGGGAAGTGGTAGAGGCTGGTACAATTACAGCATTTAAAAGTGTCAATGGTTGTCATAATGAGGAGGTGCCAGTTTTGGACTTGAGTGGACAAAGTTAAAAATCAGACAACACCAGGTTATAGTACAACAGGTTTATTTGGAAGCACTAGCTTTCTGAACGCTGCTCCTTCGGCAGGTCGGTAGTGATTTTTAACATTTAAAAGGCATCTGGATGGGTATATGATCAGAAAGGGTTTAAAGGGGTATGGGCCAATATGCTGGCAAGTGGGAATAGATTAATTTAGAATATCTGGTCAGTATGGACAGTTGAATCTATGGGTCTATTTCCGTGCTGTATATCTCTATGACAGTATCATTACACATTGTGGCTGTTTACAAATTCCAGTTGGAAACTACAGATGGATATTTGTGCCAGAAAGAGTTTTCAATCATTGTTGCTATCTGAATCAGACAAAAAAAATCAAATTCAAGTTCAACAGATCTGCCAGTTTCTGCAGAGAGAAAGCAGTTAACATTCAGTCCAGTGACCTTTCGTCATGGCTGATAAGTTTTACTTTTGTTGGTTTCAGATCTTCAGCATTCACAGTTCCTTATTTTATGCAACTATCTGACATCACTGCAGACCAAGATTAGAGGTAACTCATTTCTTCAAGTTGAAGCGAAAATGATTGCAGTATCGGATATCCAGGTTCTCTTTCATTAAACGGTTTCAGATTAACAGCTTTGTAGCGTGAAAGTTGTTGAGCCAATTAATGTTGGTATGGCATATGCATGGGAAATTTAATCAGTCAATGCTATCCTTTATATTCCAGTAGATACATTGATTTAAATAATAATCTTTTAGATGTTCAGGAGTTTGACTGGACTACCAAGCTAACAGAAGAGGAACAATCATGTGTGCCTGTATATGTCACCTCAGTGATGCTGTGGAACTAGAAATTCAAAGCCCTGCACCAATAGCTCAGAAAATGCAAGTTCAAATCTTACAATGACTATTAGAGAATTTGACCTCAATTTTAATTTAAAAAACTGTCAGATTCAGAGAAAAATTCTATTTATAATTCTTTTGAGAAGGAACCCTGTAATTCTTATACAGTTCAGGCTGAATGTGACAACAATTCCATATTGGTGGTTGAAGGGACCCATTCGAAATAGCCTTATCAGCCACTCAATTTGCCTTCAGTTCTGTCAAAGCTGCAAAGCTTTATGAAGAAGCCCTCCCAGAGAAAATTGGGGTCAGAAATAAGTACTGATCTAAGTGATGCCCACATACTGATAATGAATACAAAGAAGTATTAGTTAAAGCAAAGACATAAGAGGTTTAGTGCAACATGCAATTTTTACATTGATTTATTGCAGTGCCATCATCCCAACAATGGAGAGGAGTTTGCCACATTGTTAGTTTGTTTCCATCCTGTTAGAAGAATAGCAAGTCATACAATAGGTTCCAGGCACATGGTATCTGGTTGAGTTGGAGCATGTGGGCAACACTTAAAAGGGGTAAGTACATTAGCTAATTCAATAACTACATCCTTGAGTCAAAGGAAGTGGGTGAACAGATGGATTATAAATAAAAACATCTCAGACCGCATTATTGGCTGTTCATCCATTCTATAGCAATTTATGAATCAAAAGAGCATGAATTAAGTCATGAGCGTGAAGTCTCTAAATGAGAGTTCTAGCCACATTGGTCACCTTTCCTTGTAAGGACAAACACGTACTTCCCTCTTGTGGTTCAGGCAGTGAAGGGGGCTGAGCACTGAATCAGAAATAAACTGGACTTGATAATGGTTCATCGCTACAGTGGCTGAGTGACCTCAGACAGTTTTGCTCTTGTGTTTCATGTTTATTTGAGCTCATCATCACAAGTTACAGTCGTTCATGAAAGGCCTACATCACACCTTAGTCGATTTAGAGAAATAACGACTCGGGTCAGTGACATGGATTTGTGTCTGGCTTGACTCATTTTTTTATTAACTTGTGACTTGTACTGAGTGGAAATGACTTTGTGTCATTCCTCAATTTACAAACAAAATTATACTATTTTAAATCTCAAGCCAATATAGTCAATTGAAATTTCAGCATGAAGGATGTAGGTAATCTAGCACTGGTTTTGTTCCCCTTCTGCCTAATCCTGCCCACTGCTGCTGCTGATTGACTGCTGGGGAGACAGAATTGAGTTGGAAAGTCAGGTTGAGGTTGTACAGGATGTGGGTGAGGCCTGTTCTGGAATACCATGTCCAGTTCTGGTCCCCCTGTTATCCAAAGGGTATTATAAAGCTGGAGAGGCATCAGTTAAGATTTATCAGGATGTTGCTGGGAATGGGGGGGTTTGCGTTATAAGGAGAGGCTGGATAAACTGGGACTTTTTTCCTTGGAAGTTAGGGGGTTGAGAGGTGACCTTATAGGAGTTTATAAAATCATGAGGGGTATAAATAAGGTGAATGGCAGGTGTCATTTCCATAGGATGGGGGATTTCAAGACAAGGGGGCATATTTTTAAGATGAGAGGAGAATGATTCAAAAAAAGAAATGAGAGGGGCAATTTTTCTTTTACACATAGACTGGTTTGTGTGTGGAATGAACTTCCCGAGAAAGTGGTGGATTGGGGGTACAGTTGCAACATTTAGAATAGATTTAAATAAGTCCCATGAATAAGAAATGCTTGGAGGGATTTGGGTCAAGTGCAGGTAGGTGGGACTAGTTTGGTTTGGGAACATGGACTGGTTGGACTGAAGTGTCTGTTTCCGTGCTGTATGTCTCTATGAATTGTAAAACCTGCAGCAGTACTCATCAAGCACCATCTCAGTGCCAGTCTCCAGCCCCTCTTTCCTCAGTGATCTCATATTGGCATCAGTAGAAAGCACCTAGAGTTGGCAAATGCTAATCCCGAGTTAAATAAAGGATTTTGCCCCTGCACCCGATGACAGGTGGTGTCCTCACTGAAGCTTAATCATAAAGGCCTTGACTGGCCCAGTTTGAGCCCTCTTGCCACTGTTAGAAGTACAGGTCCCTTTAAGGATAATCCAGAATAGATTCAGACTTGACTGGGAGAAGAGGATGCTCATTAGACTTTGGATTTAAGAGCAGGGTTCTTTCCTTGGAGAAGGAGCATGTAGTGTCCATCAATGCTCTCGATACCTTTCGAGAGAGGCGAGCGCCACAAGGAATACAGTGTTTTAATACCCCTTCCATTTCCATTTTGATTTAGTCCCTTCCCTCTCTCCCTAACCCACATCACCCTTGACAGTCTGTATTGCCCGTATGGGCTTTGCTTGTCAATACTCAATCGGCTGCATGGGTGCTTTCACTGGTGGTAATTATTAGCAAAAAGAAAAAGCAACAAAAAGAAAAGTCACGGTGATTTTGGTGGGGGAAGGTCACTCAATTGTGTGTGAAAATGAAAACAAGAGCTGAATTCTTGTGATTGACTGGTGGTGGTCAATAGATGAAAAAATACCTCAGATGATTAAGCAATGGGAGAGGAAACTGCTAGGGTGTGTAAGAGCTCTTCTAGATGTATACTTTAAAAAAAAGAATGGATTCTAACCCGTGAAGCTTTTTGGATAGATGGGAACTGTGCAGGCAGAAGTGCATTATTTCCCCTCTCTGTGATATTTTGACTTCACTACACCCCTCTAGTTTCTCCCTTTCAATTGGGAAGTTTCGATTACAGTCATAGTTTCCCGTTAGGCAGCTTTTGTTAATAAAAATAACAAAAAAAGGTAGGTTCTTCCCCCTTCCCCCCACTCAGGGGTTTTGGCTTCTGGACAGGGCAAGGATCCAGTAGGGAAAGGTAAAAGGAGGCATATGTAAGGTTTAGGAACAGATAGAGCCCTCAAAGGATATGAACAAGGCAGAAAATAACTCAGCAAGGACTGAAGAGGCTAAAAGGGACTGTGAAATGTTCTGGGCAAACAGGATTAAGGAAAATCCCAAGGTGTTTTATACATACATAAGGAGCAAGAGGGTAACCAGGGAACAAGTAGGTCCACTCAAGGACAAAGGAGGGAATTGATGCGGGTAGCCAGAGGAAGTGAGCGAAGTCTTTAATGAATACTTCGCATCAGTATTCACAAAGGATGGTGGATAATGAGTCCAGAGAGGGTTTAAGTTGATATTCCATGTATTGGGCGTTTTGAAAAGCATGAAGATAGACACATCCTCAGGACATGATGGGATCTGTCTCAGAGTGCTGAGGGAGACAGGTGAGGAAGTTGCTGGGGCCTTGTACAAATCTTTAGTCACAGGAGAAGTGCCAGAGGACTGGAAAATAGCCAATGCTGTTCCTTTGGTTAAGAAGAACAGCAGGATTAATCCGGGAAATTACAAGCCTTACATCAGTGGTAGGGAATTATTGGAGAAGATTTTTAGGGACAGGATTTGCTTGCATTTAAACAAAATATGGATTTCTAAGTGATAGGCAGCATGGCTTTGTGAGGGGGAAATTATGTCTCACGAACTTGATTGAATGTTTTTTGAGGAAGTGATAAGGGTAGTTGACGGCAAGTGAATGTTGTCTACATGAACTTTAATGAAACCTTCGTCAAGGCACCTCATGGTATGTTGATACAAAGGATAAGGTCAAACAGGATCCACACTGAGTAGGGAATTGGGTTATAGAACTGGCTTAATCATAGAAGACAGAGAGTGGAAGGGTGTTGTCCTGACTGGAGATCTGTCACCAGTGGTGTTCCACAGGGATCAGTGCTGGGACCCTTTCCTTTTAAATATATATAAGTGACTTGGAAAAGAATGTAAGTGGTCTGATTAGTAGGAGTGCAGATGACAGAAATATTGGGGGAAGCTGCATATAGTGAGGAAGATTGCCAGAGGATACAGCAGGATATAGAAAGACTTGGGCAGAGAAATGGCAGATGGAGTGTAATCTGGCCAAATGTGAGGTTAAGTATTTTGGAAGATTTAGTGCAGAAGGGAAGTATACAGTAAATGGCAGAACTCTTATACATCAACATACAGAACAACCTGGGTGTACAGTTCTGCAGTTCCCTGAAGGAGACAACACAAGTGGATGAGGTGGTCAAGACAGCATGTGGAATGTTTGTCTTCATCAATCATAGCAAGTCTGTTGCAGCTGTTAAGCACTTTATTTAGGCCACATTTGGAACATCAAGTGCAGTTCCAGTCGCTACACTACCATAAGGATGTGGAGGCTTTGGAGGTGGTACAGAAATGGTTTATCAGGATGTTGCCTGATTTGAAGGGTATCAGTTATGAGGAGAGATGGGGCAAACTTGGTCAGTTTTCGCTTGAACGTCGAAGGAAGAGCTGTGACCTGATGGATGTTAAAAAGAATTATGAAAGGTATGGATAGGGTGGATAGTCAGAGTCTTTGTTTCCAGGGTAGAAATGTCAATTACTCAGGGGCATAGGTTTAAGGTAAAAGGAGGATAATTTAAAAGGAGCTGAGAGAGGTTTTTTTTTCACAGAGAGGGGTAAGTGCCTGAGAAGGTGGCAGAAGAAGATACAATAGCAACATTTAAGAGGCATCTTGACAGATAGATGAATAGGCAGGGCATAGAGGGATACAGACAGGATAGATGCAAAGATTTAGTTTAGACAGGCATCATGTGCAGTGAAGGCTTGGTAGGCCAAAGGGCCTGTTCTCGCCCTATACTGTTCTTTACTCTTTGGTGCTTGTGCTAAACTATAAATTTACAATATAACCCTTGTAAATCTCTGAAAGTCTGTTGTTGCTCAGTTCAACATATGGTTATGTTAAATATTTCCGTGTCCCTCACCTTGCTAGCCCTCCCACCCAAGCTGACTCTTCCATACCTGCCCTTAGCCCCACTATTCTGGGATATCCTGACACCACCATCCCTGCCAGGAGAAAGTGAGGACTGCAGATGCTGGGGATCAGAGCTTAAAAATGTGTTGCTGGAAAAGCGCAGCAGGTCAGGCAGCATCAAAGGAGAAGGAGAATCGACATTTCGGGCAAAGGCCCTTCTTCAGGAATGAACTGAGCAACACATTTTTAACCACGATCCCTGCCTCCAGTGCTCGCATGGTCAATCCTGAACCCAAACATTCCATGGACAGAGGTCATCAGTACACAACTGAAAGCTCAAGTGTGTTGACCTGAATGTTTGGGAATTGACTCATGATGAATGGAGTAATTGTCCTTGCAAGCTACACAATCATTCAATCATCAAAAATGGTCAAAGCTTTCTTCAGTGTGAGCAGAATTTTCTCTCCCCTCTGGGTTTAATTACTGAGGTCATGCAAAGGGAGTTATCTTGATGTCAGAGGATTCAGAACTGAAACTTGAGCCCGTGCAGCTCGTAATAACGTCCTCGTGCTGTGATTCTGAAGTGTCGTCATTCTCCTGATATAGGAAATACAGCAGCCAATTTGTGCAGAACGCACTACAGAAGTGAACGGAACTTGTACAGAACAGGTCATGACCAGGCCGTCTGACTTCAACAAACTCAGTGTGAATTCCATGAAGCTTCCTACAAGAGTAGGAGGAGGAGAATTGGGCAATGGAGTTGAAATGACTTCAGTTTTAGCTGTGGCTCAGAGCTGGAGATTGAGCATTCAAGTCTTGGATATCGAACCTCAGCTGAGACTCTTTAGAATCACAGAATTGTTGTGGTTCAGAAGAAGAGCTTTTGAGGGTTTTGACTTGATGACATTCGCTTAACCTTTCCTTATAACTCCACACATTACTTAAATAGCATCTAAAGGCCTCACGAATACCTTCATTAAACCTGTCTCCACCAAACTTCCAGATGGTGCATTCCAAACCTGAGCTGATCACGGTGGAAAGAGTTTCTCTCACATCATGTTTGCTTCCTTTCACAAAACTCTTGAAAACTGCTTCTTGATCTCTTTATAAGGCATAATAGTTTCCCCGCAACTACTCCCTCTAGTTCCTTCATGATTTTGAAAACTTCTAACAAATTTCCCATCTCATCTCTGAGGAAATTAGCCTCAACTTCTCCAATCTATCATCATAACTGGAACCATTCTCGTAAAACCTGTCTGCACTCTCCAACGCATTCACATCCTCCCTAAACTGTGGTGCCCAGAACTGTACACAATATTCCAGCTGAAGTCTAAACGATGTCATATCCAAGTTGATTTGATTTGATCTGATTATTGTCACGTGCTGAGATGTAGTGAAAAGTACGCATGCTATCCAGACAAATCATACCTGACATTAGTACATCAGGGTAATAGAACAGAATGCGGAATATGGTGTTACGGCTACAGAGAAGGTGCAGAGAAAGATCAACTCTTATATATGAGAGGGCCGTTCATAAATCTGATAACAGCGGGGAAGAAGCTGTTATTGAATCTATTGGTATGTATTTTCAATCTTTTATGTCCTTAATCCAACTGAAGAGGATGGAAGAGGAGGAATCTTTGATTATGTTGGCTGCTTTCCCCAAGGCTGTAGGAAGTGTAGACTGAGTCAATAGGTGAAAGGCTGATTTGCCTGATGAACTGGGCTGTGTTCACAGCTCCCTCTAATTTCTTGTGGCTTTGGGCAGACCAGTTGTCACACCAAGCTGTGATGCACCTATGGCATAACAATAAAAAATAATCATTGGTGTGGACATGTCGAGGTTCCTGAATGTTCTGAGGAAGTAGAACCCCATTGTTGTGCTTCCTTAACCACAGCATTGATGTAGGAGGACTAGGACAGATTGTTGGTGATCTTTATTCCTAGGAATGTGAAAATCTCACCCATCTCCACCTCAGCCTCATTGATACAGACAGGGGTGTGTCCTCCACTCTGCTTCCTGAAGTTCATGACTAGCTCCTTCATTTTGAGGTAGAGATGGTTGTCTTTATGCCATGCCACTAGGCTGTCTATCACTTACTGTACTCTGCCTTGTCGTGGCTTAAGGTCTGATCCACTTTAATGGCATCGTTTGCAAATTTGTAAATGGGGTTAGGGCTGAATTTGGCCACAGATTCATGAGTGAATAAGGATTATAGCACAGGGATGTGCACGCAGCCTTGCTGGGCACCAGTGTTGAGGATTATTGTGGAAGAGGTGCTGTTGCCTATTCTTACTGAATACAGTCTATGGGTCAGCAAGTCAAGATTCCGGTTGCAGAGTGGTGTAGGTTAGAGATGAGTTTGTTTGGAATTATGGTGTTGAAGGTGGAGCTAAAGTCAATAGATAGGAGTTTGACATAGGTGTCCTGAGAACACAGAACAATATAGCACAGTACAGGCCCTTCGGCCCTCGATATTGTGCCAGCTTTTTATCCTACTCTAAGATCAGACTAACCTCCATACCCCTCATTGTACAATCTTCCATGTGCCTGTCCAAGAATCACTTAAGTGTCTCTAATGTATCTGACTCTACTACCACTGCTGGCAGTGCATTCGACATGCCTGTCACTCTCTGAGTAAAAAGCAATCTCCGACATCAACCCTAAATCTTCCTCTAATTACCTTAAAATTATGTTCCCTCATGATAGACAAGTCTCAGAATATCCATTTTATCTATGCCTCTCAACATCCTGTCATCCTCCTTCGCTCCAATGACAAAAGCCCTAGCTCCCTCAACCTTTCTTCATAAGACAAGCCTTCCAGTCCAGGCTGCATCATGGTAAATCTCCTCTGCATCGTCTCTAAAGCTTCCACAACTTTCCTGTAATGAGATGATAGAACTGAACACAATATTCCAAGTGTGGTCTAACCAGGGCACTATAGAGCTGAGCATAACCTCATGGCTCTTAAACTCAATCCCCCTGCTAATGAAAGTCAATACACCATACACCTTCTTAACAACCCTACCAACTTGGGTGGCAACCTTGAGGGATCTATGGACTTGGACCCCAAGATTCCTCTCTTCCTCCAACTGCCAAGAATCCAGCCTTTAACCCTGTATTTTGCATTGAAATTCGACCTTCCATATTGAATGACTTCACACTTTCCCAGGTTGAACTCCATCTGCCACTATCAGCCCGATTCTGCATTCTGTCAATGTCTCGTTGCAATCCACAGCAGCCCTCCCCACTATCCACAACTCCACCAACCTTTGTGTCATCAGCAAACCCACCCTTCCACTTCCTCATCCAACTCATTTATAAAAATCACAAAGAGCAAAGGTCCCAGAACCGATCCCTGCGGAACACCACTGGTCACCGAGCTCGAGGCTGAATACTTTCTACCACCACCTGCTGTCTTCTATGGGCCAGACAATTCTGATTTCAGGTATCCAGCTTTCCCTGTATCCCATGTCTCCTTACTTTCTGAATGAGCCGACCATGGGGAACCTTATCAAACTCCTTGCTAAAATCCATGTATACAACATCCACTACTCTGCCTTTTCCAACTTATTTTGTCACATCCTCAAAGAACTGAATAAGGTGGGTGAGGCACGACCTGCTCCTCACAAAGCCATGCTGACTGTTTCTAATCAAACTGTGGTTTTCCAAGTAATTATAAATCCTTTACCTCAGAATCCTCTCCAATATTTTGCTCACCACTGACACAAAACTGACTGGTCTGTAATTCCCAGCATTATCCTTATTCCCTTTCTTGAACAAGAGAATAACATTTGCCACCCTCCAATAATCTGGTACTACTTCAGTGGACAGCGAGGACACAAAGATCATTGCTAAAGGCACAGCAATCTCTTCTCACACTTTCTGAGGTAACCTTGGGTATATCCTTCCTGACCTCAGGGATTTATTTATCCTTATGTTTTTCAAAGTTTTCAGCACACTCTCCTTCCTAACATCAACCTGTTTGAGCATATCAGCCTGTTTCACACTGTCCTCAGAAACATCAAGGTTCCTATCAGTAGTGAATTTATTAAGGACCTCCCCTACTTCCTCCAAATCCAGGTGCAAGTTCCCTGCACTATCCCTGATCGGTCCTAACCTCACTCTGGCCATCCTCTTGATCTTCACGTTAGTGTAGAATGCCTTAGAGTTTTCCTTTATCCTACCCGCTAAAGCTTTTTCATGCCCCCTTCTAGCTCTCCTAAGTTTATTCTTCAGTTACTTCCTGGCTACCTTGTAACCCTCTAAAGTCCTGTCTGATCCTTGCCTCCTCAATCTTAAGTAAACTTCCTTCTTCCTCTTGAGAAGATGTTCCACATCCCTTGTCATCCAAAGTTCCTTCAACCTACCATCCCTTCCTTGTCTCAGTGGGACAATTCTGTCCAGCACTATCAGCAAGTGCTTCCTAAACAGCCTCCACATTTCTGTCACGCATTTCCCTGAGAACATCTGTTCCCAATTTAGTTCCTGCCGAGTTCCTGCCGAAAAGCATTGTAATTCCTCCTCCTCCAATTAAATACTTGCCCATATTGTCAGCTTCTATCCAGGCAATCTGTCCACTCCAACAGCTTGTTAATGTACTTTTATATAATCAGAGGGCTAGAATTGATGAGCCTCTCTGTGAAACCTTTTTTGAACAAAGGTGTAGCGTTCGCAATTCTCCAACCCTCTGGTACCATCCCCCATGGCAACAGAAGGTTAAGAGATGTTTGTCAGTGCCTCTGTAATTTCCACCCTCACTTCCTTCAATATCCTTGCATGCATCACAACCAGTTCCAGTTAATCAACATTAAATACAGTCAGGCAAAAGTGAGGACTGCAGATGCTGGAAACCAGAGCTAAGATCAGAGTGGTGCTGGAGAAGCACAGCAGGTCAGGCTGCATCCGAGGAGCAAGTCAACTTACCTAGTACCTTCTCTTAGTCAATTTTAAAGCCTTCAGAGACTGAGTTTCTTCCTTTGTCACCATGGCTGGGCTAGCATCTACATTGAAGCAATACAAATGCAAAATATTTACACCTCAGCCGTGTTTCTTGCTCCCAGGTAAACCCCTTTTCAGTCCCCAATTGGCTGCCCTCCTCCACCTTTTTACTATCAATGTGCTCATAGAAGTCTTTGGGATTTCCCTTTATGTCAGCTGCTAGCCATCTTTTACAAACCCTCTTTTTTTCTTATACTTGCTTTCTCTTCTCCCTTCTGAGCTCAGCTCTGAGATATGTTCAGCTGACACCTGTCACAAGCTCACTTTTCGTATATCTCTTAGTATCTATCTCCTCTGTCATTCACAGAGCTCTGGATTTGTTTGTCTCACCGTTCCCCTCTGAGGGGATTTCCCGTGGCTGGGCCTGAATCATTGCCTTTACGTAGGTAAAAACAATGACTGCAGATGCTGGAAACCAGATTCTGGATTAGTGGTGCTGGAAGAGCACAGCAGTTCAGGCAGCATCCAAAGAGCAACAAAATCGACGTTTCGGGGAAAAGCCCTTCATCAGGAATATTCCTGATGAAGGGCTTTTGCCCGAAACATCGATTTCGCTGCTCCTTGGATGCTGCCTGAACCATTGCCTTTATGTAGGCAGCCCACTGTTCAGTTGTTGTCTTGCCTGCAAGCCTTTGTTTACATTGCTGTGGTTCTGTTCACCGAGCTGGAAGTTTTTGTTGCAAACGTTTTGTCCCCTGTCTAGGTGACATCCTCAGTGCTTGGGAGCCTCCTGTGAAGCGCTTCTGTGGTGTTTCCTCCAGCATTTATAGTGGCCT